>NC_056735.1:1377932459-1378232459 GCF_019279795.1 Protopterus annectens | reverse complement strand
TTGCACATCTGGGATGGATTTTTGTTTTCTGGGAAGAGGTGGCATGGAGAAAGGAATACTGTATCCCCTGGATATTACAGACTGTACCCATGTGTCTTTTGTGATACTTTGGCAGGCTTCTGGGTACAGTGAAAATCTGCCCCCGAATGCCTCCAGAGGTGGACAGGCGGGCCCTCCTTTCAGGAGCGCTGGAAGGTCCTACCAGACAACATATCTCTGTGGCCCTGACTCTGTGGACCACCTCTGCCGTGAGGGTGGCCTCTCCCATTACTGTTCTCCCACGTGCATCAGGCGAAGCTCCTGGGATTTCTGGAACCACATTTTCCCTCAGCCGGCCTGAATACCAGAGTCTTCCCACCTTTTTGACCTTTGGGAGAAGGTCTAGTAGGCGTGGAGAAATGTACTCCCAGAGCAGAGTGTTTTGCCGTCTTGCTCGCACCTGCTGAGAGTCTCTTTTACCTTGGGCCCAGACAATGACGAGCCATCAAAAGGGGCATTGGTAAAGGAGGACTTGAAGGGCTCTGCAAACTGACAAAAGCACATCCAGGAATGTCTCCACAGGGCGACTCCTGTGTCTGCTGCCTTGCTTGCTCCATCAGCTGCGTAGGAGATAAGCCGCATGGAGGAGTTAACTACAGAAGATAAGGTCGCAAGCTGGGAAGCAGCTCTGTCTGCAGCTCCCACAGCTGTAGGATCTAGTAGGACATCCCTCTGAAGATGAGTAATTTTACTAAGGGTAAAGGCCGCTGAAGAAAAAGTACAGTTGTGTACACTTACCATAAATGTAGATGTTAGAGTGTATTCACTGTTGCAGTCATCATATTTGGGTTATCTGCCTGCAGGTAGCCCTCAGCCGGCCTGAACACCAGAGTCTTTGGATTTCTGCATCTGATGCAGTTTCTTCTTCCATGACTTCAGGTCACCAGGGGTATAAAACATGCAGCCAACGCCATTAAATCAGTTTTTCTTGCCCCAGATGTCAGGTGCCCGCACAATAGGAATTATATGGTATGGTACACCCCCCCGTCAAAAAGCAAATACACCAGAAAGAATAAATATACCAAACAAGAAGGAAAGGTAGAGCCAAAAGAAGTCAGGGGGCTGGAGGGACGGTAACCAGGACTGCAACAGTGAATACACTCTAACATCTACATTTATGTTAAGTGTACACAACTGTACTATGTTCTTCGTGTTTCACTGTTGCAGTCATCACATTTGGGTTGATTCCCAAAGCTTAGGAAGGGAGGAGGAAGTTAAAGAGCATTAGGGCCAGCTATTAAGCCCTGCAAGATTGCAGTGGCAAATCCAACTCTGGATTTAGAAGATAGGCATGTGGGATCTGTGCCAGTCTTTCCCGTGTGTGTGCTTGCAAATCAAATGCACTGGTTTCACAGAGAGAGAGAGAGAGAGAGAGAGACAGAGTGGTGGAGGACTTGGCTTGGACACTCAGATGAGGATTAACTGTGCAGCTGTGCCAATGGGGAGCCTTACCGCGGACCTGGGGAGGGTATCCCCTACGACAGAATCTGAGTGGTAATGCTCAGATCTGCTCGGAGTTGGTGCAGAATGGCACAAAATACATTGAACCAACTGATATTGCCAACATCCTGGCAGACAGGTTCAGTGCAAACTTCACCCCGCCGCTCACCTCCAAAAGGGACCATAACCATACCAGAAGAATGTAGAGCCCCTGAAATCAGACAGGTTAAAATAGCCCTCAACAAAGCCAAAAACACAGCATCAATGGGACCTGACGGTGTCCCAGGCTGTGTCCTACACAAGCTCAAAGATGAACTAATTCCTCACCTAAACACACTCTTCAAACTCAGCCTCTCCACAGGCTACGTACCCATAGAGTGGTGCACAGCAACGGTTATTCCGCTCCACATAGGTGGAGCCACAACAGAACCCAGGAACTATCGCGCTATAAGCCTGACTAGCTTGGTCTGCAAGGCTATGGAGCGCATTATCAATGAATTAATTCAGAGAGACATTGGGAACCTCCAAACACTGGACCCTACCCAGTTCAGCTTTGTTAAGGGCAGATCATGCCTCCTAAACCTGGTGGACTTCGAGACAGTTACCAAGGCTATAGAAGAGGGAAAGGTGGTACACACAGCCTACCTAGACCTCGCAAAGGCCTTCAACACCATTCCCCATTCTAGTATTATAGACAAGCTCACCAGCCTGTACATAAACCTCTATGTCACAAGACGGGTTGCCAATTGGCTCACGAACAGAATCCACATGGAGAGAGTTGCGGGAGCTAGGTCTGACTCTAAACCGGTTACAAGTGGCGTTCCCCAGGGCTCAGTCCTAGGACCCCTCCTGTTCGGCATATACTTCTCAGAGGTACAGACAAGTGCAGGAAGATTATGGTTGACCAGGTTCGCAGATGACTGCAAACTAGGGGCTATAACCGACTCACCGGCTGACACAGACATCCTCCAAAAGGGTCTCACTGAGATGGATACCTGGTGTTAAAATCATGGCCTCAAGCTAAATGCCAAACAGTGCATAGTTATTCCCTTTGGAAAAAACAAAGTACCTACAAACTACCACATAGGTGGTAGTCCCCTAAATACGGAAAACGTAATAAGGGATCTGGGGACCCAAGTAAATAGTAATCTCTCCCTTGATAATCACATTGCCAAAGTGGTTAGAAAATCGTTCTATGTGGCCCACCTAATCATAAAAGGGGTTGCATCCAGATCAAAAGAGGTCATTGTGTCCCTCTACTCATCACTCATCAGACCCCATCATACAGTACAACGCCCATTTGGGATGTACCTTACAAGACACCTGCAACAGCTGGAAAGACCACAGAAGTACCTCACCAAGAGGATCACTGGCCTCAAACAGATGCCCTATGCAGCTCGAATGAAGAAACTCCAACTGTACTCAGTTGCATACCGCCTACTCAGAGGTGATCTCTGCCTGACATACAAGGCCATGTCCAACCCAGAATTGATGGATATTCTCCACCTAAAGAAAACTTTACCCCCTCGAGCCACACGCTCCAAGGATCTAAACCACACCACAACAATAAATAGGACGTGCTGGAGGGATAGATTCCGGTCCCAGAGACTTCCCATGCTTTGGAACAAGATTCCAATCTACATTAGGCAGAGTTCCTCGCCAGCACTCTTCAAGAGAAACCTTGACGAGTGGATGGGAAACAGTTTATCCCAGGGATCACTTCAGTGGCTCTGCTGGACAGAGGCACAGGGAACTAATCTAAGGGGGAGGTGAAGGCCAACACATTCTGGCTAGGCTTATAAATGCCTTCGGGCAGATAGCCTAGTACCTACCTATGAACCTATGTGGTAATGCTTGGTGAAGGTATGTACAGAGCTCCAGGTAGCAGCTTCTAGAATGTCCCTGGTAGGGACTTCTCTGAGAAAAGCCACAGAGGTAGATGCAGCCCTGGTTTAATGTGATCTTATCCCCTGTGGGGTAGGTTTTCCATGGTGCTTGTATCAGAAATTAATGCAATAGTTTGCCTTGAAATGGCCATCCCCTCTGCCCCTGCAGCAAAGCCAACTAGCAGCTGTTTAGATTTTCTGAGAGGCTTAGTCCTGTCCAAGTAGAATCTAAGTTGTCTGTGCACGTCCAGAGAGTGCAGTATTCATTCACCTTTGTTTTGTGGATTAGGAAAAAAAAGTAGGCAAATGAATGGAGTGATTTAGGGCCACACTAGATACCACCTTGGGCATAAAAGAAGGACTGGTCTTGAGGGAAACCCTGTCCGCATGGAAGATAATGAAGGGGTCCACTGCTATGAGGGCCTGTAATTCAGACACTCTTCTTGCTGAAATGATGGTCTACAAGGAAGGCTGTTTTCCAAGAAAGGAATTTCAACTTTGCTGTTGCAGCTGGCTCAAAGGGGGGTGGGGGGGGGGTGAGCTTTTCCAATACAAAGTTAAGGTCCCAAGGCTGGAGTGGGAGCTCTCCTGGGGGGGGGGGTGGGGTGTCTTAAATTTTTGGCCCCTCTAAGGAATTGTTTTAGAAAGGGGTGAGAGAAGAGGGGTGGCTCAGTACTATAATGTACTGAAATGGCAGAGGCATGAATTTTAATTGACGAGAAGGATAGTCCCTTGTGGAGCATTTCTGTTAAGTACTGTAGAATATGAGGTAAGCTGGGCACCATTGTGCCCATCCCCTGAGCCTGGCTCCAGGAACAGTATCTTTTCCACTTTTCAGCATAGGATTTTCTAGTACTAGGCCTCCTTGCCTCCAGAATGACATCCAGTACCTGCTTACTGAGGGATGCTAGAGGAGAGCTCAAGGAATTAGCCAGGTTGCAAGGTTCAGGGTTTGGACCTGAGGGTGCAGAATCTGGCCCGCCTGCTGGGACAGCAGTGAAGGGGTCTGAGGCAGGTGCCATGGTTGCAGCAGTGTCATACTGCGCAAAAGGGGGTACCAGTGCTGGCGTGGCCAGTCTGGTGCAATCAGTATTGTTCTTGGCTTGTCCTGTTTGATCTTCAGTAGTACCTTCGAGAGGAGAGGCAGAGGGGGAAGGCATAAACCGAGAGGCTTTCCCAGGTAAAGGACAGGGCATCCACTTTTCAAGCTTGGCTATGGGGAGTTATTGTGCAGAATTTGTTCAATTGGTAGCTCTGAGGGGAAGCAAACAGGTCTACTGCTGGAGTCCCCCATTTGTTCCTCAAGAGGTTGAATATTTTGGGTTCTAGTTTCCATTCATGTGGGTCCATGAGATTTCTGCTTAAGTCATCTGCCAGTGAATTTAGTTTGCCTGGCAGGAACTGAGCTTGTAGGTGTACTTGATAGCTCAAGGCTGTGTTCCACAGAGCCATGGCTAGTCTGCAGAGAAGGTACAAGTGGGTTCCACCCTGCTTGTTTATGTACCACATAACTGTGGTGTTGTCTGTCTTTACCAATAGTTGTCCTAGAAGAATATGGTCTTTTGAAGGCTGTCAGAGCATTCTGTACAGCTAACATCTCTTTTTATTGATATGCAGGTGAATTTGTCCGGGTTCCATTTGCCCTGAATGCACTGCCCTGCCATTTGAGCCCCCCATGCATAGTATGATGCGTCTGTTAGGGTTTGGGCAGCAGGGGTAGAGTGAAAGGGAATCCCTTGTTGAGGTAGCAGGCCTCTGCCCATCAAAGGAACTCTGTCTTCATACAAGGAATGATAGAAATCATTGTTTCCAGGTCCTGAGAATGTTGACATCATAGGCATTTTAGATACCATTGGAGTTTCCTCATATGCAGTCTTGCATATGGAATTAGTAGAATGCAAGAGGCCATGTACCCCAGAGCTTACAGTATTTTCCTTGCAGATAGCTGGGGTTTTGTGGCCAATAGTCTGAAGTAGGTTGTCAAATAAACTTGTTTCTAGTCTGAAGTAGGTTGTCAAATAAACTTGTTTCTCCGGAGTGGGGAATGCCATCTGGGAAGTTGTGTTCAAGCATGCTCCCAGGAATACAATCTGTTGGCAGGGTACTTGGTGAGATTTCTTTTTGTTGATGGTGTACCCCAGTGAAGTTAGAAGTTCTTTATGAATGCCGGGTGTTTTAATAGCAAGTCCTGGCTTTCTGCCTGAATCAGGCAATTGTCCAAGTATGGGTAAATATGAATATTTCTCTGCCTGCAAAATGCAATGGCTGGAGCTAGACACTTTGTGAATACCCTGGGCGCAGTAGATAAGCCAAAGGGAAGTGCAGGTAAGCTTTCAGTCTAGGGCTGCCAGCCAGGCATCCTTGGCTAACATAGGGAGAAGCTGTGAAGAGTTAGCATTTTGAAACTAACAGAAAGGTGTTGAGAAAGTACAGTTGTGTACACTTACCATAAATGTAGATGTTCGAGTGTCTTCACTGTTGCAGTCATGACTGTAGGGTTCTCCCCTGCCGGCAGGCAGTCCTCGGTCGGCCAGAATCCCAAAGTCTGGGTCCGGCGTCGGCTGCTCAGCCATGCTCCCTGACGTCAGAGCGCCAGGAGTACAAAGCTGACAGCCGACGCCATGTTCTCCAGTTTTTCTTACCCCAAATGTCAGGAGTTCCAAAATGAGTAAGATCCCATACCCTTTTCAAATACACCTCAGAAGAAGGGTGAAAAAAGGAACCACACAAAAGAAAAAAATAAGAGGGGACAGGAGGGAGGGAAACCCAGGCTGCAACAGTGAAGACACTCGAACATCTACATTTATGGTAAGTGTACACTACTGTACTATGTTCATCGTGTTTCACTGTTGCAGTCATGACTGTAGGGTTGAATCCCAAAGCAGAATAAAAGGGAGGTGGTCATAAAGTAGAGGGGGCGGGTAAAAGGCCCTGCAAGACTGCAGAAGCAAAGCCTGCCCTAGACTTAGAGTAAAGAGGTAGATTGTAGTGCTTAGAAAAAGTATGCACTGAACTCCAAGTTGCAGCTTCCAAAATGTCCTTGATAGGAACTCCTCTGAGGAAGGCAGCTGAAGTGGCAGCAGCTCTGGTAGAGTGAGTCCTTATAGTCCCTGGGATTTGCTTTCCATGGTGTGAATAGCAAAATCTGATTCCATGAGCAATCCATTTAGAAATGGTCTGTTTTGAAGTAGCTTTACCTTGGGAACTTGAAGCACAAGAAACAAACAATTGCTCTGATTTCCTGATGTCCTTGGTTCTGTCCAGGTAAAAACGTAGTTGTCTGTGTACATCCAAGGAATGCAAGATCCTTTCCCCCTTATTTTGAGGAGTGGGGAAAAAAAGTTGGCAAGTGAATAGTTTGATTTAAAGCCACTTTGGAAATCACCTTAGGCATGAAAGTAGGATTAGTCCTTAAAAACACCCTGTCTTGATGAAAAATAATATAAGGTTCCACAGCCATGAGAGCTTGCAACTCCGAAACTCTCCTGGCAGAGGTCAGAGCTAACAGGATGGCTTCCAAGATAAAAACTTGATGTCAGATGAGGCAGCAGGCTCAAAAGGAGGTAAGGTGAGTTTTTCCAAAACATAGTTGAGATCCCAAGCAGGAATGGGAGGAGATCTAGGGGGCCTTAAGTTCTTAGCTCCTCTGAGAAACTGTCTCATGAGCTGGTGGGAAAAGATTGGGGGGTCTGTATTATAATGAGCAGAAATAGCAGAGGCATGTATCTTTATGGAAGAGAGAAAGAGACCCTTATGTAAGAGGTCTGTCAGGTAAAGTAAAATCAGAGGAATGTTAGGAATAAGAGGATCTGAATCCTGAGCCTGCATCCAGAAACAAAATCTTTTCCATTTTCCTGCATAAGATATTCTAGTGCTAGGACGTCTGGCTTCTAAAATGACATCCATAACCTGCTTGGGTAGGAGAGAATGAATCATAGACCCTGGATTAACTAGGCCGCCAGGCTGAGAGTTTTGACATGGGAGTGCAGAACCTGACCCTGCTGTTGGGACAGAAGGTTCGGAGTCTGTGGTAAAACCCAAGGGGGCTCCAGACAAAGGTTTTTCAGTGTTGGGTACCAAACTGTCGAGGCCAATTTGGGGCCAGCAAGATTATCATCTTGGGCTTGTCCTGCTTGATCTTTAATACCCGTGGAAGAGGAGGAAGAGGCGGGAAGGCATACCCAGAGAGGTTTCTCCAACTGAATGATAGTGCATCCACTTTCCAAGCTAGTTCGTGGAATGGCCTGGTGCAAAAAATCTGTAGTTGATGATTGAGGTGGGATGCAAAGAGGTCTATATGAGGACATCCCCAGACTGCTGTAATCATCTTGAATATTTCGGTGTCCAGCATCCATTCGTGTGGGTCCGACATGTTTCTGCTCAGACGGTCTGCCAGGAAGTTTTGCTTCCCAGGTAGAAACTGAGCTTGAAGGTCCATATTGCAAGCTACAGCTGTGTTCCATAGATTCATGGCTAGTCTGCAAAGGGGATAGGAATGAGATCCCCCTTGCTTGTTTATGTACCACATAACTGTGGTGTTGTCTGTCCGTATCAGTAGTTGTCCTGGTTGTAGAAGATTCCTGAAGGCCAACAGAGCATTCTGAACGGCTAACATTTCCTTTAAATTGATATACAGGTGCTTCTGATCCTTTGTCCAAAGGTCCTGCAGACAGTTGCCCTGGAAATGAGCTCCCCATGCGTAATCTGAGGCGTCCGTGGTTAGTATCTGAGTGGCTGGAGGCAGACTGAAGGGTTTTCCTTTGTTTAGAGTACATGCCTTGGACCACCAAAGGAATTCCTTTTGAAGACAAGGCAGGACGGTGATCTGTATATGTCTAAACTGTGGCAATGCTGAGACCATACACTTTTTAGGTACCACTGTATTTTCCTCATATGTAGTCTTGCATATGGTACGAGAAGGATGCAGGAGGCCATGTAACCCAAAGCCTGCAGGAATTTCCTTGCAGATAGCAGAGTTAATGTTGCCAAGGTTTTGAAAGTTGAAGCCAGCTGTAATTGTTTTTCGTATGTCAGAAATGCCATCTGGGTTGTTGTGTTTAGAGAAGCACCCAGAAAAATGATCTGTTGTGAGGGTGTCAAATTTGACCTTTTTATGTTTACAGTGAATCCCAGGAACTTAAGAAGATTCTGAACAAACTCTAGATGCTGGAGTAAGACATCCTTGCTGTCTGCCTGAATAAGACAGTCGTCCAGATAAGGGTAAATCTGAATTCCCTTGAGTTTGCAATAAGCTACTACTGGAGTCAGGCATTTGGTGAAGACCCTGGGCGCAGTAGACAATCCAAAGGGCAGCGCAGAGAATTGATAGTGCCTCGATCCGGCCTTGAACCCGAGGTATTTTCTACATTCCTGCCTGATGGGAATGTGTAAATATGCCTCCTTTAAATCCAAAGTTATCATCCATGCATTTTTGGTCAGCAGTGGAAGTAGCTGCTGTAGAGTAAGCATCTTGAATTTTGGTATCTCGAGAAAAGTGTTGGGTCTCCATGAATTTTGCTTCCTGGGGACTAGAAAGAGCCTTGAGTAAAAACCTAGTCCCATCTCTGAAAGTGGAACTAGTTCTATGGCTTTCAGAGCCAAGAGAGCTTCCACCTGGTTTAAGGCTTCTAACCACTGATGTTTTGGAAGATCTGGCCATCCTCTTGGTAGGGTATGAAAATGAAATTTGTAACTTCTTGAAACCACATCCAGAACCCACTTGTCTTGGGTTATATGAGTCCAATTTAGGTGAAAAAGAGAAAGTTTTCCTCCGAGAGGGGCTTCCAGGCAAGAAGTTCCTGCAGCCCAACAGAGGGAGTCATTGAGTCTGTTTTCTATGAGCTTGCGACCTGTCCTCTCCTCCCCTAGGGGTGGAAGCAGTCCACTGTCTTGGTCTAAGAGGCTTGCGTTTGAGGCCTTCCTCGGGAGCGTCTGTATCTACCCCTCTGAGGCCTGTCTGAATTGGGAAAGGACCAATTTTTTGTAGGCCAATTCCTACTAAATCTGGGTGGCTGTACTTGTAAGAAATCTAACTGTTTGCATGGATTTTGCCTTGTCCTCCATCTTCTTTATCACCTCTTCAGCTATAGATCCAAACAAAACATTATGCTGAACAGGAGCATCCAATAATTTAGCTTTTACTTGATCTGGCAAGTTTTGTTCCTTTAACCATGCATGCCTTCTAATGACTGTGCCAGAGGCAGCAGCCCTACAAGAAGCCTCCAAGGCATCAAATCCACAGTGTAAACCATGCTTCCCAACTTGTTCAGTGGCATGCATTAAGTCATGTAATTCCTTATCTGCACAGGCGGAAAAGGAAGCTAGCTTTTGTTTTAAAACAGACAGGAGAAATTGCTGGTATTTCAGCATACGAAACTGACAGTTTAAAGCCATAATAAAGTAGCAGAAGTGTACACTTTTTTGCCCCATCTTTCTAAAGATCTGGAATCCTTCTCAGTGGGAATGGGGATTTTAGCAGAAGCGGCCTTAACCCCCTTAGGACCCGGAGAAATGGTTTCAGGGTCAGCAGTAGGATTCTTGTATAAAAACTGGTGGGAATCAGGAACCCTATAATATCTGTCTGGCTTAACAGGAGCTGGAGGAAGAGAGTCAGGAGTTAAGCTAGCCTCCGAAAAAGCATCATCCACAATATCCAAAATAGGAGGAATAGCCAGGGGTCTATGTTGGGGAAGAAGAAGAAAATCCCTTAGTCTTTTCTTAGATTCCGAGTACTCCTGTCCTTCCCAGTGAAAATGTTCCCTCATTTCATGGAAAGATTCCCCAAAAGAGAAATCCTCAGGGGGAGAAGCTGAAGGAATGGATTCCTCAACATCAGAATCCTCATAAGGAGGGAAAGAATATTCCTGGTCAGAAGAAGAAACTGAAGAAACAGAAGCCTGATCAGAGGAGTCATAATACACACTTCCTGCTTTGGCCTTTTATCTGGAGGGAGATGTGAACCCCTAATCATAGTAAGTAAGTCCTCCGCCATCTTAAGTAACCGTTTCTGAGACTTGGGTGCCGGATCAGAAGAGGCCTGTGCTGCAGTCTTTGATTTGGAAGGAGTCTTTGCCTTTGTCTTTGGCTTTGCCTTTATTAGAAGCTGAGTAGGCCTGAAAACCCCTTCAGAAGCCGGTACCTGCACAGCGGCTCTGGACCCATCCGAAGGAGCATTGTCCGAAGGTCCTGCAACAGAAATATTCAAAGGCCTAGTTGGCTCCTCGTGGGAGTCCGTTTCGGCCATCGGTTCCAAAATGGCCGACGACAGGGGCTGTAAAAGCGCCTCACTGATGACGGCCGAACCTGAAGCTGGCTCTGCTTGTACAACATCGTCTGATTTGGACCTCGGAGGCCTGTCTTTATCCTTGCGTTGTTTGTGAACTCCGGTAGCCGGAACCGTATCCAACGACATTTTATAATTAAAACACCTACCAAAGTAATGAAATGCAAAATCGTACCTTCGTTTAATCGTACGTTGATTGAATCTAGCACAAAACCGACAACTAGCTACGTCATGGTCAGGGCCTAACCAAGGAATACAGTAAGAATGAAAATCCTTATGAGGTATTTGCTTCCCACATGAAATACAATTAACTTTTTCTGACATCGGACTGGAGCAAGAAAAAAGTTTCCCCAACGGGGTACTTAGCTTTGAGTAGGAGAAGAAAGTCTTCGGACTGAAGTACGTTTATAAAAAATTTTCAGGAGTCAGCCGACCGGCACTTGCGAACTGCTATCACCGCACGGCAAGAAAGACTGGAGAACATGGCGTCGGCCGTCAGCTTTATACTCCTGGCGCTCTGACGTCAGGGAGCATATGGCTGAGCAGCCGACGCCGTACCCAGACTTTGGGATTCTGGCCGACCGAGGACTGCCTGCCGGCAGGGGAGAACCCTACAGTCATGACTGCAACAGTGAAACAAGATGAACATTAGACAGGTCCAGGATAGGACGTCAGGAGTTGTCTTTTCTGGGTACCAGGAAGTCTTGAATAAAAGCCTTGTCCCCTTTGATTTGCTGGGACAGGCTGAATAGCCCCGATACTGAGAAGAGAGAGAACCTGCTGTAGGGCCTCTGCCCATTGATTTGGGGGTTGGTCTGGCCAACCATTTGGGGTTGGTAGTGTGTGGAAATGGAATCTGTATCCTTGGGAGACTATGTTCAAAACCCATTTGTCCTGGGTAATGAGTTCCCAGTTTTTTGCATGCAGAGCGAGCTTTTCTCCTAAGGGAGCAGGTAGTTGAGCAGGGCTTGGAAGGGTTAAGGTTAAGTCATTGTGCCATTTTTCCATACTGGGGTGGCTTACTACTCCCTGCTTTGGAAGTGGGAGCCCTCACTGCTTAGGTCTGTGTGTAGACTGAGACTGTAGTCTGGGTGGTCTGCTGTTCCTGGGTTTGGACTGAGAAGGCCTGGAAGGGACTGGAAAGGACCAGTTCTTTGAAGGCCAATGCCTACTGAATCTGGGAGGCTGTACTTGTAGGAAATCTTTAATCAGTTTGCATAGATTTTGCTTTTTCCTCCATCCTTTTGAGGACTACTTCTGCTTTGTTGCCAAAAAGGTGGTCTTGGTTTAAGGGAGCATCCAGTAATTTAGCTTTAACATGATCTGGCATGTTTTGTTCCTTTAGCCAAGCATGCCTACTAAAGTACAGACCCTGGGACAGCAGCCCTGCAAGATGCTTCTAAAGCGTCAAAACCACATTGCAAAGTATGTTTCCCAACTTGTTCTGCAGAATGCATTAAATCTTGCAATTCTTTGTGTTCAGCACAGTCAGGAATCAACACAATTTTCTGCTTAAGTAGTCCCATAATATGTTGCTGATACTTTAACATATGAAACTGGCAGACAAAGTAGCAGAAGTGTATACTTTCTTACCCCATCTGTCTAAGGCTCTAGAGTCTCCATCAGAAGGGGTAGGATTTTTGGCAGCAGTAGCCTTAATGCCTTTTGGTCCTTGGGAAATAGTCTCTGGGTCCGCAGAAGGATTTTTGAAGAGGAAAGTACAGTTGTGTACACTTACCATAAATGTAGATGTTCGACTGTATTCACTGTTGCAGTCATTACATTAGGGTAATCCTGCTGACAGGTTGCCCCCAGTCGGCCTGAATTCCAAAGTCCTGGATCATGCGTCGGCTGCTGTTGCCCCTTCCCAGACGTCAGGGGTATAAAAGCAGCAGCAGACGCCATTTTCTTTAGTTTTTCTTTCCCGAGATGTCAGGTGCCCCCTAAAAGGGTAGCCAAAATATTTATATATATATAAAAATACATGCACCAAAATAAACATTACCTTCATCTACAAGCAAATACACCACATAGGTTGTATAAATCAGAGAAGGAAAGACAGGTTCCATCAGAAGAAAGGGGGATGGCGGGTGGGTAACCAGGACTACAACAGTGAATACATTCGAACATCTACATTTATGGTAAGTGTACACAACTGTACTATGTTCTTCGTGTTTCACTGTTGCAGTCATTACATTTGGGTAGAGTCCCAAAGCTATGTTTGGGAGGCTGGAGCTAAACAGCATTAGGAGCGGCTATGAGGCCCTGCAGAACTGCAGTGGCAAAGCCTGCCTTGGATTTAGAGTAGAGTGGCAGATGACAGTGATTTGTAAAGGTGTGCACTGAACTCCAAGTAGCAGCCTCTAAAATGTCCCTGGTTGGTACTTCCCTGAGAAAGGCTGCTGAAGTGGCTGCAGCTCCAGTTGAATATGGCCTAATGCCCTTAGGCACTGGCTTGCCATGGTGCAAGTAGCAGAAACGAATGCAGTGGCCTATCCACTTTGAAATAGTCTGCTTTGAGATAGCCTTTCCTTGTGATCCTGCAGCATATGTCACTAGTAATTGCTCTGTCTTTCTGAAAACTTTGGTTCGGTCCAAGTAGAACCTAAGCTGTCTGTGTACGTCCAAAGAATGCAGAATTCTCTATCCCTTGTTCTGTGGATTTGGATAAAAAGTTGGCAGATGAATAGTTTGGTTAAGAGCCACACTGGACACCACCTTAGGCATAAATGTTGGGTTTGTCCTCAGAGAGCCTGTCTGGATAAAAAATGATAAAAGGTTCCACAGCCATGAGGCCTGTAGCTCTGAAACTCATCTTGCAGAAGTTATCGCTAGGAGCAGAGCTGTTTTCCAAGATAAAAACTTTATATCAGCAGTAGCAGCTGGCTCAAAAGGAGGCAGGGTGAGTTTTTCCTAGACACAGTTGAGGTCCCATGTAGGCATTGGTGATCTTGGAGGCCTTAAATTTTTGGCTCCTCTGAGGTACTGCTTTAATAAGGGATGAGAAAAGATTGGTGGCTCTGTATTGTAATGAGCCAAAATGGCAAAGGCATGAATTTTAATAGATGAAAAAGATAGGCCTTTGTCCAGCATCTCAGTTAAGTATTACAAAATCGGAGGAATATTTGGCACAGCTGTATCAGTTCCTTGTGCCTGGTTCCAAGCACAGACTCTCTTCCATTTTCCAGCATAAGATTTTCTAGTACTAGGCCCTCTGTCTTCCAAAATGACATCCATCACAGCTTTACTGAGGTGCGTTTTGTATGACTAGATTATCCGCCATGCTGTCAGGTTTAAAGTCCTGAGTTTGCTGTGCAGGATCTGATTGTTTTGCTGGGACAGTAGATGAGGTATTTGAGGTAAGGACCAAGCTGGGCATCGAGAGAAGTTCCTTAGGATTGGATACCAGTACTGGCGGGGCCAGTCTGGGGGAATCAGTATCATCTTTGGCTTCTCCTGTCTGACCTTTAAGAGTACCTTGGAGAGGAGAGGCAGTGGGGGAAAAGCATATAATGATAGTTTTTTCCAGATGAAAGATGGGGGGTCCACTTTCCAAGCTTGTCTGTGATAAGTCCTTGTGCAGAATCTTTTTAGTTGGTAGTTGTGAGGGAAGGCAAATAGATCTATGTCCGGGCATCCTCATTTCCTTGTCATCATGCTGAAGACTTGTGGATCCAGCTGCCAGTCGTGGGGATCCATGAGGTTTCTGCTTAGTTCGTCTGCCAGAGTATTTTCCTTCCTGGCAGAAATTGTGCCTGCAGATGTACTTGGTAAGTCAATGCCGTGTCCCACAAAGTCATGGCTAGTCTGCAAAGGGAGTAAGAATATGTGCCCCCCTGCTTGTTTATATACCACATGACCATGGTGTTGTCTGTCTATCAGTAGTTGTCCCGGATGAAGTAGGTCTTTGAAGGCTGTCAGGGCATTTTGAACAGCTAGCATCTCTTTTTGATTGATATGTAGATGCATTTGGTTTGAAGACCATGTGGCCTGAATGCATCTTCCTGCCATGTGGGCCCCCCAGGCATAATCTGATGCATCCATTGTTAGTGTCTGCCTGGCTGGAGGTAATGTGAATGGCTGTCCCTTGTTTTGGTGACAAACCTTTGCCCACTATCAAAACTCCTGCTGCAGGCAGGGAATGAGAGTAATCATTGTTTCCAGGCTGTGGCAATGTTGAGTCCAAACACTTTTTAGGTACAATTGAAGTTTCCTCATATGCAGTCTTGCACATGGAATTAGTAGGATGCAGGATGCCATAAAGCCCAAAGCCTGCAGAATTTTTCTTGCAGATAACTGGGCCTTTGTTGCCAACATTTTGAAATAGGTAGTCAGTTGCCTTTGTTTGTCTGGCGTGAGATAAGCCATCTGGGCAGTTGTATTTAAGCTTGCAACCAGGAATATTATCTCTTGAGAGGGTACTAGTTTTGATTTCTTTTCATTGACTGTGTACCCTAGGCATGTTAGAAGCCTTTTCACAAACGCCAGATGCTGTAGAAGAATGTCCTTGTTCTCTGCTTGAATTAGACAGTCATCCAAGTAAGGATATATTTGTATTCCTCTGTCTGCAGAATGCAATTATTAGTGCCAGGCACTTTGTAAATACCCTGGACGCAGTGGATAAGCCATAGGGCAGTGCAGAGAATTGGTAATGTCTTGAGCCAGCCTTGAATCTGAGGTATCTTCTGCATAATTGTCTGATTGGGACATGCAGGTATGCCTCTTTTCGGTCTAGAGTCACAAGCCAAGTGTTCTTGCCCAGCATGGGCAGAAGCTGCTGCAAAGTCAACATCTTGAATTTTGGTATATCCAGGAATGTGTTCAGAATAGATAGATCCAGTATTGGGTCTCCAGGCCTTGTCCTTTCTGGGTACCAAGAACAGTCCTGAGTAAAATCCTTGTCCCTGCTCTTGCTCTGGTAGTTGCTGAATGGCCATGTCCATGAGAGATGAGACTTGTTTTTGTGCCTCTGCCCATTGAGTTTTTTGCAGATCTGGCCAGCCATTTGCCTTTGGCAGGGTATGGAAATGGAACTTGTAGCCTTGTGACACGATATTTAGAACCCACTTGTTCTGGGTTATAATGTGCCAATTTTGAGAAAAAAGTGCTAATTTTCCCCCTAAGGGTGCTGCCAGGAGATAAGTACTTGGTGCAGGCAGGAGGAAGTCATTGGGACTGTTTCCTGTAAGGTTGTGATTTGTCTTCTCCAGCTTTGGAGGTAGAAGCACCCCATTGCTTTGACCTGTATGAACCTTGCGCCTGCGATCTGCATCTAGGGTGTCTGGATCTGCCCCTTTGAGGTCTGTCTGACACAGGAAAGGACCAATTCTTTGTAGGCCAGTGTCTACTAAACCTAGGTGGCTGTACTTGTAAAAAATCTTTGAGAGTTTGCATAGATTTAGCTTTGTCCTCCATTTTCTTTAACACCTCTTCTGCCTTAACACCAAACAAAGTAACATGCTGTAAAGGTGCATCTAATCATTTAACTTTGACATGATCAGGCAGATTTTGTTCCTTCAACCAAGCATGCCTCCTAATTACAGAACCCGTAACTGCGGCCCTGCAGGAGGCCTCTAAAGCATCAAAACCACATTGCAAAGTATGCTTTCCAACTTGTTCAGCTGCATGCAATAAATCCTGCATTTCCTTGTTTTCTGCACATTCAGAGTTTACTAACATTTTCTGTTTAAGCAATGCCATGACATGTTGCTGATATTTGAGCATATGAAACTGACCGTTTAAGGCCCTTGTAGCCAAGGTAGCAGATGTGTAAACCTTTTTCCCCATCTATCCAGTGCTCTAGAATCTGTCAGAGGGGGTAGGGTTTTTTGCAGTGGAAGCCTCAACTCCTTTGGGACCCTGTGAAATAGTTTCTGGGTCTGCAGCAGGGTTTTTAAAAAGGAATTTATGAGAGTCAGGAACCCTGTAATATCTGTCAGGCTTAACAGGAGCTGGAGGTAAGGAGTCAGGGGCAAGACTAGACTCTGAAAACACATCTACAATGTCCAACACAGGTGGAATGGCTAGTGGCCTGTGTTGAAGAAGTAAAAGGAAATCCCTGAGCCTCTTTTTAGATTCTGAAAAATCTTGGCTCTCCCAGTGGAAATGCTCCCTCATGGTATGCAAGGTTTCCCCAAAAGAATAGCCCTCTGGAGGAGAAGCTGAAGGTATAGATTCTTCAGCATCAGAATCCTCATGGGGGGGGGGGAGAGAATATTCCTGATCAGAAGAGGAATCAGAAGAAATAGAAACCTGATCTAAAGATTCATAGTCAGTCTCTTGCCTAGGCCTCTTATCAGGAGGGGGATGGGAACCCCTGATCAAGGTAATCAAGTCTTCGGACATTTTGAGCATCTGTTTTTTGGGCATAGAGGCCTGTCCACGTGGCTCTTCAGTCTGTTTCTTTGCTTTAGAAGGTGCTTTAGTCTTTGCCTTTGAAGCTGAAATCGGTTTAATGTAAAGATGTTTAGGTGTGAATACACCCTTAGAAGCCGGTGCCTGCTCAGTGGCTCCAGACCCATCTGAAGGAATAGTATCAGAGGCTGCAATACCTTGAGTTTCCAGCGGCATTGCCGAATCCATGTGGGAGTTGGTAGCGGCCTGAGACTCTAAAGTAGTGGGCGTCAGGGGCTGTGAAAGCACCTGACTGAGAACCAGTGAACCGGTGACTGGCTTAGGAGAAGCTTCATCGTCAGTTTTGGGCCTCTGTTGTCTATCTCTCTCCTTTTCTTTGTGTTTTTTGTGAACTCCGGTAGTCGGATGGCTATCCGACGACATTTCTGTATAATTAAACCGGCGTCCAAAATAATTTAAAGCAAAGTCATACAGACGCTTAATAGTGCATTGGTTAAATCTAGCACAAAACTGACAACCAGAAACTTTGTGATCAGGGCCTAGGCAAGGAATACATTAAGAATGAAAGTCCTTATGAGGTATTTGCTTTCCACAAGAAATACAATTTACTTTTTCTGACATCGGTCTGGAGCAAGAAAAAAGTTTCCCCAACGGGGTACTTTGCTTTAGTGAAGACTTCGGATCTGAAACTCGAACACGAAAATCTCAGTAGTCGGCCGACCGGCACTTGCAAACTGCTTCTGCTTCGGGCACCATGCGGCAAGAAAGACTAAAGAAAATGGCATCGGCTGCTTCTTTTATACCCTTGACGAACTGACGTCAGGGAAAGGGCGATAGCAGCCGATGCAGGACCCAGGACTTTGGAATTCAGGCCGACTGAGGGCAACCTGCCAGCAGGATTACCCTAATGTAATGACTGCTACAGTGAAACACGAAGAACATCTTGTGAGAGTCAGGTACTCTGTAGTATCTCCAAAACAGTACAACTGGTGCACTGCATACCCAAACTAGTAAACAAAAAGAAAAAGCCAGCACTCAGAGGCAAACAATGTTTATTCCTTCCCTTCTTTCAGACCGGTCTCGGTATCAAACCTTCTTCAGTGATAAAACATTCATAATTCAGGAACAGTTTTTATACATATTGTATATCCCCAATGACATCACTTCCCCCATTTATCTGTTTAAGCCTCCAAATACATATAAAGCATTAAACAAAATAAACATTGTGCTTGTGATATCAGATGTTAAGCCAAACTTCCATTAATAACCTATTATTACATATAAAGTTACCAATAAGAGTCCTTAACAAAAAGAATCTCATAATTTATCATTAAGTCATGGATGAAATAGGGCGCCCAACTTAATTCATTTTCTTTCCTTTTGAGTTAGTATAGTGTGCCAACCTTGTTTTGTTGATCTATTTCCCTTTACCTGGTCAATGATGACAAATCCAAAAATGGCAGTTTTGTGTAACTGACAATGTCTATACAATGCATTGGTCATTTTTTTTAAGACGTAAATCACTCAGATGTTCTGAAATGCGACTCCTTAATTGCCTGGAGGTCTGCCCTACATAAAAGGCAGAACATTGGCAAGTAGCCAAATAGACTACCCAGTCAGAGCTGCAATTCCCAAAAAATGAAATGTCAAAAATTTGATCAGTATTTTTACTGCTAAAAAATGTGGTTTTGAACATATGTTTACACAAACTATAATGTCCACAAGGATGTGAGCCAACAAGCCTATCTCCCATTAGTGTAAGCTGATGTTGGTTCACGTAATCTAAAAAGGTTTTCTTGTAATGAGCAAAGTAAGACGCAAGTGTTCTTCCCCAGTAGTACAAAGGGCCAGTGACTGGGCGGCCAATTGTGAGAGATCCAGCTTATTGAAGTACAAAGCTAAAACTCAGAAGGACGGATCCGGGACCATGAGGTTAGTTACATCATTTGGTAGTAATACACACTTATTACCAGATGTAGTCAATAAACATTGGAACATTCTTCGGGCTAATATAGATCTGGATCAATGTCTACCTAATAGATGTCAATTTTTTAGAATTTTTTAATGTTCTGCCTTTTATGTAGGACAGACCTCCAGGCAATTAAGGAGTCTCATTTCGGGACATCTGAGTGATTTAAGCCTTAAAAAAATGACCAATGCATTGTATAGACATTGTCAGTTACACAAAACTGCCCCTTCTGGATTTGTCATCGTTACCCAGGTAAAGGGAAATAGATCAACAAAACAAGGATGGCACACTATACTAACTCATAAGGAAAGAAAATGGATTATTAAGTTGGGCGCCCTATTTCATCCAGGACTTAATGATAAATTATGAGGTTCTTTTTTTGTCAAGGACTCTTATTGGTAACTTTATATGTAATAGGTTATTGATGGAAGTTTGGCTTAACATCTGATATCACAAGTACAAAGTTTATTTTGTTTAATGCTTTACATGTATTTGGAGGCTTAAATAGATAAATGGGGGAAGTGATGTAATAATTGGGGGATATACAATATGTATAAAAACTTTTCCTGAATTATGAATGTTTTATCACTGAAGAAGGTTTAATACCGAAACCGGTCTGAAAAGAGGGAAGGAATAAACATCGTTTGCCTCCGTGTGCTGGCTTTTTCTGTTTACTCTGTCGTACCGGCCAGGTTTTCTGGGAGCTGGAAGTGAAGTATCTGGAGTAAGGCTAGATTCCAAGAAAGCATAATCTACAAAGTCCAGAACAGGAGGGATAGCTAAAGGCCTTTGTTGAGGCAGGAGTAAGAATTCCCTAAGTCTCTTTTTGGACTCAGAGTAATCCTGGCTTTCCCAGCGGAAATGGTCCCTAAGAGTATGCAAGGTTTCACCGAAAAAGAACTTCTGGAGGGGAAGCAGGGGGAATTGGATTCCTCTGCATCAGAATCCTCATAAGTAGATAAGGGCAAATCCTGAATCCTGATAATCAGGAGGAGCAGAGATATCAGAATCCTGATCAGAAGAATCAGAAAGAAAATCAGTTTTAGGTCTGAGAGGGGGAAGGCTGGCTTCCCCTAATTAAAGTAATAAGGTCTTCAGCTATTCTAAGCGTTTATTTTTGAGGCATATGGGCCTGAGCCTGCTTTGGTCATCTGTTTTCTAGGCGTAGTGTGAGTATTTGGCCTGGATGAAAGCGATGCGTTGATTTAATATGAATGTCTGTAGGCCCGAATACACCCTCAGAGGCCGGTGCCTGCACAGCGGTTCCAGACCCATCCAAGGTAGAGACATCTGCAGGTTCCATAGTCGAAGAAACATCTCACTGCATACTGGACTCTGAATGGGTCTCAGTACAGGCCTACGAATCTGAAGTAGCGAGTATGAGGGGCTGCGAAAGCACCTCACTGAGTACTGGCGGACTGGCGACTAGCTTAACGGAAGCGTCATCGGCAGTTTTGGACCTATGCGGTCTGTCTCTGTCTTTATCCTTACATTTTTTCGGAAGATCGGTAGTCGGATGGCTTAACAAAGCCATTTCGGAGTACACAGATCAAGTGCGAAAGTAATTGGCTGCAAAAATAGCCCGACAACGAATAGTTTGGGAGTTGAACAAGGCACAAAACCAACAGTGAGGGACGTTGTGGTCTGGGCCTAAACAGGGTATGCAGTACAAATGAAAATCTCTGAGGTATTTGCTTTCCACAGGTAAGACAATTGTTAACTTTTACTGACATCGGTTAGAGCAAGAAAAAGGATCCCCAATGGTGTACTTATCTTTTTTGAAGACTTCGGGTCTGAAACTCAAACGAAAATTTCAGGAGACGGCCTACCAGCACTTGCGAAATGCTTCTGCTTTGGGCACTGCACGGCAAGAAAGACTGATGTAATGGCGATGGCTGCATGTTTTATACCCCTGACGACCTGACATCATGGAAGACGAGACCGCATCCAACGCAGAAATCCGAAGACTCTGGTATTCAGGCCGGCTGACAGCTACCTGCAGACAGATAACCCAAATGTTATAATTGCAACAGTGAAACACAAAGATCATCACATGCTTCCCGTATCTGTACATTGTACAGGACTCCTTGTTTGGGGGATGGACAGAAGTTTCTTCTAATTCCTTCGTTGTGGCTGCCGCAACCACCATAGCATCAACTGGCATGCCCTTAGTCAGGATCGTCCCGTACAATGATAAACTTAATGGGCCTCCATGGAACTGGTTCCATAGATTCTAGGGAGCTCTTTGGCTTTTGACTTACTACCCCTTGTAGTGGGTCGAAGGGCGGAGACGCCCAAGAGGTGGAGGGTTAGGAACCTATTGCATCCAGGTACTCGGACTCATCTTCAGAAGGGGAAAGGGATTTACAGCTACCCCTCTGCTTGAGGATTTCCAGGATGTCTGAAAATGAAACATCCTCACAGGGAGACCATGGGGACCCTTCAGAGTCCTCCAAGTCTGTGTCCGATGTCAGGGACTCGGGGGGAGTCCAAATGCTTCCTCTTACAAGTCCTCTTCCGAGGGACCTCCTCAGAGGGGTGTTTTGGAGAGATTTCGGAAGGGGGAGGTTGCCTGAAGGGGCGTCCTGGGGCATTGGTTACCTACACTGGGAGGAGGGGGCAGGTTTGGAGGTGGAGACTGGCCCGGAAGGGGAAGGAGCAACTGGAGCTGTGGGTGGAGCAGTCTGAGGACAGTACACTCCTCATCACCTCGAAGGCACCACGATCTTGGCCCGATAGAGTCTCCGGCTCTGGAGAGCCAGGAGATCTCCCACGAACAGAGGGTGATGGCTCAGAGGCTGATGTAGACACCAAACTCACCTGTGCCAAAGCTCAGAGTTGGAGAGTAGGATCCAACAAGGGTCCGATATCGTTACCCCCCCCCCTGGAGTCAAAGATGGAGTGTCAGCCCCCAGATCCCTTGAGAGAAGTTGGTATCGATGGGATCAGAGTTGATGTCGGACCTGAGAGACCTGGGATTTTTGGATCAGATGGTTCCACCACAATGACCTCCGTGCACTCCGGCTCCGAACTCAGGTGAGTCGAAGGAGGAATCTACGACAGAGTAGGTTGGACAGTCTGCTCCACTTCCATATGGGCTGGGCTCAAATTTTTTGCCAAGTCCTACTTTTGCTTGTCCTGAGTAGCCTCTTCACCACCCTCTCCACATCATCCGAAAGGCTCCAGGATGATCGAGAGGAATGGGTAGACGATCGGTGACTGCCTGCCCACAGACAGGAGAAGTGGGGACTGTGGTACGGAATGCACAGTTTCCAAGCCGGGAGACCTGGTTCTCTTATGGCTCCAAGACGGTTCCAAAGGCACTGATGGAACGGAAGGAGATAAAGCCTTGTCGGACCCGGTAGCTATTGGATCAGACGAACTTGACTGTCTTTGTCCTTCAATGGTTCTAAGGCAGGAGCCGACGAAGATGCCAACTTGGAGGAGTTGTCAGATTTTCCTGCCCGATTTCCTTCTTTGATGCCTCAAAAGGCCCTTTCAAGATTAGCTTGCACTTGCGCTCCTGCAGGACTCTAGAGCTAAAACCATGACAAATGGAACAAGAGTCCTGCAGGTGAACAGCTCCCTAACAGTATACGTAGCTAGTATGTCCATCGGTAAGAGACATCATTTGGGTGCAGGAATCACTTCTTGAATCCAGAAGGCTTGGATTCTTTTGAAGCTTCCTTACACATTTTACCACAAAATACAACAAAATACTACAGAACGGAAAGAAACACTCAGCCAAAAAAGAAACGGCAACACTTTTTTTTTTTTTGGAAAGGGAAAGTAGCAGAAGGAGCAGAGTCTCTAAGTCAAATAACAACTCCTCCAACTGTGGAGATTCCTATAACTCAAATGGCTAGCTCCTTAGACAAACAGGAGGGAATGGGAATAAGGTAAGGCCCTCTAAAACAGGCAGAAGATATAGGACGAATCCTCAACTTAAACAGATTTGCAAGTTATAAAAGAGAGAAAGAGTAGGCCTGAGAGAGAAAGAAACGATGGCCTCAACAATAAACAGCAACTAAGGAAGAGGTAGATCGAGGGATAGACAAGCACCAGATTCTACTGACTTACAGAAATGAAGTACAGTTTTGTACCTACCATAAATGTAGATGTTCGAGTGTAGACACTGCTGCAGTCATTACACTTGGGTTATCCTGCTGTCAGGCGGTTCTCCCAGTCGGCCTGAGTTCAAAAGTCTTGGTCCGGTGTCAGTTGCTGTCGCTTCTTCCCTGATGTCAGTGCGCCAGTGGGATACAAGATGTAGCCGACGCCATTTTCTTCAGTTTTTCTTGCCCCAGATGTCAGGTGCCCCCAAATAGGTAGGCCTTTCAAATTGCTAGTAAAATATATTTAATAGAAAAGCAGATAACCATATTTAATTACCAGCAAATGGTCCCTTTAGCAAATAAGGATAGAAGACCTAGGTATGTACCAGAAAGTAAGAGGGGAAGGAGGGAGGGTAACCTGGACTGCAGCAGTGTCTACACTCGAACATCTACATTTATGGTAGGTACAAAACTGTACTATGTTCGTGTGACACTGCTGCAGTAATTACACTCGGGTGGAATCCCAAAGCTTAGGTAGGGTGGATGGATCTAGAAGGCATTAGGGGTGGCTATAAGGCCCTGCAGCACAACAGTGGCAAAGCCTGCTCTGGATTTGGAATATAAAGGCAAATGGTAATGTTTGATGAAGGTATGTACAGAACTCCACGTTGCTGCTTCTAAAATATCCTTGGTAGGCACTCCCCTGAGGTAGGCAGTTGAAGTGGCTGTTGCCCTGGTGGAGTGAGATCTAATGCTGCTAGGTACAGGTTTCCCATGGTGTGTATAGCAAAAACGTATACAGTGAGCTATCCACTTTGAAATAGTCTGCTTTGAAATGGCCTTTCCCTGTGCTCCTGCAGCGTATGCTACCAATAATTGCTCAGATTTTCTGAAAGCTTTGGTTTTGTCCAAGTAGAAGCGTTACTGTCTGTGAATGTCCAAGGAATGTAGTAGTCTCTCCCCTTTGTTCTGTGGTTTTGGATAAAAGGTTGGCAAGTGAATAGTTTGGTTTAGAGCCACACTTGATACTACCTTTGGCATAAATGTAGGATTAGTTCTTAAGGATACCCTGTCCTGGTGGAAGATGAGGAAAGGTTCCACTGTCATTAGTGCCTGTAATTCTGAAACTATTCTTGCTGATGTTATTGCCAGTAGCAGAGCAGTTTTCCAAGGGAGGTACTTTAATTATGCTGTGTTAGCTGGCTCAAAAGGAGGTAAAGTTAATTTTTCCAAAACAAAGTTGAGGTCCCAAGTTGATATAGGTGCCCTACGGGGTGGTCTCATGTTTTTAGCCTCAAGTACTGTTTGAGCAAAGGATGTGAAAAAATTGGTGGATCTGTGTTGTAATGAGCAGAAATGGCTGAGGCATGAATCTTGATGGATGAGAAGGAGAGGCCCTTGTCCAGCATCTCAGTTAACTATTGAAGTATCTGAGGAATGTTTGGGACAAGAGGGTCAAGGCTGTGTGCTTGGTTCCAGGAACAAAATCTCTTCCATTTATCCGAGTAGGCTTTCCTGGTGCTAGGCCTTCTGGCCTCCACAATGACAGCCATAACAACTTTGGAAAGAGGCGATGCTTGCTTGGTTAATGAATTTTCCATGCAGCTAGATTTAAGGTGTTTAGCTGGCTGTGAAGCATCTGATTGTTGTGTTGTGTTAACAGCTGTGGGATTTGAGGCAAAATCCAGGGTGGTTCTTGTGCTAAGTTCTTTAAGATTGGATACCAGTGCTGGCGTGGCCAGTCTGGTGCAATCAGGATCATCTTTGGCTCTTTCTGCTTGGCTTTTATAAGTACCTTTGGAAGGAGAGGTAAAGGAGGGAAAGCGTATACTTGTAGGTTTTTCAGGCTGAATGAGAGGGCATCCACTTTCCATGCTTGTGGATGGTAGCTCCTTGTGCAGAATTTCTGTAGTCAGCAGTTCATTGGGGATGCAAACAGATCTATGTCTGGTTTCCCCCATTTTTGTGCTATCATTCTGAAAATTTGTGGACTCAATTGCCATTCTTGAGGATCCATGATGCTTCTGCTTAGGTCGTCTTACCAGTGTGCGTTTTTCTCTCCTGGCAGGAATTGTGCCTGCAGATGAACGTGGTAGTTTAAAGCTGTGTTCCACAAGGTCATGGCTCATCTGCAGAGGGGGTAGGAGTGTGTTCCCCCTTGCTTGTTTATGTACCACATAACTGTGGTGTTGTCTGTCTTCAGTAGTAGTTGTCCTGGATGTAGCAGGTCCTTGAAAGCTATAATTGCATTTTGTACAGCTAGCATCTCTTTTTGATTGATGTGGAGATGTCTTTGTTCTGCGGGCCACTTGCCCCAAATACATTTTCCTGCCATGTGTGCTCCCCCAGGCGTAATCCGATGCATCTGTTGTCAGTGTTTGCCTGGCTGTGGGTTGAGTAAAAGGCTGTCCCTTGTTGAGGTGACCAGCTTGGGCCCACCATTGAAACTCCTGTTGAAGGCAAGGAATTAGTGGTATAACTGTTTCAGATCTTGACAGTGTTGAGACCATACACTCTTTAGGTACCATTGTAGTTTCCTCATATGCAATCTGGCATATGGAATTAGTAGTATGCAAGATGCCATGTAGCCCAAGGCCTGCAGAATTTTTCTTGCAGGGAGTTGAGTCTTTGTTGCCATTAAATGAAAATATTGAGTCAGTTGTCCCTGCTTGACTGGCATGAGATAAGCCATCTGGGCCGTTGTGTTTAAGCTGGCACCCAGGAATATTATCTGTTGTGAGGGCACTAGTTTTGATTTCTTTTCGTTTACTGTGTACCACAGGCAACTTAATAACTTTTTTACGTACGCCAGATGCTTTAGAAGAATGTCCTTGCTCTCTGCTTGGATTAGGCAGTCGTCCAGGTATGGGTAAATTTGAATTCCTTTTTGCCTGCAAAATGCAATTACCGGAGCCAGGCACTTTGTGAAGACTCTGGGCGCAGTAGACAAGCCAAAGGGCAGTGCATAGAATTGATAGTGCATTGAACCTGCTAGAAATCTGAGGTATCTTCTGCAGTTTTGTCTGATAGGGACATGCAGGTATGCCTCTGAGGTCCAAAGTCACGAGCCAAGCTTTCTTGCCCAGCATGGGAAGAAGATGCTGTAGTGTCAACATTTTGAATTTTGGAACATCCAGGTAAGTGTTCAGAGAAGAAAGGTCCGGAATGGGTCTCCAGGCTTGGTCTTTTCTGCAAACCAGAAAGAGTCTTGAGTAAAATCCTTGGCCTTGCTCCTGTGGTGGTACCATTTGAATAGCTCTCATATCCATGAGTGCTGTAATTTGTTTTTGAGCATCTGCCCATTGATTTGGTGGCAGATTTGGCATTCCTTTTAACCTTGGCAGAGTATGGTAGTGAAACCTGTAACCTTGAGATATGATGTTGAGAACCCATTTGTCTTTGGTGATGCAATGCCAATTGTGATAGAAAAGAGCCAATTTTCCTCCTAAGGGAGCTGCCAAGAGAGCTGTTTGGCAGCCGTAGTGGGAAGTCGAGAATGTTTTTTTTTTATAAGGTTGGAGCCCATCTTCCCCTTCTTTCTGGCCCGGTGTACCCCATTGTCAAGGTCTGTAAGGGCCTTGTGTCTGACCTCTACCTCTTGGATGTCTAATATCTGCCCCTTTGAGGTCTGTCTGACTGGAAAGGACCAATGTTTTGTTGACCAATTTCTGCTAAAACGAGGAGGTTGAACCTGTAAGAAATCTTTGACCGTTTGCATAGATTTTGCCTTATCCTCCATCTTTCTTAATACCTCCTCTGCCTTAACTCCAAACAACACATCCTGCTGCAAAGGTGCATCCAGTAATTTGGCTTTAACATGATCTGGTAGCATATGTTCTTTTAACCAAGCATGCCTTCTAATGACAGAGCCTGTAACTGCTGCTCTACAAGAGGCCTCTAAGGAATCAAAACTACATTGCAAAGTATGTTTTCCCACTTGTTCAGCTGCATGCAATAAATTCTGCATTTCTTTCAAATTAGGAGGATCTGTATCTGGAAGCATCTTTTGTTTCATCTGAGACATTAAAACTGCTGATATTTTAGCATATGAAACTGGCAATTCAAGGCTCTCATGGCTAAAGTTGCAGATGTATAAACTTTCTTGCCCCATCTGTCTAATGCTCTGGAACTAGTCAGAGGGGACTGAGTTTTTAGCTGATGAGGCCTTAATCCCTTTGGGTCCCCTGAGAAATAGTTTCAGGGTCTGCAACAGGGCTTTTGTATAGAAATTTGAGAGAGTCAGGGACTCTATCTATCCGGCTTAACTGGGGCTCATGGTAAGGAGTCAGGGGTTTAAGCTGGATTCAGTATATACATCATCCACAATATCTAACACAGACGGAATAGCAAGGAGTCTGTGTTGAGGCAATAAGAAGAAATCCCTGAGCCTTTTCTTGGATTCTGAATAATCCTGGCCTTCCCAATGGAAATGCTCCCTCATGGAATGTAAGGTTTCCCCAAAGGAGTAGTCCTCAGGCGGAGAGGCTGATGGAATGGATTCCTCAGCATCTGAATCCTCATAACGGGGTAAGGAATACCCTAGGTCTGAGGACGAGTCAGAGGAAATGGACACCTGGTCTGAAGACTCATAGTTTGCATCCTGTCTGGGCCTTTTATCTGGAGGGGGTTGGGACCCTCTGATCAGGGTGATAAGGTCTTCGGCCATTTTTAGCATTTGTTTCTTAGGCATGGAAGTCTGCCCTGGAGATTGCTGTGTCTGTTTCTTTGCTTTTAAGGGAGGCTTAGATTTAACAGAGGGTTTAATAGTTAATTGGGTAGGTCTGAAAACACCCTCAGAAGGTTTGGATTGTTGGAACGAAAGTGATGAACCAACCACCAGGAGTACGCACAAAGTTATTCATAAAACCACAAGTATTCTGGCTGAAGAAAATATTGACAGTCCGTTGTATAATCCAAGCAATCCTTTATTAGAATACAAAGAATAAGCGCTTTCACGTGGTAGATCCACGCTTCATCAGATGTCATTAAAAAATACATGAATTCTGCTATTTAACCTCAAACGCGGGAAATTAATTGAACAATTTCATAGTTAAAACAGCTGTGTGTTTGTTGCTAGGCACTCTATAAGTGCGTTCATTAAGCAACGAGAATCTCACCGCTATTGCAAGCGAGACATGACAGATAAAAGTCAAAACTGTTTAAAAATCACATAATGTGAAATACTTCACTATGTGTATATCAATAACATATACTTCTATTTAAAACTTAAAAGAAAACAATACCGTCAAACTACCTAACGTTAAATATGCATTGGAGACCTTTCTTACGCTCAATCACTCCTAAATCCATGCATAGTAAAGTCTCACTAAACATTTACTGAAATAGTCAGTAAAACAAAATTAATAGTCACAATAGTCAGAAGAATCTATGCAACATTTGATTAATAAATACAAAAAAATATATAAAACAAAATCAGAATGCTCAGTGAAGGCACATCAAATCCCAAGCATGTACTTCAAGCATTATTTATATGAACATAAGAACCTGTGTTGCTCCCGGCAAGTAATGATAAAATGAAGACTGAACTGTAAACAAAATTAAAAAACAAAATTAAACTAAAATGAAAATACTGTCTCCTTTTTAAGGCATCTCCTTGAAGTCAATACTTCTGTGTGCATTTAGTATTGGTATGGGGTGCCATGGAGTATATTAAAAACAAAAAACAAACGGAACTCTAACAGCAGAACATTAATATGAAGAGTTCTCGAATGCATATGAATCACTTGGTCTTAAGAAATTTATCCGGACTACATGTCTCAAATAAAATTAACCAAAATGGGACTATCTCTGAATTCGTTAATCTACTGGGTGTGACACAGGTTTAGGACCAAGGAGACAAAAATAAGTTACCAAAAAATGGTATCAAAAAAGGGGCCAAAAACCAGGAGGCAGGACCAAAAACTAACTGCCATCAAATTATGATAAAGCTTAAAAAAGCTTAAAAACCCACACAAGTAGGACAAATATATATTTGTTGATGATGCAACCAGTAATAAAGTTGTTTATGAAATTTTTATTGTTTATGAAAGGTTTGGATTGTTCAGCTACTTTGGTTCCCTCTGTAGGATTAAGCTCGGTAATCTGAACAAGAGCGTCCGAAGGCCCAGCCAGCTCCACGTGGGAGTCGGAGGCGGTCTGTGGTTCTGTAGAAGCGGTAGTCAGGGGCTGCGTAGGCGCCTCGCTGAAAACTGGCGACCAGCCTAGAAAAGGCCTCGTCAGTCTTGGGCCTCGGACGCCTGTCCTTGTGCTTTTTATTGATTCCGGTCCTCGGAAGATCCGACGGCATGGTGTAATTAAATTTTCTGCAAAAATAAAAGTCAGGCAAAATCAAACAGACGTTTAATAGTGCGCTTGTTAAACCTAGCACAAAACCGACAACCAGTGAAGTCGTGGTCTGGGCCTAGGCATGGGATACAGTAGGAGTGGAAATCCTTATGAGGTATTTGCTTCCCACAAGAAATACAATTATTAACTTTTACTGACATCGGTCTGAGGCAAGAAAAAAGTTTCCCCAATGGGGTACTTAGCTTTTTAGAAGACTTCAGTTCTGGATTCGGAATGAAAATCTCAGGAGTCGGCCGACCGGCACTGGAGAACTGCTTCTGCTTCGGGCACCTCGCGGCAAGAAAGACTGAAGAAAATGGCGTTGGCTGCATCTTGTATCTTTCTGGCGCACTGACGTCAGGGAAGAAGTGACAGCAACTGACGCCGGACCAAGACTTTGGAACTCGGGCCAACTGGGGGACCGCCTGACGGCAGGATAATCCAAGTGTAATGACTGCAGCAGTGTCACATGATGAACATCTATGCTACCAAACAATATTCTACAAAAAGTAAGTAGAAAAACAATACAACTTAGCCTAAGCCAGTCATCAGCAATCCCGAAGCTTCCAAGTGGCAAACGAGATCTGGGTAACTCTCACTAGGCATGTTGGGATAGGATCTAGCCTTGAGCCAGTGGAAGCTCTGAAGCTTTAGAATGTGGTGAGTTGGAGCCAAGGATCGGCTCCGAACCCAACCAGCAAGAAGGGAGATGGGGACAACATAACATCTACAGTTATGCAGAAGAGCCCTATTTAGCTATCCAGCATTTTTTTTAGACAATGCCAGTCAGCAAAAGTACAGTTGTGTACCTACCATAAATGTAGATGTTCGAGTGTATTCACTGTTGCAGTCATTACTCTCGGGTTATCCTGCTAGCAGGCGACCCGCAGTCAGCCAGAATTCCAAAGTCTAAGTCCGGCGTCGGTTGCTGTTGCCTCTTCCCTGACGTCAGTGCACCAGGGGTATAAAAGATGCAACAGACACCATTTTATTCAGTTTTTCTTGCCCCAGATGTCAGGTGCCCCCAAGTTAGTAGGCTGAATAAATATGCCAATAAAATAGCACGTACAGAAAATACATTTCCTTCATCTGCAAGCAAATACACCCAATAGGTTGTACAGGATAGAATAGTGCAGACAGACCCAGTGAAGAAAAAAGGGGGAAGGTGGGTGGGTAACCTGGACTGCAACAGTGAATACACTTGAACATCTACATTTATGGTAGGTACACAACTGTACTATGTTCATCGTGTTTCACTGTTGCAGTTATTACTCTTGGATTGAATCCCAAAGGTGAGGATGGGTGGTTGGGCTAAAAAGGATTAGGAGAGGCTAGGAGGCCCTGCAGGACTGCAGTGGCAAAGCCTGCTCTGGACTTAAGAGTATCGAGGTAAGTGGTAGTGCTTTGTGAAGGTGTGAACTGAACTCCAGGTTGCAGCCTCCAAGATGTCTTTGGTAGGTACTCCTCTGAGGAAGACTGCTGAAGTGGCTGCTGCTCTGGTGGAATGAGGCCTGATGCCCTTAGGCACTGATTTGCCATGTTGAGAACAACAAACGGATGCCATGGCCTATCCATTTAGAAATGGTCTGTTTTGAGATGGCCTTTCCTTGTGATGCCGTAGCATATGACACTAGAAGCTGCTCAGTCTTTCTGAAGGCTTTAGTTCTGGCCAAGGAGAAGCGCAGTTGTCTGTGTATGTCCAAAGAATGTAGAATTTTCTCACCCTTGTTCTGTGGATTTTGAAAAAAGGTAGGCAAGTGAATGGTTTTGGTTGAGGGCCACACTGGACACAACCTTAGGCATAAATGTAGGGTTTGTCCTCAGAGAAACCTTGTCTGGATGAAAAATGAGGAAAGGTTCCACAGCCATGAGTGCTTGTAACTCTGAGACTCTACTTGCAGACATTAATGCTAGGAGCAGAGCCGTTTTCCAGGATAAGAATTTTATATCTACTGTTGATGCTGGCTTGAAAGGAGGTAGTGAGTTTTTCCAAAACATAATTGAGGTCCCAGGCTGGAATTGGTGCTCTCCTTGGAGGCCTAATGTTTTTAGCCCCTCTGAGGTACTGCCTTAATAAAGGATGTGAAAAAAGAGGGGGTTCCGTATTGTAATGGTCGGAAATGGCAGAGGCATGAATCTTAATTGATGAGAAGGAAAGGCCTTTGTTCAGCATTTCCGTTAAATATTGTAAAATCTGAGGGATATTTGGTATGGATGTGTCAATGCCTTGTTCCTGATTCCAAGCACAGAATCTTTTCCATTTGTCTGCATAAGATTTTCTAGTACTGGGCCTCCTGGCCTTCAAGATAACATCCATGACAGCTTTTGAAAGAGGAGTGTTCCGAATATCTACAATATCTGCCATATCTGCCATGCTGCCAGATTTAGGGTCCTGAGATGGCTGTGCAGGAGTTGATTGTTTTGTTGGGTCAGCAAGTGAGAAGTTTGAGGCAAAATCCATGCTGGACCTTGAGACAAGCTCTTTAGGATTGGGTACCAGTGCTGGCATGGCCAGTCTGGTGCAATCAGTATCATTTTTGGCTTCTCTTGTCTGACCTTTAGGAGTACCCTGGGAAGGAGGGGCAGTGGAGGAAAGGCATATACTGTTAGATTTTTCCAGCTGAAGGACAGGGCGTCCACTTTCCATGCTTGCTTGTGATAAATCCTTGTGCAAAATCTCTGCAATTGGTAGTTGTGTGGGGAGGCAAATAGATCTATGTCTGGGTGTCCCCATTTCCTTATTATCATTCTTAAGACTTATGGATCCAGTTTCCATTCGTGGGGATCCATGAGGTTTCTGCTTAGATAGTCTGCCAGAGTATTTGTTTTTCCTGGCAGGAATTGTGCTTGCAAGTGAACTTTGAAAGCCAATGCTGTGTCCCATAAGGTCATTGCTTGTCTGCAGAGGGGGTAGGAATGTGTACCTCCCTGTTTATGTACCACATGACCATAGTATGGTCTGTCTATCAGTAATTGTCCTGGATGAAGCACATCCTTGAAAGCTGTCAGGGCGTTTTGAACAGCTAGCATCTCTTTTTGATTGATGTAAAGATGCATGTGGTTTGCAGGCCATGTACCCTGAATACATTTTCGTGCCATATGTGCCCCCCAGGCATAATCGGATGCATCTGTTGTCAGTGTTTACCTGGCTATCTGTAGACTGAACGGTAGACCCTTGTTGTGGTGACACGCTTCTGACCACTATCGAAATTCCTGTTGTAGGCAGGGAAGGAGTGCAATTACTGTCTCCAGGCTGTGGCAATGCTGAGTCCAAACACTTTTTAGATACCAATGTAGTTTCTTCATATGCAGTATGGCATATGGAATTAGTAGAATGCAGGATGCCATGAAACCCAAGGCCTGCAGGATATTCCTTGCAGATAAGTGTTTTTTTGTTGCCAATATTTTGAAGTAGTCAGATGTTTTTGTTCGTCTAGCGTGAGATAAGCCATCTGGGCAGTTGTATATAAGCTTGCACCCAGGAATATTACCTCTTGAGAGGGTTTTGATTTCTTTTAGTTTACTGTGTACCCTAGGCCAATTAGTAATCTTTTTACAAACTCCAGATGTTGTAGAAGAATATCTTTGTTCTCTGCTTGAATTAGGCAGGCGTCCAAGTAGGGATATATTTGAATTCCTTTTTGTCTGCAAAAACACAATTACTGGTGCCAGGCATTTTGTAAAGACCCTGGGCGCAGTAGATAAGCCAAAGGGCAGTGCAGAGAATTGGTAATGCATTGAGCCAGCTATGAATCTGAGGAATCTTCTGCAAGATTGTATGACTGGGACATGCAGGTATGCCTCCTTTAGGTCTAAGGTTACGAGACAAGCCTTCTTGCCCAGCATGGGCAGTAGCTGTTGTAGAATCAACATCCTGAATTTTGGAACTTCCAGAAATGTGTTCAGAATAGACAGGTCCAGTATTGGTCTCCAGGTTTTGTCCTTTCGGGTATTAGGAAAAGTCTGGAGTGAAACCTTGCCCCTGTTCGTGTTGTGGTACTTGCTGAATGGCCCTCATGTCCATGAGGGCTGTAATTTGTTTGTGCCTCTGCCCATTGATTGTGTGGCAGGTCTGGCATACTTTTTGATCTTGGTAGAGTGTGAAAGTGGAACCTGTAGCCTTGGGACACTATGTTCAGGACCCATTTGTCTTGGGTAATCATTCGCCAATTTGATGAAAAAAGTGCTAGTTTTCCCCCTAAGGGGGCTGCCAAAAGAGAGATGCTTGGGTCTGGTAGAGGAAAGTCATTGAGACCATTTCCTGTAAGGCTGTGATTTGTCTTCTCCGCTTTTGGAGGTAGGAGCACCCCATTGTTTTGGCCTGTATGTGCCCTGGGGTTGAGATCTGCCTCTGGGACGCCTGTATCTGCCTCTTTGCGGCCTGTCTGACGCTGGAAAGGACCAATTTTTTGAAGGTCAGTTCCTGCTAAATCTGGGTGGCTGAACCTGTAAGAAATCCTTGACTGTCTGCATGGATTTGGCTTTATCCTCCATTTTTTTCAACACCTGTTCTGCTTTAGTGCCAAACAAAGTATCATGCTGTAAAGGTGCATCTAGTAATTTTGCTTTAACATGATCAGGCAAATTCTGTTCCTTTAACCAAGCATGCCTTCTAATAACAGTACCTGTAACAGCGGCTCTGCAAGAGGCCTCCAGTAAATCATAACCACATTGCAATGTATGCCTTCCCACTTGTTCAGTTGCATGCAATAAATCCAACAATTTCTTATTTTCTGTATTTTCAGTATTTGTTAACAATTTCTGTTTAAGCAGTGGCATTAAATATTGCTGATATTTAAGCATATGAAATTGACAATTTAAAGCCCTTACAGTGTAGCAGAGGTGTAGACCCCCCCCCCATCTATCTATAGACCTAGAATCCCTATCAGAGGGAACAGGGTTTTTTGTAGTGGGGGCTTGCATCCCCTTGGGACCCTGAGATATAGTTTCTGGGTCAGCAGCGGGGTTTTTGTATAGAAATCTATGGGAATTTGGAACCCTGTAGTATCTGTCTGGCTTGGCAGGTGCAGGGGGTAAAGAGTCTGGGGGAGAGGCCGGACTCTGAAAATACATCATCTACAATGTCTAGAACAATGTCTAGAACAAGTGGAACAGCAAGGGGTCTGTGCTGAGGAAGTAGCAGAAAGTCCCCGAGCCTTTTCTTAGATTCAGAATAATCCTGGCTTTCCCAGTGGAAATGCTCCCTCATGGTATGCAGGGTTTCCCCAAAAGAATAATCCTCAGGAGGAGAGGCTGAAGGAAAGGATTCTTCAGCATCAGAATCCTCGTAAGGGGGCATGGAGTAATCCTGTTCAGAAGAGGAATCAGAGGAAATAGAAACCTGATCATAAGAAATATACTCTGTCTCTTGCCTAGGCCTCTTATCAGGAGGGGGATGGGAACCCCTGATCAAAGTAATTAGGTCTTTGGCCATTTTGAGCATCTGTTTTTTAGGCATAGAAGTTTGAGCAGGAGAATGCTGCACTTGTTTCTTTGTCTTTAGAGCTGCTTTTGTCTTTGAAGCTGAAGATGGCTTAATATATAGCTGTGTAAGTCTGAAGACACCCTCAGAAGCAGATGCCTGCTCAGCGGCTCCGGACCCATCTGAGGAGATGATTTCCGAGTGCCCAATACCTCGAGTATCCAGAGGCCCGGTCGGCTCCACGTGGGAGTCGGAAGCAGCCTGTGGCTCTTAGGTAATGGGCACAAGGGGCTGCAAAAGCGCCTCACTGAGAACCAGCAACTGGCCTAGTAGAGGCTTCGTCGTCAGTTTTGGACCTCGGATGCCTATCCTTTTCCTTGTGTTTTTTGAAAACTCCGGTTGTCGGCTGATCCGACTGCATTGTATAATTAAATCTTCGGCCAAAGTAATGAAATGCAAAATCAAACCGACGCTTAACAGTGCGCTGGTTGAATCTAGCACAAAACCGACAGCTAGCAAAGTTATGATCGAGGCCTAGGCAAGGAATACAGTAAGAGTGAAAATCCTTATGAGGTATTTGCTTCCCACAAGAAATACAATTGTTAACTTTTTCTGACATCGGTCTGGAACAAGAAAAAAAGTTTCCCCAGCGGGGTACTTAGCTTTAATGAAGACTTCGGTTCTGAAATTCGAATTCGAAAATCTCAGGAGTCGGCCGACCGGCACTTGCGAACTGCTTCTGCTTTGGGCACCGCGCGGCAAGAAAGACTGGATAAAATGGCTTCGGTTGCATCTTTTATACCCCTGGCGCACTGACGTCAGTGAAGAGGCGACAGCAACAGACGCCGGACCTAGACTTTGGAATTCTGGCCGATTGCGGGTCGCCTGCCAGCAGGATAACCCAAAAGTAATGACTGCAACAGTGAAACACGAACATCACAACAGACACAAAATGATTCCAATCAAGCCACAAGATACTCTCTCTCACTTCACTTAAGTGTTTGAAGAGGATAATCCTGGGAGCACATGCTCTGTGGGATGGCAGAAAGCCTTGCATATTTCTCATTTAATGCTCAACAACTCCAGAAGCTACATCCAGATTAGAACGTCTAATGAAATGTAGGGTCTACATCAGGAATAGGGTTGCCACCCCTCCGGTTATTTTCCAGACTATCCGGCAATCAAACTGATTCTCCGGCAGTCCAGAAAACACAGTACAAACACAGGTATTCTGTTTCAAAAAGGAAACAGACTATCAGAGTTTGTAAATCAGCTTATTTACTATGCTTTTTTTATTATTATTATTATTTTTTTTTTTTACAAAAAAGCATAGTAAATCAGTCGAAAGCAGGCAGCAGAACGAGAAAAGTGTGTGTTCCTTGTCTAGTGATGTCACAAAATGGGCGGAATGTGGGCGGGAGAGGGGGTGGGATGGATGGGGTTACTGGTGACATGAGGGTGTGTGGCTTTACTCCGGTTTTAGCCACGATGAAAAGTGGCAACCCTAATCAAGAAGCTGAACTAGTCTTTTGCATAATCATAACATTGGGGGGGGGGGCGATGAATGCAACAACACTTCAAGAGTATTAAGCACAATGGTTAAAGGAAGTGCTTCTGCAGTAAATTCAGGCAGAAGGCAATGCAATGGGCCAATCAAGATGACGTAACCTTGATTGCTATCACTTAATCTATTCTCTGTATGAAGGAAAACATAAAGCTGATTTTGCTTATAAGAATTCTGCAGTCCTAATGATGCAGTGCATAATCAATGTTCCCCATGAACCAATCTGCATACTAATTGGGGGGGGGGGGGGGGTACCTGCCTAGCTTAGAGTAAACTCTTGACACTTTATTTATAAAAAAAAGACAATTCTGCACAAACAAAATCCCCACACCTGCTTTTTTTGCTCTCATAGTAACAACTAAAAGCATATTCCAGAAAGAAAGTAAAGGCTATAACTCACAAACAGTCCAAAAAGCAAGAAAGGTGTGGTGTAAAATAAAATTCAGATCCCTGGCAGAATGAACACTGGCATGCACAGTCATCAGCTATCTTCTCCCCTCTTTTGGAAATAATTCCTACACAGAAAATCATGAAGCAGGTTTGGATGGCAGAAAACAGCTTTCAGAGAGTCTAAAGATTTGAGCACAACACAATAACTTCTACTAGGATTTATCAAACACGTTGCACCACACTTGGATGGAGCCAAATACATCTGTCAATAACTAGCCCGAGTTCAAGTGGAAATAAAGGTTCATAAACTGCCAGTGATGGGTATGAACTGGTCTGAGAGCAATAACGTGCTGTAGCAACAATCTGAGTAACTGACCTGTGAGCAACAAAAAGTATAAACAAACAAAAAAGCAGCAGCTGTGTTCAGTGAAATGCAGCTGAGCTCGGAGCAACAATGAGTTCATATAAACAGCAGCAGCATGCAACTTTGCGCAGCTTAGACCAAACTGCACACTATTAACCGTGCAAAGTAGGTGAGGGACCATTGACAACGTAGGGAATAAGAAGTTATGTACTCACCATAACGTTCCATCCGAGTAGTTATACTTCATTTTTCTGCAACCTGTGGGTATACGGATCCATATCAGATCCTAGCCGGCAGCATCTGCTCAGAGCTCCTCCCCTTACCCATAATGCCCTACCATCTCCTATCTTCCCTCAGATCGAGTTTGCTGCAACTAAAAAACATAAGCAACTCAACCCAATAAACCAATCCTGAAAAGACAGGACAAGGTCCGGGGGACGGAGGGAGGGAACGTTGCAGAAAAATGAAGTACAACCAACTCAGATGGAATGTTATGGTGAGTACATAACTTCTTTATTTATTATTTTATTTATTTATTTAAATTTGTTGATCAGGAGTGTAGTAGTTAACTTCATTTTATCTGCAACCTGTGGGACAGAGTCCCCAGCTACTCTGATCCTGGCAGGCCCTTATGGAAGGATATTCCTGATCATTGCAGAGCCAAAGGATGCTCTACCCCTCAAAATCCGATCTAATTTGTAATGGGAAATGAAGGTATGTGAATTGGCCCAGGTCGCTGCTGCACAAATATCATCCAAAGGCACCCTAGACCAAAAGGCAGCAGAAGTCGCCATGGACCTGGTAGAGTGAGCCTTAACAATACCAGGAGGAGATAAACCTTTTGCTTTGTAGGCATGTGAAATACAAACAGTGATCCATCTGACCAAAGAAACTTTAGAAATAGCTTTTCCCATAAATGCTTTGGAAAAGGAAACAAACAATTGGTCAGTCTTGCGGAAAGACTTCATTCTACAAAGATAAAAACAAAGCTGTCTATTAACATCCAACAAATGGAGTTTGTATTCACCTTTATTTTGGAAGTTAGGAAAGAAAACAGGCAGATTAATGGACTGGTTTATGTTTGCTTCAGATGCCACTTTAGGTAAGAAGGAAGGGTTAGTATGGAGGGAGACTCTATCCTTATAGAAAACCAAATACGGAGGCATGACAGAGCTTGAAGCTCAGAAACCCTCCTAGCAGATGTAATGGTGACTAGGGAAAGTGGTCTTCCAGGACAAAAATTTCAAGTCCACCAAGCTGCAGGTTCAAAAGGAGGAGCCACCAATGCCTGTAAAACAAAAGTAAAGACCCAAGGAGGCACTGAATCCTTGACAGGCGGCTGTGACAGAAAATTACCTTTAAGAAAAGCCTTACACAGCCTAGAGGAGGCAAAGGCCATGTCTTCAAAGTGAAAACTGGAAATGGCTGCCAATTGTACTTTCACTGTGGAGGAATTAGCTCCTTGCTGAAAGATACCAGACAGAAGGTCCAACTCTGCTGGAACAGGGGCTGTAAAGGGATCTATTTTTCTCTGCGAGGCCCAAATGGAAAAGCGCTTCCATTTACTGCAATAAAGTTTCCTAGTGGAGTCTAACAGAAGCCACCAGAATGGATTTTACCGGGGATGAAAGACCGGGAGTCCTGGCAATTAACGGAACTAGAGCAACCAGGCTGTCAGCTTGAGGCTGCCCAGATTGGGCGGACATGCCCCCGACGGATGGGAGATTAGATCCGGGCAGGGATCCACAACCCACAGGGGAGCTAAGGCAGGGATCCAGAACCCACAGGGGAGCCAAGAGATGAGACCAAAGGAATGGGAACCAAATCTGACGAGGCCAGAACGGGAAAATGAGGATCACTTTGCACCGTAGTCGGCAAGCTTTCTGAAGAAACTTCGGAATGAGTGGCAATGGTGGATAAGCATACAGAAGCCCGAGGGGGCCAAGCATGGACTAGAGCATCTCTGAGGACTTCCCCTGGTGAGGGAATTAGAGCGAAGAACTCGCTGCACTTTGTATTGGAAGCGGATGCGAAGAGATCGCAGCAAGGCTGACCCCATGCAGGGAAGATCTCCTCCGCTACTGACCGTTTCAGAGACCACTCGTACGGCATCAGAATGGCCCGACTCAATCTGTCCACTAAAATGTTGGAGCACCCCAGGATGTGCGTTGCTATCAGAAACACACTGGTGGAAATCTCCCATTCCCACATTCTCATGGCCTCACGACATAGGGGGTAGGATCTGGTTCCCCCCTGCTTGTTGATATACCAGACAACAGACATGTTGTCTGTCTGAATTGCAATCAATCCGAGAGGGAGGACTGTGTGAAAAGCTTCCAATGCTAAAAGCACTGCCCTCATCTCTAGAACATTTATGTGCAACTTGGTCTCTGACTGGGACCACGTGCCTTGGACTGTCCTTCCCAAACAGTGCCCCCCCCCCCCCCACCAGAGTTGGGAGGCGTCTGAGGTCACTGTGGCTTGGACTGGAGATGATGTGAAGGGACGTCCTTTTGATTTTGAAATTGTCATCTTTGTAGAGGAAGACTACTACCAGAAGACTGTGTGAACAATAAATACAACAGAGAGGTGCTGGTATTTCAACACTGTGTTCCAGCTTGTCTCTGCACCAAACACCTGAATATCCCCAGTCAGAAGCTTTGGAACATTAGGGCAAACTAAGGACATTACCTTACAACTATCAGAGAAACCTTTCCTTTGGAAAGGCATTGAAACACTGTGTTCCAGCTTGTCTCTGCACCAAACACCTGAATATCCCCAGCCAGAAGCTTTGGAACATTAGGGCAAACTAAGGACATTACCTTAAAACTATCAGAGAAACCTTTCCTTTGGAAAGGCATTGAAAGTACGTATTGATGCTGAAACTGATAAACTCAAACAAAATACATGTTAAAAACATTAGTAGGTCCTCAGGTAGGCTAGCCAGCAGCCATCCCCCCCACCCCAGTCCTTCTCTTCTTTCTTGTATATTATCCATACCTCCTTTAGTTATCCCTTTCACCCAAACTACTTCATCCTCACTCCCCTTTAGACCCTCAAATCTAGCAGGATACATCTCCACTGCCACACACTGACTGACCACTAGGTGGCGTCTCAGTACTTAGCTTTCTCATTAATTAACTTTCTATACTGTATTTTCCACCCTATTTCTGTACCCTTACCCCCATAACTCTGTTCCCAGTTCCCCGGATTCACTTATATATTAACTCTCCTTGTCCTAAGGCATCCTTATCATTGTCTTCTCCTCTACCTTCCTGACTTCTTGCTTTTAGCCTCTGAATATTGTCTACATTCTCCTACCTTTAGACTTACCTGCTGAGTCTCCCACTTCACTGATTGTCTTCCTCTATATTCTGCTCTCTTGTCTCTGTTATTCTCCTGTCTTACCCCTCTGTTATCTGTATTGCTTACTGTTTCACTCTAAGCTCTCGAACCTCTCCTTGTCTCCATTATCTGCATATCTACCTGTGCTGCTTTCCCACTTATCCATCTTATCATACTTATCCCTCCTACCTACCCTCACGCTCTCCCATGTACTCTACTACCCCAACTCATTAAGCCCCTCCCCGCAACATAAGTATTGCTACCTCTCACCTGTCCTCTTTCTGTTGAATCTCGCGGACTTTGCTCTAAACCTGCTATTGTCTCTTTTCCCCTGCCCCAACGCCCTAGCTCACCTTATAAGTATACCCCAGTTCCTAGCGATGCCATCTTTCTTCTCCTCCAATCCACCTAGCTGCTGTGTGCTCCGCTCCGGTGCTTGAATTACAGTGAGAGAGTATGCTTTATTGTGTGAAATGATTGATATTTTTTTGCTTCATTTAGCTTTTAAACTGTTATTAAAAAGAAGTTATGTACTCACCATAACGTTCCATCTGAGTAGATACTTCATTTGTCTGCAACCTGTGGGTAGTCGGATCCGTGCCGGCAGCTTTCCAAGCTTCAAGATCCGAGCTCCTAGCTCCTACCCCTACCCATAATCCCTTGCTACCAACCACATTACCTCAGATCGGTTATTTTGCCCTATAAGCTAAAGACGGAGAAGAAATTCTCCACAGGACAATGTTTTACCGAGGTTCGGGGGATGGCAGGGGGGGTCGGTTGCAGACAAATGAAGTATCTACTCAGATGGAACATTATGGTGAGTACATAACTTCTTTATCTGAAGTAGTTACTTCATTTGATCTTCAACCTGTGGGACAGAGTCCCCAGCTTACCTAAAGGCCCTGGGTGGTCCCTACGGAAGGATATTCCTAAGCACCGCGGAGCCAAAGGAAGCCCTACTTCTGGAGATCATGTCCAGCTTGTAATGAGAAATGAACGTATGGGAAGAAGACCAAGTAGCTGCTGAACAGATATCGTCTACTGGAACTCTAGACCAAAAAGCTGTTGAGGTAGCCACAGATCTAGTAGAATGTGCCCGAACGACAACCGGAGCTGGCTTCCCAGCTGAAATGTATGCTTGTCTGATACACTGAGAGATCCAATTTGCTACTGTCACCTTAGAAATTGGTTTGCCCATGGCTGATTTAGCATAAGAAACAAACAACTGGTCTGACTTGCGGAAATCTTAGTCCTATGCAAGTAAAAACGTAGTTGTCTGTGCACATCCAATTTGTGCAATATGTATTCACCTTTGTTTTGGAAACTAGGAAAGAAAACAGGGAGGTTAATAGATTGATTAATGTTAGTCTCTGTGGCTACCTTAGGCAGAAACGAAGGATTAGTCCTGAGGGCCACCCTATCTTTGTGAAAAATAAGGTATGGATAGTTAATGCACAAAGCTTGCAACTCTGATACCCGCTTGGCAGAGGTGATAGCAACCAAGAAGGCAGTTTTCCAAGATAAGAATTTTAAAGGCACTGAGGCCGCCGGTTCGAAAGGTGGTCCTGTTAATGCTTGTAAGACCAAGGTAAGATCCCATGGAGGCATAGCCGGTTTAATGGGAGGCTTTAAGAGAAACACGCCTTTTAAGAAGGCTTTGCAGATTTTAGCTGATGCCAAAGAATTTATGCCATCCCCCACGTGATAATGAGAGATGGCTGCAAGTTGGACTTTAATGGTGGACGCACTAGCTCCCTGCCTAAAAAGGAGGGATAGAAAGTCCAGGATAGTGGGAATAGGGACTGTAAAGGGATCTAATTCCTTATCCTTTGCCCAGATGGAAAAACGTTTCCACTTACTGTTGTAGAGTTTCCTGGTGGATGGCTTATGAACTGCCACCAGAATAGCCTTAACCGGGGATGAGATACCGGAAGTCCTTGCCATTAACGGAACTGGATCAGCCAAGCCGTGAGCCTGAGGCTGACCAGGTTTGGAGTGTGGCATCTCGTCGGATGCGAGATTAGGTCCGGTCTGGGATCCAGAATCCATGGGGGGGCCACACTGTGAGACTGCAGAAAGGGGAACCAGACTTGTCGAGGCCAGAATGGGGCAATGAGAATCACTCTGCTCCCCAACAGACAGGCTTTCTGGATGAATTTCATCATCAGAGGAAGAGGAGGATATGCATAAAGAAGACCGGGCGGCCAAGCATGAATCAGAGCGTCCCTGGGGGATTCCCCTTTGGGGGGGAACTATCGCGAAGTAATCACTGCATTTTGAGTTTAGGGGTGAGGCAAAAAGGTCGCAGCGAGGCTGACCCCATTTGAGGAAAATCTGCTTCGCGACAGAGGGATTCAGAGACCACTCGTAAGGGCTGTGAAAAACCAGACTCAGGCTGTCCGCTAATATGTTGGTCCGCCCCGGAATGTGCGTTGCTATCAGAAAGCAGTTGGTGGAAATAGCCCATTCCCACACTCTCATGGCTTCTCGACACAGGGGGTAAGATCTGGTCCCTCCCTGTTTATGTACCAGACAACGGACATGTTGTCCGTCTGGATTGCAATAGTCCCCAGAGGTAGAAGGTGATGGAGAGCTTGCAACGTCAACAGCACTGCCCTCATCTCTAAGACGTTGATATGCAATGCAGTCTCTAGAGAAGTCCACATGCCTTGGACTGACTTGCCTGCGTAATGCCCGCCTCACCAGTCCCCAGAGGTAGAAGGTGATGGAGAGCTTGCAACGTCAACAGCACTGCCCTCATCTCTAAGACGTTGATATGCAATGCAGTCTCTAGAGAAGTCCACATGCCTTGGACTGACTTGCCTGCGTAATGCCCGCCCCACCCGAGGCAGGAAGCATCCGTGGTCAATGTTGCTTCGGCTGGGGGAATCACAAAGGGTCTCCCTTCTTTGAGTTCCTGTGCTTGTAACCACCAAAGTAGGGAGTCCCTGCATGCTCTGCTCAGGGGAATCGGCATGTCCAAGGGATGGACCGAAAGAGACCATTGGACCTGTAAAGTCCACTGCAACACTCGCAGACGGGCATGGAGAGAAAGGCCGATCGCCGCCGACATAGATCCTAACGCCCTCAGGACTAATTCTGCTGGAGGAGCGGGGCTCTGAAGAATGTCCAAGACTTAGCGGTATAAACTGTTTATCCTGGCCAGAGTTAGAACTACTCTGGAAATATGAGTATCCAACCTGGCCCCTATGAATTCTAGGGCTTGAGTGGGGCACAGGCAGGACTTCTTTAAATTGACTGAGATGCCCAGTTGGCCGAATAGAGATAGGGCATAATCTCTTGCCGTAACCAGAAGATGCTTGTTGGGGGCGGTGAGGAGCCAGTCGTCCAGGTAAGGAAACACCTGAATGCCCTGGAATCTCAGGTGGGCTGCAACCACTGCCATGACTTTGGTAAACACTCTGGGGGCTGAGGTTAGGCCAAATGGAAGAACCCTGAGCTGATAATGACGGGTTCCTAGCCGGAAGCGGAGGAACCTCCTGGACCGTCTGTCCATTAGTATATGGTAGTACGCGTCGTTGAGGTCCAACGAGCACATCCAGTCGTTCTCCCGCAGAAGGGGGAGAATAGATTGGAGAGTGACCATCCGGAACTTTTCCTTGGGTATAAACAGGTTCAGGGACGAAGGGTCTAGAATGGGTCTGAGGTCCCCCGTTTTCTTTGGCACCAAGAAGAACCTGGTGTAATAACCCGATCAGGACTGATCTGGGGGGACGGGCTGGATGGCTCTTTTTCTTAGCAACTCCGAAATTTCTAAAGTTGCGGACTCCCTTTGATGGGGTGGAACATCGGGAAGATACCTGGGTTTGGGGGGGGGGGTGTAAAAATGGTATGGTGTAACCTCTGGATATTATCTGGAGCACCCATCGATCGTTTGTAATGGACTCCCACTTTGATCGGTGCTCCGATAATCGCCCCCCGACTGCCTCCAGAGAGGGACAGTCGGGCAAGCCCTCAGGGCTGTTGCGCGGGTCCCTCCGAGAAAGGTTCTCTCGACCCGAAGTTACGCGGGCCCCCTCTGCCCCTGGGCCGGCGTCCACTCTGTCCTCCTCTGCCTCTAGAGGACGAGTTGTCCGCAGCAGGATGGGATCGCTGAGATTTACGAAACCACAGCTTCTTTTACCCCCTCTGATTCCTAGAAAAGGATCTTTGGGGGTTAGAGAAGCAGACTCCGGCGGCTGACAGCGTCTTCCCATCCTTCTCGCTTTGGACAAGTGTGTCGCGAACTGTTGAGCCAAATAAGGCCGAACCATCGTAAGGGGTGTTTGCGAAGGACGCCTTGAAGGGATCCGTGAAGTCGCAGAGGCGGAGCCAGGAGTGCAGTCTTAAGACTACTCCCGCTCCGCTGGCTCTAGCGGCTCCTTCCGTGGCATGGGAAAGAAGCCGCATAGATATATTTGAGATGGACTTTAGAGTGGCCATTCGAGTCTCAAAAACCTTTGTGTCTGAGACCGACATGGACTCCGGAGGGGCTGCAGCGTATTCTTTAATTAAGTCACGTTGCAGCCAGATAGTGTGTGCCATGTAGTTCAGTGACCTTATGGCAAAGGTTGCTGAAGCAAACATCCGCTTCCCAATACGGTCCAAGGCTCGGGACTCCTTGTCCGGCGGATGGACCGAGGAACTTTCCTGGGCAAGTTCTCTTAGTGGCAGCCGCCACCAACATAGCATCAACCGGTGCGCCTTTGGACCACGAAGGTCTATCAGAGGGAGGGCTGAGGACCTTATCCGGGCGTCTAGGGATAGGCTCCACGGTGTCAGGCTCCTTCCAAGCCCTGGTGGTAATTAAGTCCACCAAGGGGTCGGCTGGGGGGGACACCCAGGAGGTAGATGGGCCTGCCTCAAAGGCCTCCAGGAATACGGATTCGTCCAGGGAGGGTTTTTGGGCAGACCACCCCCCTCTTATACGCAACATTTCCATGATGTCTCCAAATGAGACATCTTCAGGGGGTGACCTTGGGGAACCCTCTGTATCCTCCAAATCTGTATCCATGGTAATGGACTCGGGGGAGTCCAGGTGCCTCCTTTTGCACTGGTGCTTTCGAGTTACCTCTTCGGTGGGACTGTCCGAAGAGGGCTCGTCCACCGGGTGGTGTTCCTCCCTGGGAACTAGCTGGAGGCTTTGAGCAGGCTGTCCAGATGGACAGATGATCGAAGACAGACCCTGATTCAGTGAGGGTACGGGTGGATCCGAAGGCCCGGTCGGGGACCTGGATGATCTCGACAGTACCCTCTCAACCACCTCAAAAGCTGAAGGAGATTCACCATCACCAGCCTGAGAAAGCAACCTCCTCGGCTCCGAGGAGATGATTGGGGTCGGAGCCGAAGCAATCGGATCCGAGGTAGCGGTGTGCTCCGACCCAATTGGCGCCGAAGACACACCCACTCCCTCGGATCCGATGCTCAACCCTCGGCCCCGAGAGCTTGGATCCGACAAGCTCGAAGGCATAGTCGGCGTTGAAGAAACTAACCCTGTCGGCGCCGACGTATCCCTGGATCCGAAAGGGCCTGGATCCGACAACTCTGAGACCCGAAAACGGGTCGGAGAAGGAGCGATCGGGGCAAAAATGGGGGCTGCCGTCCCTCCCAAAGTGGGGGGGGGGGGGAGGCAAGAGCATCCCCATCTGCATCTGGGTCTGCAAAAATCTTCGCATCATCCGATCCATGTCTGCCTCGGAGATGCTTCTGGTGGACCGCGAAGAGGTAGTCGAGGCAGGCCGGGAAGGCCGCCTCGAAGACCTCGAGGGAGACCTATCCTCCTCCTCCGGCTCCGGAGAGAAAGAAGGTGAACGGAGCCGAGAGGACAAGTATCCGGAGACCCTTTCAGGGGACTTCAGCAACTTCGTAGGTGGAGCCGAGGGATGAGACTCGGCCCGCCTTTTAGAAGAATGACTTTCCCTCTCTCATGTTTCTTCTTCTCCTTATGGGAAGAAGACCCAGACTCCACAGAGCTAGTACCGGATAAGGGAGGTTGAGTCCCGGGTACAGCTACCGGAGTAGCCGGCGCCGAAGCTACAGGAGTAGCTTGGGCTCGGCTGGGAGAGGAAGAAGAAGCTGATTCCTGAGGGAGTTTTCCCGCCAGGATCAGCTTGTTCTTCCTGTCCCTAAGTGCCCGAGGGTTGAAGGCCGCACAGATCTGGCAGGCCTCCGACAAATGTGCTGCCCCCAGACATAAAACACACTGAGTGTGGCCATCAGCTGGGGAAAGCTTGTGGCCACACTCAGTACACTTTGAAAAAATAGCTTTAGATCCAGCCATTATCCTCTCACACACACACCCAAACACTAAACAGGGGGGGGGGAGGAGCCAAGTTAAAACCAAGGAGAAAGTTTTTTTTTTTTTTTTTTTTTTTTTTTTTTAAAGAGTTGGAGGGTTTGATAATAAAACAACACACACACGTATTAAATTATAATATTCTTAATAAAATAGGTTATTTATCGAAAAAAGGAACAATCTCACCAATGTTAGGAGCTCTTCACAGAGAAGCAACCGTCTTTAGCCGTGGCAAAAAACGATCTGGGGTAATGTCGTTGGTAGCAAGGGATTATGGGTAGGGGGAGGAGCTAGGAGCTCGGATCTTGAAGCTTGGAAAGCTGCCGGCTCTGATCCGAGGTCGGATCCGACTACCCACAGGTTGCAGATCAAATGAAGTAACTACTTCAGATCTACAAGTTATTCGTACATTGCTTTAGCTTTTGATGCAAACGCTGATACTATCTGAGCGCTGTACACGTGACTTGTAATAGATGTACCTAGACGCTACCGTTATAAATTCACATTGTTTTTTTGCTTCATTTAGCTTTTAGAATGTTATTAACTACAATTTATTCGTACATTGCTTTAGCTTTTGATGCAAACGCTGACACTGAGCGCTGTACACGTGACTTGTAGTGGATTGTACCTAGACGCTACTATTATAAATTCACATTGTTTTTTTTGCTTTTACTTGTATATTGCTGTAGCTTTTGATGCAAACGCAGATACTAACTGAGCGTTGTGCTTTGTGACTTGTAATGAATGTACCTTGAGGTAACGTTTATAAATTTACATCGTTTTTCTGCTGATGTACCATTGCTCTTGCTGCAAACGCAGACATTTATAGAGCGTTGCATACACGTAGGCTGTTTAAAGATGTTGTCTGCTCGTAAGAATTGTTTTTTTAGTAACTATTAACCAGTAATGACCTCCTTTCCTAATTGCTACATTTTCAGACCATTACTAAACAAGGTTCAGCAGAATACTGTCATTTTCCTAGGTTCGACAACTTTTTAGAGTTTTGTAGAAACTCTCCAAAAGCATACTGCCCTCTACTTAAGTAGCCTCATTAACAATGACTACTGAGAACTGGTAAAATTACCTGAGACGTCGAAGAGACGCGCTTTGGTACTGAATCACGGTAGTTACGGGCACTAAAAGGAGTCATAGAATTCTGATAATGCTACAAAGTATTACTATTTATGGTGGTTATATATCCAGCTGTGTCTGTGATACATTTTGCTTACTAAGTTATTACTGCTCTGAATTATTTATAGCTGCTGGTACTACATAGAGTTATACATGTTTGATAGAACTACAAAGTACAGTTGTGTACACCTACCATAAATGTAGATGTTAGAGTGTCTTCACTGTTGCAGTCATAACTGTAGGGTGATCCTGCCGGCAAGCAGCCCGAGGTCGGCCAGAATTCCAAAGTCTGGGTCCGGCGTCGGCTGTACCAGCAAGTACCCTGACGTCAGAACGCAGAGGTATAAAGCTGACAGCAGACGCCATTTTCTCCAGCCTTTCTTGCCCCAGATGTCAGAAGCCCCCAAAAAACAAACCAAAAGGTATCTAAAAAGGAACACAAATACACCACAAAAGAAGTGGAAGAAAAGACAAGCAAAAATAAGAGGGGACTGGTGGGAGGGAAACACCGACTGCAACAGTGAAGACACTCTAACATCTACATTTATGGTAGGTGTACACAACTGTACTATGTTCTTCGTGTTTCACTGTTGCAGTCATAACTGTAGGGTAGAATCCCAAAGCTGTGAATGAGGGAGGAGGTTATGCAGAAGAAGGGGCAGCTAGAAGACCCTGCAAAACAGCAGAGGCAAATCCTGCCCTAGACTTAGAATACAAAGGGAGATTATAGTGCTTAGAGAAAGTATGCACTGAACTCCAAGTGGCAGCTTCCAAAATGTCCTTGGTAGGAACTCCTCTGAGAAAAGCTGCTGAAGTGGCAGCTGCTCTAGTAGAATGACTTCTAACAGTACCTGGAATCTGTTTCCCATAGTGAGAGTAACAAAACCTTATTCCATGAGCAATCCATTTGGAAATAGTTTGTTTAGAAATACCCTTACCTAGAGAACTGGAGGCATAAGAGAAGCAATTGATCAGATTTTCTGAAATCTTTGGTCTTGTCCAGGTAAAATCGTAGTTGTCTGTGTACGTCCAATGAATGTAAGATCCTTTCCCCTTTATTTTGAGGATTTGGAAAGAAGGTAGGAAGGTGAATAGTCTGATTTAGAGCCACTTTAGAAATCACCTTGGGCATAAATGTAGGATTTGTCCTCAAGGAAACTCTGTCTTGGTGGAAGATAATGTATGGTTCCACAGCCATGAGAGCTTGCAACTCTGAAACCCTTCTGGCAGAAGTCAATGCCAATAAGATAGCTGTCTTCCAGGATTAGAACTTGATATCCGTAGCCACAGCAGGCTCAAAAGGAGGCAAAGTAAGTTTCTCCAAAACATAATTAAGATCCCAAGCAGGAACAGGAGGAGTTCTGGGAGGTCTTAAATTCTTAGCTCCTCTCAAAAATTGTCTCACCAGCTGGTGAGAAAAAATGGGAGGATCAGTATTAAAATGAGCCGAGATAGCAGAAGTATGAATTTTGATGGAGGAAAAGGAAAGGCCTTAAAGTAGAAGGTCTGAGAGGTAAAGTAAAATGGAGGAAATATTAGGCAAAAGAGGATCAAAACCTCGATCCTGCATCCAAATACAAAATCTTTTCCATTTTGAAGCATAAGATTTTCTAGTGCTAGGCCGCCTAGCTTCTAAAAGAACATCCATAACTTGTTTGGGAAGAGAAGGAATCAAAGGCCCTTGAAGAGCCAAGCTGCTAGGCAAAGAGTCTTGATTTGAGAGTGTTGCATCTGACCCTGATGCTGCGACAGAAGAGAAGGGATCAGAGGAATAATCCAAGGAGGTTCCAAGAATAGGTGTTTTAAAGTTGGATACCAAAACTGCAGAGGCCAATTTGGAGCTATCAAAATGATAGTCTTGGGTTTGTCCTGTTTTATTTTCAGTAACACCCGAGGCAGAAGAGGAAGAGGAGGGAAGGCATATCCCGAAAGATTCCTCCAGCTGAATGACAGGGCATCCACTTTCCAAGCTGTTTTGTGGCAGGACCTGGTGCAAGAGAGAGGTAACTGATGATTGAGATGGGATGCAAACAGATCTGAGGACAACCCCAAACTGCAGTTATTCTGCTGAATAAGTTGGGGTCCAACATCCATTCGTGAGGATCCAAAAGAAGGCTGTCTGCTAAGAGGTTCTGATTTCCTGGAATGAACTGAGCTTGAAGATGCAGATTCAGATTTAGAGCTGTGTCCCATAAATTCATGGCTAGTCTGCAAAGGGGGTAAGAGTGAGAGCCTCCTGGCTTGTTTATGTACCACATGACTGTGGTATTGTCTGTCCGAATCAGAAGAGGTCCTGGTTTCAAAAGAGTCTGGAATGCTAGAAGGGCATTTTGGACTGCCAACATTTCCTTCAAGTTGATGTGCCAGAGTAGTTGCTTCTTTGTCCAAGAGCCCTGCTGGCCAATGTCTAGAAAATGAGTTCCCCAAGCATAATCCGAAGCGTCCGTGGTTATGATCTGAGAAGGTTGAGGCAGACGGAAGGGATTCCCTTCGTTCAAAGCACAAGCCCTGGACCACCAAAGGAGCTCCTTTTGGAGGCAGGGAATCAGTGGAATCATTGTGTCTAGACTGTGGTAATGCTGAGACCATACACTCTTTAGGTACCATTGAAGTTTTCTCATATGAAGCCTTGCATTTGGAATCAACAGGATGCAAGAAGCCATGTAGCCCAAAGCCTGCAGGAATTTCCTTGCAGTGAGCTGAGGTAAAGTTGCCAAGGTTTTGAAAATTGAGGCCAGCTGTAATTGTTTTTCTGGAGTGAGGAAGGCCCTTTGCAAGCTTGTGTTTAGAAGAGCTCACAAAAAAATCATTTGCTGAGAAGGGATCAAATGTGACTTTTTTGTGTTCACTGAAAATCCTTGTAGTAGGAGAAGACGTTGAACAAAATCCAGATGTTGAAGTAGAAGGTCTTTGCTGTCTGCCTGAATAAGGCAGTCATCCAGACAGGGGTAAATTTGAATCCCCTGGAGTCTGCAATAAGCTACTACTGGAGCCACTTGGTAAAGACTCTGGGCGCAGTAGATAAACCAAAGGGCAGTACAGAGAATTGAAAGTGCCTCGAACCTGCCTTGAATCTGAGGTATTTTCTGCATTCCTGCCTGATGGGAATGTGTAAGTAGGCTTCCTTTAAGTCCAATGTCACCATCCAAGCTGAAAGGTCCAGAATAGGTCTCTACGAGTTTTGTTTTCTTGGGACCAGAAATAGTCTTGAGTAAAAACCTTTTCCCATCTGTGAAAGTGGAACAGGTTCTATGGCTCTCATGGCCAATAGAGCGTCCACTTGATTTAAGGCCTCTGACCATTGATGTTTTGGCAGATCCGGCCAACCAATAGACCTTGGCAGAGTGTGAAAGTGGAATTTGTAACCTCTTAAAATCACGTCCAAAACCCATTTGTCTTGGGTAATACGAGTCCAATTTTGGTAGAAAAGAGAAAGTTTTCCTCCAAGAGGGGCTTCCAGGCAAAGAGCACCTGTAGCCCAACAGAGAGAGTCATTGGGTCTGCTTCCTTTGTGATTGAGATCTGTCTTCTCCCCTTCTAGGGGATGAAGCAGTCCATTGTCTGGACCTGTAAGAGGCCTGAGCCCGACCTCTGGAGCGTCTATATCTTCCACTTTGAGGCCTGTCAGACGTGGGAAAGGACCAATTTTTGGAGGGCCAATTTCTAGTAAATCTAGGAGGCTGAACTTGTAAGAAATCTTTAAGTCTGCATAGATTTCGCCTTATCCTCCATCTTTTTAATAACCTCCTCAGCTTTAGATCCAAACAGAACATCATGCTGAACAGGGGCATCTAACAATTTAGCCTTAACTTGCTCAGGCAAATTCTGCTCTCGAAGCCAAGCATGTCTCCTGATAACAGTACCAGAGGCTGCGGCCCTACAAGAAGCCTCCAAGGCATCAAAACCACAATGTAAACTATGTCTGCTAACTTGTTCAGTTGCATGCAATACATCCTGTAATTCCTTGTCCTCTGCACATGCAGGAAAGGAAGAAAGTTTTTGTTTTAAAACAGACAAAAGAAATTGCTGATACTTGAACATATGAAACTGGCAATTTAAAGCTCTAATAGAAAGAGTAGCAGAAGTATACACCTTTTTGCCCCATCTGTTCAAGGCACGAGAATCCTTTTCAGAGGGAATAGGATTTTTAGCTGAAGCGGCCTTAGCAGCCCTGGAACCCTGAGAAATAGTTTCAGGATCTGCAGAAGGGTTCTTGAACAAAAATTGATGGGAATCAGGGACTCTATAAAATCTATCCAGCTTAGAAGGAGCAGGCGGATAAGAGTCAGGATTCAGGTTAGCTTCAGAGAAAGCACCATCCACAATATCAAGAACAGGAGGAATAGCCAAAGGCCTGTGTTGAGGGAGAAGGAGAAACTCCCTAAGCCTCTTCTTGGAAGCGGAATAATCCTGACCTGCCCAATGAAAATGCTCTCTCATCTCATGCAAGGTTTCCCCAAAAGAAAAATCTTCAGGGGGAGAAGCAGAGGGAATAGAGTCCTCTGCATCAGAATCCTCATAAGGAGGAAGAGAGTAATCCTGTTCAGAGGAAGAGACTGAAGACACAGAAGCCTGATCAGAGGAATCATAAGGAATATCCTGTCTAGGCCTTTTTTCAGGAGGGGGGTGAGAACCCCTAATCATAGTAAGCAAATCTTCAGCCATCCTTAATTGCTTTTGGGTCTTGGGAGCTGAATCCGAAGAAGCTTGAGAAGAAATCCTTGGCTTAACAGGAGTCTTTGACTTTGCCTTTGTCTTTGTAGTAATAGTGACATGACAAGGCCTGAAAACCCCTTCAGAAGCCGGTACCTGCACAGCGGTTCTGGACCCATCTGAAGGAGCGATGTCCGAAGGTCCTGCAGCAAATAAAATACTGGGCCTAGTTGGCTCCCCATGGGAGTCCGTGTCGGCCATCGGTTCCGAAGTGGCTGACGACAGGGGCTGCAAAAGCGCCTCACTGACGACCGCCGAACCCGAAGCTGGCTCCGGCTGCATAGAATCCTGTCTGGACCTCAGAGGCCTATCCTTGTCCTTGCGCTTTTTGTGCATTCCGGTTGTCGGTAAAGTATCCAACAACATCCTGTAACTGAACTGTCTACCGAAATAATTCAAGGCCCAATCGTACCTACGCTTAATAGTACGAGAATTAAACCTGGCACAAAACCGACAGCAAGAAACGTTGTGGTCAGGGCCTAAGCAAGGAAGACAGTAAGAGTGGAAATCTTTATGAGGTATTTGTTTTCCACACGATATACAATTAACTTTTTCTGACATCGGAGGAGCAAGAAAAAAGTTTCCCCAACGGGGTACTTAGCTTGAGAAGTAGTCTTCGGACCAACGACAAGCAAAGCACGTTATCCGGGAATCCGCCAACCAACAACTTGCGAGCTGCTTTTCACCGCACGGCAAGAAAGACTGGAGAAGATGGCGTCGGCTGTCAGCTTTATACCTCTGCGTTCTAACGTCAAGGTACTTGCTGGTACAGCCGACGCCGGACCCAGACTTTGGAATTCTGGCCGACCTCGGGCTGCCTGCCGGCAGGATCACCCTACAGTTATGACTGCAACAGTGAAACACAAAGAACATCGTATTGTTGTTGACTGTGATTACACAAGCATCTGTGTCTGCATAACATCTTTACCTGCTCTCTAAGTTAATACTCTATGCCTTACTTCCTTTCTCTCTCTTTCTTACCAGCACTGTGTTCCAGCTTGTCTCTGCACCAAACACCTGAATATCCCCCAGCCAGAAGCTTTGGAACATTAGGGCAAACTAAGGATATTACCTTACAACTATCAGAGAAACCTTTCCTTTGGAAAGGCATTGAAAGTATGTATTGATGCTGAAACTGAAACTCAAACGAAATACATGTTAAAACATTAGTAGGTTCTCAGGTAGGCTAGCCAGCAGCCAGCCCCCCCCCCCCCAGTCCTTCTCTTCTTTCTTGTATATTATCCATACCTCCTTTAGTTATCCCCTTCACCCAAACTACTTCATCCTCACTCCCCTTTAGACCCTCAAATCTAGCAGGATACATCTCCACTGTCACACACTGACTGACCACTAGGTGGCGTCTCAGTACTTAGCTTTCTCATTAACTTTCTATACTGTATTTTCCACCCTATTTCTGTATCCTTACCCCCATAACTCTGTTCCCAGTTTCCCCGGATTCACTTATATATTAACTCTCCTTGTCCTAAGGCATCCTTATCATTGTCTTCTCCTCTACCTTCTTGACTTTCTTGCTTTTAGCCTCTGAATATTGTCTACATTCTCCTACCTTTAGACTTACCCGCTGAGTCTCCCACTTCACTGATTGTCTTCCTCTATATTCTGCTCTCTTGTCTCTACCGCTCCGTTCTGGCTCACTCCGCTCCCCTACCCCCAAATCTCACCCACCCCTAGTGCTCCTACTTTTATCCCTCCAGAAACCACACCCCTTCCTTACTCACACCAATCAAACAATTATCATCTATAACACTCCCACCCCTATCATACACATCTCACTTACCAATTACCCAACTCTCCTCCTCTAACTGATATATACTTACTATTATCTCAGTCTCTATCAAATTCCCACTTCCTCAACAATGCACACTACAGTGAACCCTTCTCCAATTCAAATACTGATTATCATTTCACTTATAACTCCTCTAGCAACTACCTATATCTTAACATTCTATGAATTACCTTTGCACTCTACCCTTAACTTTCCCTCCATACACACCTCTACACCTATAACACCTTTTTCTGCAACCTTCCTAAATCTCATTTACAAACCCAACTACCTACTAGCCAAATACCACAGACTATCCCACATTAAATTCCATAACCAAAAAACAAGAAAATTATTTGACTACTTTTGGAAACCTCTACAACCTAAGCACTCAACACTCCTCCACTCACTACTGGATGGTGATATTCATCCAAACCCTGGCCCACACTATACCCAGACCATAGGAAACTACAACAATAACACAACTAGGCCTGCTCTACCTAACAAATCTACCAATTCGCTCACTATAGCCCATCTCAACATACGTAGTATTTGCAACAAAATTTCTCAAGTCCATGCCCTGCTAGATGTCAACCAATATGACATACTCTGCCTATCAGAAACATGACTAAAACCTAGCATTAAAAACAACGAAATCTCCCCACCTGGGTATGACATTATTAGACTTGACCGCTCAATAAAAAAGGGGGGAGGTGTAGCAATTCTCTATAAAACCCAGCTACAAATCAGTACTATAAATCTGAACCTTCCCATAGTCAATAGTGCTGAAATAATTTGCTCTAAACTTCAAGTCAACAAAAGAAAAGCCATATACATAATTTGTATGCATCTTCCCCCAGGAAATAACATTTATGCTCTTGAAAATATCCTCAGTTGGCTCTCCACTAATCTCCCACAAGAAACATTATATCTTAGGTGACTTAAATATTAATTGGAATTCTTGTAACAACTTAAACCCCACCTCCCACATAAACCTACATGGCTTCTCACAACTAATTACCTGCCCTACCAGAACTAATAAAAACAATAACAAGGATACCACTTTAGACTGGAAACTTACTAACACCCCCCAACAAACCTATAAAACTGGCACCCTTCCAGACGATCTAAGTGACCACTCTTTAACATATATTATTAGGCATAAAACCAATCTAATCCTTCAAAACACAGTCAGAACATTACATTCTAAAAATCAATTTAACTCAGAATCCTTTCTGACAGAACTGAGACAATGTAACTGGTCTCCTCTAAAATTTCTTCCTCTCAATGTTGCAGTACAGTACTTCATTTCCACATTTTTTGCTATTCTTGACCAGCACGCACCAATACGTACTATCAGGACCAAAGCCAAACCTGCCCCCTGGCTGACCAACAATACTAGACAAAAAATCACTATCAGAAACAAATCCTGGGCAAAATGGCGTAACACTAAGAATCTAGCTGACTGTCAAATCTTTAGAGAATGTAGAAATAGTACAAAAAAAGCCATCCTGACAGACAAAAAGAACTACTACCTTCATCTACAAGCATCCAAAAAGGAACCTAAAAAATTCTGGACCAGCATTAATAATCTTCTATCCCCAGGGCAATCTATAACACCTGACCCACAAGACTCTAACCCAGAAAATCCTACACAAACAGCTAATGCTTTCAACTCTTTCTTCACAAACAATATTCAAACTCTTGCTAGCCACCTATCTCCAGATACCTCTAAGCTATTTCCATCTTTTGCTAATCCACCCCCCATTTCATCTACTACCTATTTCTACTTCCTTTATCTCATCCTTACTCCAAAAACTTAAACCTACCACCCCCTCCACAGACAATCTTCCCACTGAATTCCTGCAAATAGGAGCTAAAGCCATTGCCTATCCCATTTCTATTTTGATAAATAGATCTATTAATGAAGGAACTATCCCTTCAATCTGGAAGATATCTCACATCATCCCACCACACAAAGGGGGAAACTCTAGGGACTTCTCTAACTATCGTCCTATAGCACTATTATCCCCCATTGCTAAAATTTTGGAAAAATGTATCCATAAACAACTGCTAAACCACCTTCTACAAAACAACCTACTAGCCAATTGTCAGCATGGTTTTAGACCTTCCCACAGTACCACCACCGCACTGCTCTCATTTACAAACTCCATCAACTTTAATCGCAACGAAAATAGTCTTTCATCTGCACTCTTCATCGACTTATCTAAAGCCTTTGACATGGTGAAGCACCAACTACTTCTGCACATACTGACTTCTCTTTCACTTGATACTCTTGCCATAACTTGGTTTAAATCTTACCTTGAAAACCGACAGCAGGCAGTACTTTGGAAAAATTCACTATCTGATCATCTTCCCATCTCTCTTGGGGTGCCACAAGGCTCCATCTTAGGCCCACTTCTTTTTCCATCTTTATCAATGACCTGCAATTAGCTATCCCAAATACTATCTGTATTCAATATGCAGAGGATTCTACCATTATCTGTACATCTACCTCTCAAACAGAACTCCAGTCTCTTACCCAAAAAGCCTTTAACACTGTAGAACAATGTTTCTCACATCGCTGCCTACTACTTAACCCCAAGAAAACTAAACTGCTTCTCTTCACACCTACCCGAAGGCACATCCCCTTACACTTCACTATCACATCCAATGACAGCACTATAATTTCTCCTGATGCTACCACAAAATTACTAGGAATAACAATAGACAACAATCTAAACTTTGACAATAATATCAACACTACTATAAAATCAGTGAACAAAAAAATAGGAACCCTCTACAGAATCAAACCCTTTCTTACTCCACTTGCAAGAACTACGTTAGCCAGAACTCACCTTATCTCTACTTTACTCTATGCTTCCCCTATATACACCAATCTATCAAAGAAAAACCTCAACAAGCTAGTAATATCTTACAATAATATTGCTAGATTTGTTACAGGAGCCCCTTTTAGAACACATCACTGCCTGAACCTAAAACAACTAAGCTGGTTAGAACTTCCTAATCAGCTCAAACTTCAACAACTCATAATAGCCCACAAAACCCTGCACCAACCCTCCAAAACTCCAATACTCTCTTGCCACATCACACCTTACTATAATCAGAAACAGCTACGCTCTTCAAGCAAACTATTAATCAAAACCACTATATCTAAAAACTCTGTTGGAAAAATATGGAATAAATTACCCTCATATCTCATCTCTGACTTCTCTCCCACTTTTCAAAAGGAATCAAACTGCATCTCAATACAAAATGGCTATGCCCCTGTAGTAACCCAGACTAATACTATTTCTTTTCTTGTCTTCTGCCTTTTTTTCCCTACTACACACCCTATAACTCAACACACACTGCCTGTTCTCCAACTTTGGTGGAAAATATGCTATAATCAACCCTCAGATATCTGATCCCAGACCTCTCCCCCACTTTTTAGACCCATCTACACAGTACTTCTTTAAAAAGTCTATGTCCTAATAACTCTACAGGTGACTGCCTATTCTCAAACTCTGTTGGAAACATAAGACTTACTCTGTTCTCCTTTTTTCTTTACTTTCCTTCTTCCCTATTTTTTTCTCTCTACACTCCTTTCAGCTTTTCTTTACCTCTCATTACACTTCAGCATTCCTCATAAAATTTATGTATTAATTTTTTGTATTGTAATGTTCTTTGTGAAGCACCTTACATAGGTTGTAGTTTATGTATTTTTTGGTTCTCAGGTTGTAATATGCAATCTCCTGATTAAAAAAAAAAAATTTTCATTTACTAGTTGTTTACTGTTAGTTTTATACTTGTTATTACTTCTTTTGTAACACCGTCTGAAACCATGTAATACTCATTGGAGCTTTTCTCCCTGGGCCTCTACTGAAAATGGACATATATCCAGATAGACTAGCCTGGTCAACAAATGTAAAATAAATAAAAAAAAAATATATATACATCTCCGGTGAACTTAACCACCAAAGAAGAGACATCCTGCAGACGTGACTCATCTTGATTGGAAATTCCATGGGCAGGTCTAGCAAAGCCCATTGAACAGCCAGAGTCCATTGAAGAACACGCATGTGAAGGCGTGCACAAGGGAGAATCGATATGGCGGCAGCCATGGAGCCCAGAGAACCTCGCTCACCTTTGGGGACTTGGAATTTGCTATCTGAGCTATGTGGCACCTGAGGTGTAGGATCCTGTCTGGAGTTGAGAATACCTTCATCTGCAAAGTGTCTAGCCATGCCCCAATGAAGTCGAGAACTTGTACTGGTTGCAAATGGGATTTGTGAACATTGACCAATTCCCAGTAGATCTGCCAACCGAAAGAAATAATCTCGGGCCAGACACAAGTGATGCTTGTTGGGCGCAGTGAAGAGCCAGTCGTCCAGGTATGGAAACACCTGAATACCCTGAAGCCTCAGGTGAGCCCAAAGGGTAGGGCTCTGAAATGAAAATGACTGGCTCCCAGCAGGAAGCACAGAAACCTCCTGGAGCTTCTGTGTATTTTGATGTGGTAGTAAGCATCCTGGAGGTCTAACGAGCACATCCAGTCACACTCTCGGAGATAAGGTAGAATGGACTGTAGGGTGACCATCTGGAATTTGTTTGGCTACCGACAAGTTTAATGTTGACAGGTCTAGAATGGGCCTGAGGGTCCCCCCATCTTTTTTGGCACCAAAAAGAACCTTGAGTAGACGCCTAATCCAGACTGATCGGGGGGGGGGGGGGACCTGTTCGATGGCTCGTTTGAAAAGCAGCTTTGAAACTTCTACAGCTGTGGCCTCTCTGTGAGCAGGTGGAACATCCGGGTGGTGTTTTTTAATATTTGGAGGGGCAACAAATGGGATAGAGTAACCTCTGGATATTATCTGTAAAACCTAGTGATCTGTTGTAATGGACTCCCATGCCGCTGGGTGAAAGGACAATCGTCCCCCGACTGCCTCCAGAGTAGGACAGTTGGGCAACCCCTCAGGGCTGCTGACCGGGTCTATCAGAAAAGTGTTAACTAGACCTGAAATTCCTGGGACCCCCTCTACCTCTGGGTCAGCGTCGATCCTGTCCCCCTCTGCCTCTGGCGGAATAGTTGTCCTGAAAATCCCAGGAAAACTGAGATTTTCGGAACCACATCTTCTTCTGCCCTCTGATTCCTAGAGAAGGACCGCTGAGGGTTAGAGAAGCAGACTCTGACGGCAAAGTCTTCCCGTCCTTTTCGCTCTGGACAAGTGTGTCACGTACCGTCTTCCCAAAAAGGGAAGAACCGCCATAGGGAGTGTTGATAAATGACGCCTTGAAAGGGTCCATGAACTGACACAACCTGAGCCAGGCATGACGCCTCATGGCTATGCCTGCTCCCAGCCGCCCTAGCTGCTCCTTCCGTGGCATGGGAAAGGAGTCGCATTGATGTGTTTGAGACCGACTTAAGAGTAGACATTTTCGCTGAGAACTGTCTGTCCTGCGGCGATAAAGACTCTGGGGGCAACTCAGTGAATTCCGAAGCAAGGTCGTGCTGAAGCTGAATCACATGTGCCAAATAATTCAGTGCATGGATAGAGAAGGTCGCTGAGGAGTAGCTGCTCTTCCCAAACCTATCCAATGACCTGGAATCCTTGTTTGGAGGGTGGACTGAGGAACTCTCCTGTGCTAGTTCCTTCTTTGTGGCCGCCGCAACCAACATAGCATCAACTGGGGCTCCTTTCGACTAAGGTTGTCTGTCAGAAGGGGGAGAAAAAAACCTTGTCAGGGCGTTTGGGGATGGGCTCTATAGTGTCAAGCTCCTTCCATGCCCTCGTGGTGATAAGGTCCACCAAGGGGTCCACTAGTGGGGACACCCAGGAAGTAGATGGGCCCGTGCCAAAGGCCTCCAGGAACACTGACCCATCCCCAGAAGGTTTTGGGGCTGACCAACCTCCCCTCTGGCGGAGGACCTCCATAATTTCTCCGAAGGAGACATATTCGGGAGGTGACCTGAGGGAACCTTCTCCTTCATTTAAGTCAGTGTCCGTAGTGAGGGTGACCCTCTTCAGTGGGACTTTCAGAAGGGAATTCGTGAGCCACAGGCTCTGCTAAATCCATTTCTGAACTTCAAACTAACACTCAAGCTGTATTTTCTAAAGTTGAAACTTGGTTCCTAAAACGCTGTCTACTCCTAAACGCAAAAAAAGACCAAACTACTCCTCTTTAAACCTACTACCAGATCCCCTACACTTGACTTCTCTATTGTGTCAAATAATGGTACCATTATATCACCTGACTCTACTACCAAATTGCTAGGTGTCACGATTGATAACAATCTCTCCTTCGACCTTCATATCAACAATACCATTAAATCTGTAAACAGGAAACTTGGCTCTCTATATAGAATCAAAACTTTTTTAACTTTCCCTGCAAAAGTGAATCTTGCCCACACACATCTTATTTCCACACTTCTCTATGCCTCACCTATCTACACTAATCTTAAGAAAAACAATCTCTCTAAACTATCCACCTCCTACAATAACATAGCTAGATTTGTTACTGGAAAACAATTTAGAACCCACCATTGTCAGAATCTGCAACAACTTAACTGGCTTGAACTGACAAACATGTTGCTTCTATCCCAACTTATGTTTGTCCAAAGAGCCTTTTACCAACCTCTTAATACACCTGCTCTTTCCAACCTCTTAAGCCCTTACTCAAACCTGAACTCTCTCCGCTCTTCTAACAAACTGCTAGTTACCTTAACCAAATCTAATAACCTTGCTGGTGATTCACTTCACGCAAATGCCATTGGGAAACACTGGAATAAACTTCCTCCCGAACTTACTTCAATTGCATCTACTGCTCTGTTTAAACAAAAACTAAAAGTCCACCTTAATAACCACTGGACATGTTCCTGCTCTAAACCTGATTAAAATTTTCTTGGCTCTTTCTCCTCCTCTTGGCTATTTGTCTCTCTCTTTCTGGCAATACATATCTCTTCTATTCTGTACTTTGTTTTGCAAAATGTTCTCTCTTTCTCCTGGTCTCTTGCTTTCTCTAATCTGACTTTCTCTAACTGATTCCAAAGATGAAATTATGTTGAACATATGGTTTATACCTTTAAATATAATTAGTTATTCTGGTCTTGAGTAAATACCTACCTCTTTTTTTAAATCTGATTGTTTAATCTGTTTTGTTGTATCCGTCCTGTCTACATGTGGAGCTTTTCTCCCCGGGCCTCTACTGAAAATGGAAATATATCCAGTTAGACTAGCCCGGTTAACAAATGTAAAATAAAAATAAAATAAAATAAATAAATAATTAACCCGGGGATACTCTGGCACGGGCTGTCCCTGAGACAGGATGAAGGGAGTCGTCTCCAAATCCAGGGGGGCCTGGGCGGTATCAGAGGGGATGGGCTGGGGTCTCAATCCCTGGGAGAGAACCCTCTCCACCACTTTGAAAGCCGAGGGAGAAGCCCTCCCCAGATCCGAAGCGGGAACTGGAGCCGAAGCCAGGGTAGCCTGAGGTCTGAGGGAATGGATTGGATCCGAAAAGGTCGGAGCCGAAGAATCCATTCCCCCGGGTCCGACTCTCTGTCCGCGGCTCCGAGAGTCACTCTGATCTGAACAAGTCAGATCCGAGGAACTCAAGGTAACAGCCGGAGTCGAGGTTGGAGGAACCGTTGGCGCCAAGCTACCAGGTCCGAAAAACCTCGGATCCAAGAGCCCCAAAGCCGAAGCATGGATCGGGGAAGGAGAGATAGGGCGGAAAAGAGGCATGGAGGTCCCCCCTCCAGAGGGAGAGGGGCCTGGCAAGACTCCCATCTGAATTTGGGTCTGAATAAATCTCCGCATCACCCTGTCCATGTCCATATCAGATAGGCTCTGAGTCGACCTCGAAGAGGCCACCGACTCAGATCTGGCTGGTCTACGCAATGGGGAGGAAGGCCTCGGGTCCGTATGTTCCAACGGCTCCGGTGAGAAATGGAGACCGGATCCGTGGAGAAACAGGCCTCATGGTCTTAGAAGGGGGACTGAGAAAGAGCTCCCTGTCTGGGGATCTCTTACGATGTCCTGTCCCTCCTCCTTCTCCCTTTCCTCTGCACCTTTCTTTATCTTTTTCTTTCTCTGTCAGACACACAGACTGAATATTTGTCTTTAGAAGACGCATCACCAGAAGAAGAGGGAGGTTGAGTCCCTGTCTGGGTGGGAGGTGGAACACTAGAGACCGAGGCAGATTCTAGCATGGAGAAGGCCTTTGGCAACTAGCTTGGCCTTCCGATCCCTCAGGGCCCTCGGGTTAAAACCAGAACAGATAACACATTGAGTGGACAAATGTGCCACTCCCAAGCAAATTACACAGAGTGTGACCATCAGCCGGGAACAGCTTCTGGCCACACACTGTACATTTTTTGAAGACAGGCTTTGGCTGATCAGCCATAGTCCTGCACCCAAAGGTACAAACACTACCTATCCGAAAAACAACACACGAACACAGGTAGGCGAAGGGCAGGCCTAACTACTACTCTCTACAAAACTTTTTTTTTTTTTTTTTTTTTAAAAAACACAGACGACCAAGCGAGACACTAAACAAGGGGAGGAAGGGAAAAAATTCACTCAAGCACACCTAGATACCAGAAAAAATACCATTTACTATCCCTGAGCTCAGAGCAAAGGAGACCATGATGCACACTACTGGCATGGCAAACGAGATCTGGGGAAGATAGGAGATGGTAGGGCATTATGGGTAAGGGGAGGAGCTCGGAGCAGATGTTAGAATAAAGTTGCAGGCTTGGATCCGATACGGATTCGTATACCCGCAGGTTGCAGATAAAATGAAGTTAACTACTTCAGATTGTTAGATATCAGTTGAACACCCCCCAACCCCCATATAGAGTAGTCTTATTATGCAGCACAATTTGAAACCCACACTTAAAAGTCACAGCCAGTCACAAAAGCAACTGGAAATTAAGCCAGAAGCAAACAAGTAGAACTCTCAACACCAAAAAAGCACAGTTTTGTACACTTACCATAAATGTAGATGTTAGAGTGTATTCACTGCTGCAGTCATCACATTTGGGTTATCTGCCTGCAGGTAGCAGTCAGCCGGCCTGAATACCAGAGTCTTGGATTCCTACGTCGGATGCTGTCTCATCCATGACGTCAGGGGTATAAAACATGCAGCTGACGCCATTACACCAGTTTTTCTTGCCCCAGATGTCAGGTGCCCTCACAATGGGAAGCAATTATATGTTATGGTACCCCTCCAACAAAAAGCAAATACACCAGAAAGCTTAAATACACCAAACAAGAAGGAAAGTTAGAGCCAAGAGAAGTCAGGGGGCTGGAGGGAGGGTAACCAGGACTGCAACAGTGAATATACTACATCTACATTTATGGTAAGTGTACGCAACTGTACTATGTTCTTCGTGTTTCATTGTTGCAGTCATCACATTTGGGTCGATTACCAAAGATAGGGAAGGGAGGAGGAAGTTAGAGAACATTAGGGCCAGCTATTAAACCCTGCAATACTGCAGTGGCAAAACCAGCTCTGGATTTAGAAAAAATAGGCATGTGGTAATGCTTGGTGAAGGTATGTACAGAGGTCCAGGTAGCAGCTTCTAGGATGTCCCTGGTGGGGACACCTCTGAGAAAGGCTGTAGAGGTAGATGCAGCCCTGGTGAAATGTGATCTTATCCCCTGTGGGGTAAGGTTTTCCATGGTGCTTATAGCAAAAATGAATGCAATGGTCTATCCACTTAGAAATGGTTTGCTTTGAAATGTCTTTCACCTCTGCCCTTGCAGCAAAGCCAACTAGCAGCTGTTCTCTGTGCACATCCAAAGAGTGCAGTATTCGTTCTCCTTTGTTTTGTGGATTTGAGAAAAAGGTAGGCAAATGAATTGACTGATTAAGGGCCACACTAGACATAACCTTTGGCATAAAAGAAGGATTGGTCCCGAGGGAAACTCTGTCTGCATGGAAGATAATGAATTGCTCCACTGCCATGAGGGCCTGTAATTTAGACACTTCTTGCTGAAGTGATGGCTAGAAGGAAGGCGGTTTTCCAAGAAAGGAATTTCAACTCTGCAGTTGCAGCTGGCTCAAAAGGAGGGAGAGTGAGCTTTTCCAATACAAAGTTAAGGTCCCATGCTGGAGTAGGGGCTCTCCTGGGGGTCTTAAATTTTTGGCCCCTCTGAGGAATTGCTTTAGCAGGGAGAGAGAGAAGAGGGGTGGTTCAGAATTATAATGTGCTGAAATGGCAGAGGCATGAATTTTAATAGACGAGAAGGATAGGCCCTTGTGGAGCATTTCTGTTAAGTACTGAATAATATGAGGTAAGCTGGACACTCTTGTGCCCATCCCCTGCATCTGGCTCCAGGAACAGTATCTTTTCCACTTTTCAGCATATGATTTTCTAGTACTAGGCCTCCTTGCCTCCAGAATGACATATAGCACCTGCTTACTGAGGGATGCTACTGGAGAGCTCAAGAAATTAAGCCAGGCTGCAAGGTTCAGGGTTTGAAGCTGAGGGTGCAGAATCTTGCCCGCCTTCTGGGACAGCAAGGAAGGGGTCTGAGGCAGGTGCCATGGTTCCAGCAGTGTTATACTGCGCAAAAGGGGGTACCAGTGCTGGCCAGTCTGGTGCAATCAGTATAGTCCTTGGTTTGTCCTGTTTGATCTTCTGCTGTACCTTCAAACAGGAGAGGCAGAAGGGGAAATGCATAAGCTGAGAGGCTTTCTCAGGTAAAGGACAGGGCTTCCACTTTCCAAGCTTGACTGTGGGAAGCCCTTGTGCAGAATTTGTCCAATTGGTAGTTTTGAGGGGAGGCAAATGGGTCTATCTCTGGGGTCCCCCCATTTGTTCAAGAGGTTAAATATTTTTGGTTCCAGTTTCCATTCGTGTGGGTCCATGAGATTTCTGCTTAGGTCATCTGCCAGTGAATTTAGCTTGCCTGGCAGGAACTGAGCTTGTAGGTGCACTTGGTAGCTCAAGGCTGTCTTCCACAGAGCCATGGCTAGTCTGCAGAGAGGGTACGACTGGGTTCCCCCCTGCTTGTTTATGTACCACATAACTGTGGTGTTGTCTGTCTTTACCAATAATTGTCCTGGAAGAATGTGGTCTTTGAATGCTGTCAGGGAATTCTGTACAGCTCACATTTCTTTTTGGTTGATATGCAGGTCCATCTGTCTTGGGTTCCATTTGCCCTGAATGCACTGCCCTGCCAAGTGAGCCCCCCATGCATAGTCTGATGGGTCTGTTAGGGTTTGGGCGGCAGGGGGTAGAGTGAAAGGGAGCCCTTTGTTGTGGTAGCAGGCCTCTGTCCAACAAAGGAACTCTGTCTTTATATAAGAAATGACAGGAATCATTGATTCCAGGTCCTGAGAATGTTGACACCATTGGCTTTTTTGATACCATTGTTGTTTCCTCATATGCAGTCTTGCATACGGAATTAGTACAATGCAAGAGGCCATGAACCCCAGGGCTTGCAGATAGCTGGGTCTTTGTGGCCAGCTGTTTGAAGTAGGTTGTTAAATAAACTTGTTTCTCTGGAGCAAGGAAAGCCTTCTGGGAAGTTGTGTTCAAGCTTGCTCCCAGGAATACAATTTGTTGGCAGGATACTAGGTGAGATTTCTTTTCATGTATGGTGTACCCCAGTGAGTTTAGAAGTATCTTTATGAATGCCAGAGGATTTCGTAGCAATTCCTGGCTTTTTCTGTCTGAATCAGACAATCGTCCAAATATTGGTATATATGAATATTTCTCTGCCTGCAAAATACAACTGCTGGAGCTAGACACTTTGTGAATACCACGGGTGCAGTAGATAAGCCACAGGGAAGTGCAGAGAACTGAAAGTGCATGGAGCCTGCCCTGAAGCATAGGTATTTCCTGCAAGATTCCTTTTTTGGGATGTGCAGGTAAGCTTCCTTTAAGTCTAAGGTTGCCAACCAGGCATCTTTGCCTATCATAGGAAGCAGCTGTTGGGAGTGTTAGCATTTTGAATTTTGGGTTTACCAAAAAGGTGTTTTGAAGAGGTCCAGGATAGGACACCAGGAGCTGACACTTCTGGGTACCAGGAAAAGTCTTGAATAAAAACCTTGTCCCCTTTCTTCTGCTGGAACAGGTTGAATAGCCCTGATACTTAGAAGAGAGAGAACCTGCTGTTGAGACTCTGCCCACTGATTTGGGGATAGGTCTGGCCAACCGTTTGGGGTTGGTAGGGTGTGAAGTGGAATCTGTATCCTTGGGAAACCTTATTCAAAACTCATTTGTCCTGGGTAATGAGTTCCCAATTTTTTGCATGCAGGGCGAGCTTTCCTCCTAAGGGAGCAGGTAGTTGAGCAGGGCTTGGAAGGGTTAAGGTAAAGTCATTGTGCCATTTTTCTGTGGGGGGGGGGGTCTTACTACTCCCAGCTTTGGAAGTGGGATCCCACCACTGCTTAGGTCTGTGCGTAGCCTAAGAATGTAACCTAGGTGGTTTGCTGTTCCTGGGTTTGGATTGAGAAAGCCTGGAAGAGGCTGGAAAGGACCAATTCTTTGAACGCCAATGCCTACTAAATCTGGAAGGCTGTACTTGCAGGAAATCTAACAGTTTGCATAGATTTAGCTTTTTCCTCCATCTTTTTGAGGACAACTTCTGCTTTGTTGCCAAACAGGCGGTCTTGGTTTAAGGGAGCATCCAGTAATTTAGCTTTAACATGATATGGCAAGTTTTGCTCCTTATGATATGCATGCCTTCTAAGTAAAGACCCAGTGACAGCAGCCCTGCAAGATTCTTCTAAAGAGACAAAACCACATTGCAAAGTAGGTTTACCAACTTGTTCCACAGAATGCATTAAATCCTGCAATTCTTGTGTGTTCAGCACAGTCAGAAATCATAATTTTCTGTTTAAGCAGCCCCATAATTTGCTGCTGATACTTTAACATATGAAACTGGCAATTTAAAGCCCTAATGGCCAAAGTAGCAGAAGTATATACCTTCTTACCCCATCTGTCCAAGGCTCTAGAATCTCTATTAGAAGGGGTTGGGTTTTTGGCAGCAGTAGCCTTAATGCCCTTTGGTCCTTGGGAAATGGTCTCTGGATCGACAGTAGGATTCTTGAAGAGGAACTTGTGGGAGTCAGGTACTCTAATACCGGTCAGGTTTTCTGGGAGCTGGAGGTAAAGTGTCTGGGGAAATGCTAGATTCCAAGAAAGCATCACCTACAATGTCCAGAACAGGAGGGATAGCTAAAGGCCTATGTTGAGGAAGGAGTAGGAATTCCCTAAGCCTCTTTCAGAGTAATCCTGGCTTTCCCAGTGAAAATGCTTCCTAAGAGAGTGTGCAAAGTTTCACCAAAAGAGAAATCTTCTGGAGGGGAAGCATAGGGAATGGAATCCTCTGCATCAGAATCCTCATAGGTAGAAAGGGGCAAATCCTGGTAATCAGAAGAAACAGAAATATCAGTTTCCTGATCAGAAGAATCAGAAGGAAAATCAGTTCTAGGATTCAGAGGGGGAAGGCTGTCTTCTCCTAATTAAGGTAATAAGGTCTTCAGCCATTCTAAGCATTTGTTTTTTAGGCATATGGACCTGAGCATGCGGTTTGGACGTCGATTTTCTAGGAGTGGGTCGTCGAGCTTTAGGCCTGGGATGGAGAAGATGACGTCTGTTTAAAATGCAAGTCTATAGGCCTGAATACACCCACAGAAGCCGGTGCCTGCACAGAGGCTCCGGACCCATCCAAGGTAGAGACACATCCGCAGGTTCCATAGTTGAAGTATCTCGTGGCATACCGGATTCCAAATGGGTCTCAGTAGAGGCCTGCGAATCTGAAGTAGCGGGTATCAGGGGCTGTGAAAGCATCTCACAGTGTACCGGCAGACTGGCGAATAGCTTAACGGAAGCGTCATCGGCAGTTTTGGACCTATGCGTTCTGTCTCTGTCTTTATCCTTACGTTTTTTCGGAATATCGGTAGTTGGATGGCTTACCGAAGCAATTTCTGGATAGTTAAACAGAGTACCACAATAATTTGCTACAAATATAGACAGACGACGATTAGTTCAGGGGTTGAACAAGGCACAAAACTGACAGCGAGGGACATCATGGTCTGGGCCTAGGCAAGGAATGCAGTATGAATGAAAATCGTTATGAGGTATTTGCTTTCCACAACTAATACAATTGTTAACTTTTCCTGACATTGGTTAAGAGCAAGAAAAAGGATCCCCAACAGGGTACTTGGCTTTTTTGAGGACTTCGGCTCTGAAACTCGAAAATGAAAATTTCAGGAGTCGGCCAACTGACACTTGTGAACTGCTTCTACTTCGGGAACCGCACGGCAAGAAAGACTGATGTAATGGCATCGACTGCATGTTTTATACCCCTGACGACCTGACAACATGGAAGAGACAGCATCCGACACATGAATCCAAGACTCTGGCATTCAGGCCGGCTGAGGGCTACCTGCAGGCAGATAACCCAAATGTAATGACTGTAACAGTGAATACATTCGAACATCTACATTTGTGGTAAGTGTACACAACTGTACTTTTTAGCTTTTGTGTTACATGTACTGTTTTGCACGTTAGTCTTTTATAGAGCTGTTTCTTGTCATCTTCATTTGAGCCTGTATCACATCTTACAGAACTTTGTTTTATTGAAATCTATCAAACAAAAACACACAAGACCACCAGGACCCCTCTAAAACCTATTAACTTAGTAACATACAAAACTATGTACATCTTCAAATATTGAAGTTTTACTCTCCTAATAGGAACAAATATTCCAAACTGACAGCCACACACACAGACTCGAACTTGCCTAAAAGAAAGGTTTATTCATGTTAAGATGCATCATATAGCCTGTGTTTCCATTAATTACTGTCTGGTTTTGTCTTATCTTTATACCTTTTTGGCAGTTGTAGCTTTAAAGCCCTTTGGACCTTGGGAAATGGTCTCTGGATCCGCTGTAGGATTCTTGAAAAGGAACTTGAGAGAGTCAGGTACTCTGCAATACCGGTCAGGTTTCCTGGGAGCTGGATGTAAAGTGTCTGGGACCAGGCTAGATTCTAAGAAAGCATCATCTACAATGTCCAGAACAGGGGGGATAGCTAAAGGCCTGTGTTGAGGAAGGAGTAAGAATTCTCTAAACCTCTTTTTGGAATCAGAGTAATCCTGGCTTTCCCAGCGGAAATGCTCCCTAACAGTGTGCAAGGTTTCACCAAAAGAAAAATCTTCTGGAGGGGAAGAAGAGGGAATGGAATCCTCTGCATCAGAATCCTCATAGGTAAATAAAGGCAAATCCTGGTAATTAGAAGAAACAGAAATATCAGAATCCTGATCAGAAGAATCAGAGGGAAAATCAGTTCTAGGTCTCAGAGGGGGAAGGCTGGCTTCCCCTAATTAAAGTAAAAAGGTCTTCAGCCATTCTAAGCATGTGTTTTTAGGCATATGGGCTTGACCATGCGGTTTGGACGTCGGTTTTCTAGGCATGGGTCAAGTTTTAGGCCCTGATGAAGAAGATGACATCGGTTTAAAATGCAAGTCTATAGGCCTGAATATACCCTCAGAAGCTGGTGCCTGCACAGCGGCTCCAGACCCATCCAAGGTAGAGACATCCGCAGCTTCCATAGTCGAAGAAGCATCTCGCGGCATACCAGACTCCGAATGGGTCTCAGTAGAGGGCTGCGAATCTGAAGTAGTGGGTATCAGGGGCTGTGAAAGCGCCTCACTGAGTACTGGTGGACTGGCGACTAGCTTAACGGAAGCGTCGGCAGTTCTGGACCTATGCGGTCTGTCTCTGTCTTTATCCTTTCATTTTATTTTGGAATATCGGTAGTTGGATGGCTTACCAAAGCCATTTCTGGATATTTATACAGGGTACCAAAATATTTTGCAGCAAAAATAGACAGACGACGAATAGTTCGGGAGTTGAATAAGGCACAAAACCGACAGCGAGGGACGTCTTAGTCTAAGCCTAAGCAAGGAATGCAGTACGAATGAAAACCTTTATGATGTATTTGCTTTCCACAGGTAATACAATTGTTAACTTTTACTGATATTGGTTAAGAGCAAGAAAAAGGATTCCCAACGGGGTACTTAGCTTTATTTGAATACTTCGGTTCTAAAACGAAAATTTCAGGAGTCAGCCAATCGGCACTTACAAACTGTTTCTGCTTCAGGCACCACACGGCAAGAAAAACTGATGTAATGGAGTCGGCTGCATGTTTTATACCCCTGACGACCTCACATAGGTTCATAGGTTCATACTAGGCTATCTGCCCGAGGGCATTTACAAGCCTAGCCCATCGTTTTGTGGCTTACGCCACCCCTTTAGTATGGGGAACTATACCCATTATTTTGCTGTGCCTCTGTCGAGCAGTGACACTGAGGTAATCCCTGGGGTATATCTGCGATCTCCCATCCATTGGTCAAGATTTCTCTTGAACAATGCCAGCGAGGTGCTCTGCCTCACATGTACCGGGATTTTGTTCCACAGCATAGGGAGTCTTTGGGTGATGAATCTATCCCTCCAGCACGTCCTATTAATAGCCGTGTCGAGGTTTAAGTCTCCCGCCCTTGTGGCTCTGATGGATCTAGATTTTTTGAGGTGAAGCATATTCATCAAATCTGGGTTTGACATGGCCTTGTATGTTAGGCAAAGGTCACCTCTGAGCAAGCGGAAAGCGACTGAATAGAGCTGGAGTTCTTTCAGTCGGGCAGCATAGGACAGATTTTTGAGACCCTTTATCCTTTTGGTGAGGAACTTGTGGCCTCTCCAGCTGCTGCAAGTGTCGGGTCAGATACATTCCGAATGGGGCATTGTACTCAATCATTGGTCTGATGAGTGATGAGTAAAGGGAGACTATGACCTCCCTTGATCTAGATGAGAATCCCTTCATGATAAGGTGGGCAATGTAGAAGGTCTTCCTAACTACTTTAGCTACATGGGTGTCGAATGACAGACTACTATCAACCTGGGTCCCCAGGTCCCTGATAACTTCTTCTGTGGTCAGTGGATTGCCACCTATTTGGTAGCTAGGGTTAACCTTGTTTTTCCCGAAGGGTATGACTATGCATTTTTTGGCATTTAACTTTAGTCCGTGGCTCTGGCACCAGTTATCCATTTCTGTGAGACCCTTCTGAAGGATATCTGTGTCAGATGTGTTTTCTACTATGGCGCCCAGTTTGCAGTCATCTGCAAACTTTGTCAGCCATAACCCTCTTGTGTTTGCTTGTACTTCGGAAAAGTAGATGCCAAACAAGAGTGGGCCCAGGACTGAGCCCTGTGGGACACCACTTGTGACAGGCTTTGAGTCTGACATGGCGCCAGCAACTCTGACCCTGTGGGTTCTGTCACTCAGCCAGTTTGCAACCCATCTTGTGATGTATGGGTTAACATTTAAGCTGATGAGTTTTTCAATGATACCCGAGTGGGGTATTGTATCGAAGGCCTTAGCCAGATCGAGGTAGGCTGTATGGACTGCCTTTCCCTCATCAATGGCTTTGGTGACTGTTTCGAAAAAGTCAACCAAGTTTAAAAGGCATGATCTGCCTTTGACAAAGCCAAACTGGGTTGGATCCAAAGTCTGCAAATTCCCTATGTCTTTATTAATGAGGTCCATCATGATCCTCTCCATGGCTTTGCAGATAAGGCTTGTCAAGCTAATGGGCCGGTAATTTCCAGGGTCGGTGGAGGCACCGCCTTTGTGCAGTGGGACCACAGTTGCAGTGCGCCACTCCCTGGGTACGTATCCCGAGGTAAGACTTTGATTAAACAGCTGTCCTAGCTGTGGGTTTAATTCCTCATTGAGTTCGTGGAGCACACAGCCGGGGACACCATCAGGTCCCATGGATGCTGTGTTTTTTGCTTTGGAGAGAGCAGTTCTCACTTGGGCGCTGGAGATGTTTGGGGGGCTGCAATCGTTTGGTATAGATATCTCTCCTTTTGGTGGGGGGGGAGTTTGCACTGAACCTGTCAGCCAGTATGTTGGCAATGTCTGTAGGATCAGTAATCTTCACATCATTTTGAACTAGTTCTGAGCATATCTGGGAGTTTCCTCCCAGGTTTCTAACATAGCTAAAGAAGGCCTTATGATTGTCTTTTGAGTCTTTAGCTATTTTTCTCTCGAAATTTGCTTTGGATGATTTTATGAGAGCTCTTAGTTTTTTACTTATAGTGATCAAGGGTGTCTTACCTTTTAAGGATTTTGCTCTATATTGTAGTAGCTTCCTCCTTTTGTTGTAGAGTTTGTTTATGGCTGGGGTCCACCAGACTGGACGCTTGCCTTTGGTACAAAGAGTCTTTGTTTTGCTTGGGATTGCCTTATCCATGCAGTCCTGCAGGTGCTGGTAGAAGGCATTTGTAAGTGATTCAGCGGCTTGAGTACTGTTTTCTGCCGGCTCGGGGGCCTTAAAGGATACCTCACTAGTCTTTAGAAGTGTGAAGTCGACTTTTGAGAAGTTCTTTACTGTGGTCTTTTTTATTTCAGGTGGGGGTGGGATGAGGACCTCCAGCGAGATTAGTTTGTGATCTGATCTCACCAGTGAGGGGTATACTTCTGGTGTTGAACATTGTGCTCCCATGTTCGTGATGATGAGATCAAGTATGTTATCTCCTCTTGTGGGGATGGTGACTAGTTGTTCCATGGCATTTGAGTTTATGAATTCCAGGAACTTTTGGGCTAGGGTGTTTGGGCTTGAGTAGTGTTCCCAGTCTATATTAGGGTAATTGAAGTCACCTAGTATGATGGTGTTTGGTGATACATTTATCCCCTCTAGTGTTTTCAGGAAGGCCATGTGAGGTTCCTGAGTTTGTGAGGGTGGCCTGTAACATGCTACAATTTGCAGAGCAGTCTTGCCTATGGTTAATTGCACCTGGATGGTCTCCGATGCATCGTGTTGCCACCAGTCTTGAGGTGTGGGTGTCCTTGATGAATATGGATACCCCCCCTCCTTTCTTGGTATTGTCCGGATTTTGGGGCCGGAACGCATGATATGAGGTAAAACCTGATAGCGCTGGGGTGCTCTCAGGAGCCTTGAACCAGGTTTCTGTCACAGCACAGACATCGACGAAAAGTTAACATCATGGAAGAAGAGACAGCATCCGACGCAGGGATCCAAGACTCTGGTATTTATGTCTGCTAAGGGCTACCTGCAGGCAGATAACCCAAATGTAATAACTGCAACAGTGAAACACAAAGAACATCTAGACATTTAGCAAAAAAGCTGTTATACACAAAAGGTGAGAAATGTCAATGGTCTCACAGATAAATATAAGAAAGAATCGTGAACTATATTAAAAAATGTAGTGTGCAAATAGCAATGCTAAAGAAATGAACATGTGAATTCGATGAAAAGTTCTCAGGATGGTTATTCAGCAGAATACCGGGGGCAAATGAAGACAGGAGTACTTGTATTAATTGCAAGAGGAGCTCCAATAGTAAGTGAAGAGGATAAAAATGACAATGGTAGATTTGTAGTACTAATGGGTTACTGGCAAAGAAGATTACAGTGGCATGTATTTATATTCCACCAAAAGCTGCAATAATGGTGGTCAAGAAAATTCTGGAAGAAATCATCAGCTTTCAGCAAGGAATATTACCTTATGTGGGGAATGACATTCGATTTGCAATAGTGAAGATGTGTCTGGGGAGCCAAGAAGGGAAACTATAACAAAGGAGGGTAGATTTTTAAAGAAAAATATGAAAATATTTGGCAAGGAAGATATGAATTCAGTACCAAGAGATCAGAGTGGATTTACATATTATTCCCCAAGATAAAAAACTAGGCTAGGCTAGACAGAATTTACATTTCACAGGAACATGTGCATTTAACTGAAGGTCTTGATATGCACCCAATAACTATTTCAGATCATGCACCAATAAGAACTAAAATAAAAACAAGAGTAATGTAGTAAAAAATGAAACACTAGCACTTTCCCACCTATCTGTTGAAAAGAGAGGAATTTAAGGAATGGATAGTGTAAATTATTCAGGAGCTATTACAGAAGATAGAAATTTCTTCTGAAAATACAGCTAGTGAGTGGGATTAAAGTGGAGTAAACAGGGTGGAAATAAAAGAAAGGTGATATGGTTAAGAAGTAACAAGAGTTATTTAGAGGGACTGACAAATGTTAAAGTATTGCAAAATAGGGGGAATCTCACAGAACAAGAGCAGCAACTGCAGAATGCTAAACAGAAAATAATGGATTATGAGTTTAGAAAGATTGTTGTTAAGCAACTGTTTTTTGATCTCCTGAACATAAAAACTTTTAGCACAACAACTCAAGAAATGGAAAGTAGAAAAAGCTGTAACCAAGCTTAGGGAGCCTATAACAAGGAAGATAGCAAGGGATCCTGTAGCTGTATTAGAAATATTTCAGAAATTCTATGATAATCTGTATAAAGCACAGACATATGAAAAATCAAGAAAAGGTGTAAATGGAAATGTTTATGCAAGAATTAAATATGCCAAGGTTAGAGGAGACTCAATTACCAACAGTTGGGAGATAAAATGGTGATGTATAACCAAAGTTCCCATGAATAGATGGTACTCCTGTGGAAGTTTGGAAGCTAGGAGGGGAAAAAACTGATAACTATCTGGAAGGTTTTGTTTAACACTATTTTAAGAGGAGGGGAAGTACCAACATCTTGGAAGAAAGCGGTGGTAGGTGTAATGCATAAAGAGGGTAAAGATCTATCAGATCCAGCTTAATACAGGCTCATTTCAATACTAAACTATTATTACAAAGTGTTTATGTCTATAATGGCAAAACTGATGCCAAAATTGATAGATATGGATCAATCTGATTCTATGGAGGGAAGGTAGACATTTGACATTAAGAGAACAATGATAATCCAGTCAGAAGCAGAATATAAGAAAATAACAGTTGTTGGCGAGTCAAAGCATTTGACAGAGTAAGCTTTGACTTTATGAGGAAAACAATGGAAGCATTTGCAGTCCTTGATAAAACTAGAAGGTTGATTAGGATACATGAGGGATCGGAGGCAAAAATTAAAGTAGGTGGGGTCTTCTCTGATAATCTCTGCTTGAGCAGGGGAACCAGGCAGGGTTATCCTCTCTCCTCTTTGTTGCTTGCATTACATTTAGAACCACTGGAAATAAGGGACTCGGAAATTCAAGAATATAATTGGTATGGTATTCAAGAAAAGCTGGCTCTATTTGCAAATTACATTTTATATCTTACAAAACCAAAAAGGGACATTACAGTGCTGTGGAACATATTGAGACACAGTTTCAAATCTTTTCTTGAGACAAAATGAATGAAGCTAAAACAAAGGCAATACTGGTAAATTATGTACCTACATACCAAATGGTTCAACAATATCATCCATACTTATGGAGACATGATAAAAAAATAAAAAAAAAGTGCTACGTACTTACCACAACTTGGAGTCTGTGCTATCTGGTTTGGCAAAGTGAGCAACAAGTAAGTAAGCTCGAGTCCCTCTCCTCCTCTTACTTCCTGTTACCCACAATATATATATATATATATATATATATTATATATATATATATATAGGTGTGTGTGTGTGTGTGTCCTCCCATGGTTTCCTTGTGAATTGCTTATAGAATACTTCTTCCAAATCTTTTTTAACCTCATCTGATGGTTTCCTATAATTACTGAATAATTTATATGATCTAATTATTCATTTTTATAGCAGCAGTTTCTGTTTTAGATTCAACTAAAACTCTAACAGAGCTGGTCTTATACTTATGATCCCCCCATCACCTGGTCTATACTTTGATATCAATCCTGATAGGGAAGGCAGTCTCTAGCTTGCAGTCCAAATGTCTTCTTGGTCTCTTCCTATTTTACTACCATTTCCTCTCTAGTTATTTGTTCCCAATACTGTGGCTCCTTTGCCAGTTTCCTTCACTGAATTCCAGCCTCCTTTTGCCCATTTTCTCTGCACCCCTAAACTGTAGTCATTCATATAATCAAAATCTCCTTTTTCCATTCTCGTGTTGGCTTAGCTCCTAGAATACTTTCTGCTACTTTATGAATATAATATTCTGTATGGCTATTATTCTCCCTAAGGACCCGCATCCAAAATTGGACTTTCTCCTTATTTCTTAAATTTCCTCATGGCTTCATCATCCCTCCTTTCCCCTTTGGATTATAGACTTCTGTTTGTGTTGCATATAAGAGCAATAACTGTACAGCTCTAAAATATCCCTTCAAATCAAGTAATCTTAAACCACCTTGCTCGACTGGAAGGGTCAGCTTATCCCACTTGACCCTTAACCTCTTCCCCTCCCAGATAAATTCCTTCAACTCTATTGTCTACAGCTTCTCTGGAAAAAAAAATGCCCGGCTTGTACATAAAACTAAAGGGACTAAACCTCTTCACTACTTGACAGACACAAAACTTAAGGAAAAAGAGGTAACAAGTTGTGAAGTGAAAGCATTTTGAACTTGAGCACTATTACAAACTGATTTGGGAAAGAATGATCTAGAACTGGTCTCCAGGATTTTTATTTCCTTTGCCACTCTGAATAAAATCATTTTCCCAACTGAGGAGGAGGAACAGCTTATATTACCGCTGAAATAGCATGTAGTGCAGGGAAAGAGAAGGGGTTTGGGTCTGTTGAATTTCATCTCTCAAATATCTGTGTCCTCACTAGATCACCTTCAGGACTCATTTGTCTGAAACAATCTATTGTGAGAGAGAGAAATGGAGATTAAGATTTTGTTGAAAGGATCAGGGTCTGCCAGGGTGGGATCAATCAGGGCCCCTTAAACAGTCATTCTGCATCACTTGACAGTCCTTTGTTGGGGGGGCAGCTTACTTTTTGGAACATCTCTGCCATTGCTTTTTAAATGTCTGTTTACCAGCATTCTGTTACGACTGTTTGTGTTTATCAAAACTGAATGACAGAAAAGAAAATCTCTTAGAAAATTTATAAGAGGGCAAATGAAAAGTCAGAGGAAATCCCCTAAATCATCTTACCTTGCTCATAACACTTTTGATAACCTCTTCAGCAGACTGTTTAAAAAGTAAATCTCTATCAAAAGGAAAATTCAAAATTTCATTACTGACATCTAGGATGTTCTGAGAATGCCTTCAGGCAAACCTCCACAAAACAATACAGGTGGTAACAGCCCTGGAAACAGTGTCTACAGCAGGGGTGTCTAACCTTTTGGCTTGCCGGGGCCACATTGAGTGAACAGAAATGGTCTTGGGGCCGCATATAAAATATATCATATAGTTAACTCTTTAGTTGCTGCAGAAGACCACAGTCGAACTCCTGGCTGTATTGTAGGTATAATGAATAAATGTAATAAATGCTATTATACCATGATCCCCCCAAAACGTGCACGCTGATTGGCCAGCGTGCCCGTTGTAAATCGAGTTATACTAATGGAAAAGGTCCGTCGCCGGACTTTTTTCCATTAGTATAACTCGTTTTTTTTAAACACTGTCTCGCTATGTTAAATGGGTTTAACATAGCGAGACAGCTTTAAAATAAGCAACGGAGATCTCCGTTGCTTATTTTAAAGCTGTCTCGCTATGTTAAACCCATTTAACATAGCGAGGCAGTGTTTAAAAAAAAAAGCAACGGAGAAAGCAAGATCTCCGTTGCTTTTTTTAGTGTCTCGCTATGTTAAATGAGTTTAACATAGCGAGACTGCTTAAAATAAGCAACGGAGATGTCCGCTGTTATTTTAAAACTGTCTCGCTATGTTAAACGCATTTAACATAGCGAGACATAAAAGCAACGGAGATCTTGCTTTCTCCGTTGCTTGCCACAGCTCTGATGTACTGCGCAGGCGCGCAGTACATCAGAACTGCCGCGGATGCCAGACATCTGCGGAAGGGCAGTAAACAGGCATTATACTATGCCATTATTTAAGAAAAGTAACAGTTTCTTTTCTTAAATAATGTCATATAATAGCAATAACCACTTCTGGGTGTGGGTAATGCTAAATTTACCCACGGTTGGCTTTTGGTCCTCGGCCGCCTCGGGACCAAACCACGCCAACCGTGGGTAAATTTAGCATTACCCACACCCAGGCGTGGGTTATTGCTATAATATTTGCCTTAAAATTTTTATCATCTATTCTAACAGTTAATTCTAACATCTTAGTTAATATATATATATATTTTCTTTTTACAAATAAACAGATATTTACTACAGCACTAGCATTTCTCACTGGGAAAACCACTCCAGCAGTCCAACTACATAAAATGTCAACATCAGCAGTCCTATAATACTATAATCCACAAAAATAACCCAACAAATTTGCAATAAAGTAAAGAATTCACATTACTGACTTAATAAAACAATTCTGAATAAGCTACAAGAGGGTCTCACCCAAACAAATAACTGGTGTCAGAAATATGGCCTCAAGCTTAATGCCAAAAAATGCATCATCCCCTTTGAGGAGAGTGATGTCCCCTCAAATTATCACATTAATAACAACGTTGTAACCACGCAATCAGTCATATGGTACCTGGGCACCCAGGTTGATAGAAACCTGACTTTTGACCACCACATTGTCTCCATTGTATGGAAAGCTTTTTACATGGCCCACTTCATTAGTAAGGGAATCTCATCCAGTGACAAGGAGGTCATAACATCCCTGTATTCTTCCTTTAAAAGAGCAATTATTGAATGCAATGCCCCTTTTGGCATGTGCCTCAGCAAAACACCCTGCCAAAAGTAAGACTACAACCATTTCTGACAAAAAAGGTCAAAGGACTAAGTTCACTTAGTTATCCAAACAGACTAAAAAGCTTCTTGCTTTCCTCTGTCTCTCATTGGCCCCTATAAATTTCATCACTGGCTTGCTTTCCAGGCTAAGAAAGATCCTGCCTTAAGAGACTTCCTCTACGCTCACTACAAAGACCACAGCCTTCGCTGCAACATAAACACACCACTTTGTATGGACAGGTTCTTGACACAAAAACCTTCAACTTCTGTAAAAAGCTCCTCTCATTATCAAACAATATAGTTCAGCAACACGATGGCTGGATGGATAGCCATAAATGTAGTCCTTGGGTAAGTAGCATAGCTTTATCAAACCAGATGGAAAATCCACATACTAACATTTTCCAGCTGGATGGCTAAGATCTAATATTGGTTACTCAAGTCTACTTGCCCAAAAAAGGGGCCTGTTTAATTAAGAATTCCATTTGCAAAAATATATTCAGTATACATATTAAATCTCACACACACACACACACACACACACACACACACACACACACACACACACACACACACACACAAAAGAAGCCCTTACTTGTAAAATAGGCAAAATATCTGAAAAAAAAAATCATAATAGAGATGGATTCATCCATGCAATTTCCCACCACCAAAAGGACCATCAATAAATCAACAAACAAGTGCTCGGCAAAAAGTAAATCAATAAGAAAACCAATGCTACACACTGGTGTAAACTTATAACTTGTGTCAAACCCAGGTTAATCCATACCAAAAGATTGTTTCAGAGCTTCAGCTATGAACAAACAACTTTGTACTGAAAACTTAACTCATTGATATTTGCCTTGCTGTAATAACTGTAAAAAAAAAAATGTTTTTATGTTTATTCTGTACCTCAATGATTCTCACTGTTACAAGATGTAATCTCTGCCATATTGTAGGAGTACTACATCCATGATTTGCTGTCTCTCTCTCATGTATTGTATAATATTGTTTTGTGCTATTTTTGGAGCTTTTCTCCCTGGGCCTCCGCTGAAAATGGACCTGTGTCCAGTCGGACTTTCCCGGTAAACAAATGTAAAATAAAATAAAATAAATAAAAAATAAACTTCCCTCCAATCTAAAGCCATTTGACATTCAGACATTTTAATTTGTGCAGAAGTAATTCACAGACTGACAGTTTACTGAGATGTAATGCTGACCTTCGCTTTTGAAAAAAAAAACAAATTCCCAGACTTTGTCAATAGCTCAAAGTGTAGAGAGGATTATTTGTTATTTATTATGTATTTATTTATTTTTGGAAAACATCTTTAAAACTGTTAAACTGATTACACACCAAGAAACACAGAAAGGTTATTGTGATATGCAAACGACAGACTGCTAAAACAGTTCTGGCACTAGAAAATACATCAGTTTTTGTAATGTTTGGTAAAGGAGCGACTGAAAAAACAAGTAATCACCTCTGACACAGACTTGGAGTCATGTCCTTTGAAGAAAGCACATGGAGAAGCTATGGTTCTTGTGGACTGAGTCAAGTCTTTGATGGGGATCTGCTTTGGAAAGAGTAGCAGAAGGAAATGGCCAGAAAACTCCACCTAGAAATTGTAGGTTTGGTTACTAGAAGACTTTTTTTGACCCTCAAAGGAACTCTTATAATATGATTTGTCTTGTCTAAGTGAAAATTGCAATTGCCTCTGTACATCTAACAAAGCATTTTTCTCCCTTATTTTGAAGATTAGGTAAAATACTGGAAGGTGAACAGACTGAGTAAAGACATTTCTGTGACCACCTCAGGCATACACCTCAGGCATACATAAGGAATTAGTTCTAAGTAACTCTGTCCTTAAAGAAATTCAGAAATGGTGGAATAGCCATGAGGGCTTGTAGTTTAGAGACTCTTAGCAGATGTTAACTCATTACATCCCAGTGACATCTCCAGGTGTGTCTGCAGTTACATCCTACTGATTTTTACAGGCATCAAATATTGCTTGTTCATGGTTACATAAATAATAATAAAAAATATGCTATATACAAGAAACATTAGATGCTCATATAATGTTTATATTGCCACAAATTTCATGTCTCAAATATCTTGACAGCCACACAGCACAGATAGAATTGTCTGCTGGATGAACAAAATGCTACTTATAGTACCGGTAACTTGAGTGGTTGATGACATATTATACGTTGTCTACAAAACAGTATAAATTTAATAGTTACAATGTTTATTGACTTATACAATCCAAGACCTAAAATTTAGAGAGTATCAAGACTATAAAAAATAGTTCATGCTGAACAATTTGACATTTACAATTCTTTTGTAACCCCTATGGCTCCAGAAATCTAAACATTTGATTGCAATATGCGCACAATTTGATTTTATCAGAAAGGTAAGGCTGTGCCCACTGGACATTACAGTGCAACTTTCAGTGCTCCACTGGAGGTAATGAGCCAAGTCTACCGAAGAATTGTTTTTCATGTGGAAAACGTTTAAGGATGATAAATCAGTTTCTCAAGAACATAATACAGGTCCCAAGGGAAAGATTTCCTGGGGGGGGGGTGCTGATGTGGAGGATGCCTTTTAAGAACGGTTTGATCTCTAAGCATGAAGAAAGAGGTGCATCTAAAGATAAAGTGAAATGGTCGACAAGTGTACCCTAATATAGGTATATGCTAAGTAAGAGATTAGCAGCTCACAAGCACATTTGAAGATAGAAGGGTATCCCTGTCAGACAGAGATCCAGTCTTTTCCATTTTGAAATATATTTTTCTAGTTGCAGATTTCCTGACTCCTTTATTACACAGCACACCCTCTGAATTAAGATTCCTAAAAGGAATTAAAAGTTTATGATCCAGGGCTTCCAATATGGCTACACATTGAGTAACAGCTTAATTCTAGCTCTCCTGGTTTGAAAAACTCAGCAGAGAAGGCCAGTTGACTTGTGTTTATGGGTACATTTCAGTAGCTGGCTAGTAAAGTGCACTGCCTGGATGCCAGGAAAAGAAGAAATACAGAGGACCTGGAAAGAAAATCAGCTACAAAAGCGAAGAAGAAACAGTGACTGGGGAAACTTCCGCAGCTGTTCAAAAAGCAATGCAACCTCCATACAAGGAATTCCAGTAACCTACAAGAGGATACAAGACAATGGCACACAGATCTGGTTAAAATAAATGAAACACAGAGTATATCAACACAAACAATAAAAGGCTGGGAAAAAAATGGAAGAAGCTTTAAACAAGTATTCAGATGAGGTGACAAAGCTGCAAAAATCAGTGGTCAAAATGAAGAAAAGGCTGGCTGAATATAAGACTGATAAAAAATATTCCACAAACTATTAAAATAAAACACTGGCAGTCCAAAATAATAAAGGAAAGCTCAATTTAATGTTAAGCGCTTTTCATTTACATAAAATAGGTCTGATGAAGTTTACTATTTTATATAAATGAAGGCCTGATGAAGTTTACTATTTTACGTAAATTAAAAGTGCTTAACATTACATTGAGCTTTATTTTATTATTTTGAACTACCAGTGCTTGTTTATTTGAATACAAGACTGCTCAGGAAGAGATGTTTAAAAAAATAATATAGTTAGAGGATAGAGCAAGTAGGGAAAACCAGAGGTTTTAGCTATACCAGAGAAGCTGGAAGGAACAGACTGCATTAATTTTTTGAAAGCACAAATAAAGCAATTGGACTTGAAATTACACAGCAGCTATTTGAAAGGGCACATTGTGTGTATGCTCCAAACCTGGCTATGAGAAAGCAAGCTAGACCTTTAATAGTAAAGATGCAATCCTACCAGCAGGAAGAGCTGATTTTGACAAAACTATGGCAGAAAGACAAAGTAGTAAAATTGAAAGACAGCATAGTGTTTGTGGAAAATGATTACTCGTACACCAAGAAGAAGAGAAGCAAATGTATTCCACTATTCAGGGAATGTTGAGACGCAGGTGTGTGAATCAAACTGCTGCACTCAGCAGTCTTCAAAGTATTCTTCCTCGGAGGGACAAATTTTTTTGATTAAGTACATGCTCAGAAGGAAAACAACACTGTCCAACAAAAAGTGAGTTGTGAGAGATTCTGCTTCTTATTCTTCTGGTAATAAAGACCACAGGGAAAGACTTTACATGTAAAACTTCTTCCAATGTTTCAACAGAAAATGTTGGTGTGAAGGAGCATGAGAGTTGACCAGAAGAATCAAGAGTATGCTGGAAATGAAGCAGAGATGGAGATGAAAAGTAATAAAACCAGTAACAATGTGGGATTACAATGCAATAATTGTGTGTGTGATATGACTAAACAAGTAAATCTGGAAATATTGGACTTTTTCAGAATTTACTAAAGTGGGGAACTCTAAAGCATATACCCTACTTTGTCATTAATGTTCAAACAATGCTTTAGGGTAGGGGAAGAGGAGGGAGCAAGCCAACTAAGAAAATGTTTTTTCTTACCAGCACTGCTACTATGGTATATGTTTTTCTTTGCATGCTATACAGTAAACATCTCTCAGTTATTTTTAAGTATAATGGGAATTGTAAACAGGTGCGGCTGTTTTTTTCTCTTTCTCCCTGCTCTTCTTCAGTTTAAAAAAAAATGCCTGGTTAAAAGAGTATAACAAAAGAAAAGTAAATGTGCTTTTTTCATTCTTGCATGGGGAAATGACTGGATTAGGGACTTAAGACTGATTTAATAAGTTTTAAGCGTAAGCAAATAACTGAAAAAGAATACTGAATATTAAGAGACTTTTTTTCTAGCAAATACATGTATGTTCAGTAGCAATTCTACAGCTGGTCTTCATGTTTCCATGGAACCAACCTGACAAAGAAAAACTGGCTGTCTGGTTCTTGTGTCTCCATGGAGACAATCAGATAGAAACTGGCTACAGTCTGGTGGAGAGAGACTGGCTGAAAAAAAAATGAAAAAGAAATGGCAGAGGAGATAATGTTCTCTGAAAGCATTTGGGGTTTTCCCAGCTGGGAGAGCTATAAAGAAAAAATAAAAGCAATTAGTACTTAAAAGCACAGGCTGGGCCATGCGTTTTAATATATTTAACTTTTCTTTTAGGTAAACTTAAAAGTCTGTGAGTGTGGCTGTTGGCTTGGGACATTTGCTCCTATTAAGAAGGTAGAACTTCAGTATTTGAAGATGTACATTGTGTGTGTTAGCATCAAGTTAGGTTTTAGGGGGTACTGGGGGTATGTGGTTTATAGTTTGGGGGCCTTCAATAAAACAAAAAGTTTTGTAAGATGCAACATAAGCTCAAATGGATATGACAAGAAAACGGTACAAAAGTTCAACCTGTCAAACAGTGTATGCATGTAACAGCTGGAAAGTCCAGTTGTGTACACCTACCATAAATGTAGATGTTCGAGTGTCTTCACTGTTGCAGTCATAACTGTAGGGTGCTCCTGCCGGCAGGCAGCCCGAGGTCGGCCAGAATCCCAAAGTCTGGGTCCGGCGTCGGCTGTAAAAGCTAGTATCCTGACGTCAGGACGCCTTGGTACATAGCCCTCAGCCGACGCCATCTTCTCCAGCCTTTCTTGCCCTAGATGTCAGAAGTCCCCAACAAATCAAAAATGAATCCAACAAGGAAACACAAATACTCCACAAATATGAGAGAAAGAGGGGATAGGAGGGAGGGAAACCCCGACTGCAACAGTGAAGACACTCTAACATCTACATTTATGGTAGGTGTACACAACTGTACTATGTTCTTCGTGTTTCACTGTTGCAGTCATAACTGTAGGGTGGAATCCCAAAGCAGTGTAGAGAGGGAGGAGGCTTTAGATAGAAGAAGGGGAGGCAAGAATACCCTGCAAGACAGCAGAGGCAAAGCCTGCCCTAGACTTAGAAAACAAGGGGAGATTGTACTGCTTGGAAAAAGTATGCACAGAACTCCAAGTGGCAGCTTCCAAGATATCCTTGGTAGGGACTCCTCTGAGGAAAGCAGTAGAAGTAGCAGCTGCTCTAGTAGAATGACTTCTAATGGTCCCTGGAAACTGTTTCCCATGATGAGTGTAACAAAATCTGATTCCATAAGCAATCCATTTGGAAATAGTTTGTTTAGAAATAGGTTTTCCAAGAGAACTGGAAGCAAAGGAAACAAACAATTGGTTAGACTTTCTGAAATCTTTAGTCTTGTCCAAGTAAAATCGTAACTGTCTGTGCACATCCAATGAATGCAAAATCCTTTCTCCTTTATTTTGAGGATTTGGAAAGAAAGTAGGAAGGTGAATTGTCTGATTCAAAGCCACTTTCAAATCACCTTAGGCATGAAAGTAGGATTGGTCCTCAAGGATACTCTGTCCTGATGGAAAATAAGGTATGGTTCCACAGCCATGAGAGCTTGCAACTCTGAGACCCTTCTGGCAGAGGTCAATGCTAACAAAAGAACAGTCTTCCAGGATAGAAACTTAATATCTGAAGATGCAGCAGGCTCAAAAGGAGGCAAAGTAAGTTTTTCTAAAACATAATTAAGATCCCAGGCAGGGACAGGAGGGGTCCTTGGTGGCCGCAAATTTTTAACCCCTCTCAAGAACTGCTTCACCAAAGGATGTGAAAAAACAGGAGGATCAGAACTGAAATGCGCAGAGATAGCAGAAGCATGAATCTTAATGGAAGAAAAGGAGAGTCCTTTAGATAAAAGTTCCGAAAGGTAAAGCAAAATAGAGGAAAGATCAGGAACCTGAGGAACAGAGCCTCGGTCCTGCATCCAAATAGAAAACCTCTTCCATTTAGAGGCATAAGATTTCCTAGTGCTAGGCCGTCTAGCTTCCAAAAGAACATCCAAAACTTGTTTGGGAAGACTAGAGGAAATCAAATTCCTTTGAAGAGCCAAGCTGCCAAGCAAAGGGTCTTGAGATTGGAATGTAGTAACTGACCCTGATGCTGGGACAGAAGCGAAGGGTTCAGTGGAAGAATCCAAGGAGGCCCCGAGAACAGGAGCTTTAAGGTTGGATACCAAAACTGTCGAGGCCAATTTGGAGCAATCAAAATGAGGAACTTGGCTTGTCCTGCTTTATCTTCAGTAGTACCCGAGGCAGTAGAGGAAGAGGAGGGAAGGCATATGCTGACAGGCTTCTCCAGCTGAAGGACAGGGCATCCACTCTCCATGCTGTTTTGTGGAAGGACCTGGTACAAAAGCGAGGCAGCTGATGATTGAGATGGGATGCAAACAGATCTATCTGGGGACATCCCCAAACTGCAGTAATCCCGTTGAACAAGTTGGTGTCTAGCATCCATTCGTGAGGATCTGAAATGTTTCTGCTCAGGCTGTCTGCTAAGAGATTCTGTTTCCCTGGAATGAATTGAGCCTGGAGATGCAGATTCCAATTTAGAGCTGTGTCCCATAAACCCATAGCTAGTCTGCAGAGGGGGTATGAATGAGAACCCCCCTGCTTGTTGATGTACCACATGACCGTGGTGTTGTCTGTGCGAATTAGCAAAGGCCCTGGTTGTAAAAGGATTTTGAAGGCTAAAAGGGCATTTTGAACTGCCAACATTTCCTTCAGATTGATGTGCCAGTGAAGATGGTCCTTTGTCCAGGTTCCCTGCTGGCAATTGTCTAGAAAGTGTGCTCCCCAAGCATAATCCGAGGCGTCCGTGGTTAGGATTTGAGTAGGCTGAGGGAGACGAAAAGGTTTTCCTTCGTTTAACGTGCATGCCCTGGACCACCAGAGGAACTCCTTCTGGAGGCAGGGGATCAGAGGAATCAGAATATCCAGATCGTGGTAGTGCTGTGACCATACACTTTTCAGATACCATTGAAGCTTTCTCATGTGAAGCCTTGCGTTTGGAATCAACAGAATGCAGGAAGCCATGTAGCCCAGAGCCTGCAGGAATTTTCCAAGGTGTTGAAAGTAGAAGCCAGCTGAGTTTGTTTTTCTGGAGTGAGGTAGGCCCTTTGTAAGGTTGTATTTAAGAGGGCTCCCAAGAATACCATTTGTTGAGAAGGGATCAAATGTGACTTTTATGTTCACTGAGAATCCCAGTAGTAGGAGAAGACGTTGAACAAAGTCCAGATGTTGAAGCAGAAGATCTTTGCTGTCTGCCTGAATAAGGCAGTCGTCCAAATAGGGGTAAATCTGGATCCCCTGAAGTCTGCAGTAAGCCACTACTGGTGCCAGGCACTTGGTGAAGACTCTGGGCAGTAGATAAACCAAAGGGCAGAACAGAGAATTGAAAGTGCCTCGAACCTGCCTTGAACCTGAGGAATTTCCTGCGTTCTTGTCTGATAGGGATATGCAAATAGGCTTCCTTTAAGTCCAATGTCACCATCCAGGCGTCCTGAGAGAGCATTGGAATTAGTTGTTGCAGAGTAAGCATCTTGAACTTTGGAATTTCCAAAAAGGTGTTTAACACAGAAAGGTCCAGAATAGGTCTCCATGAGTTTTGTTTTCTGGGAACCAGAAACAGCCTTGAATAAAACCCTTTTCCCATTTCCGAGAGTGGAACAGGCTCTATGGCTCTCATGGCCAGAAGAGCATCCACTTGAGTTAAGGCCTCTGACCATTGAAGTTTTGGCAGATCTGGCCAACCGTGAGTCCTTGGCAAAGTGTGAAAGTGGAACTTGTAACCTTTTAAAATCACGCCCAATACCCATCTGTCCTGGGTAATATGAGTCCAATTTCTGTAAAAAGAGACAGTTTTCCTCCGAGGGGCGTCCAGGTAAAGGGGTCCTGAAGCCCAACCGAGAGAGTCATTGAGTTTGCTTTCTTTGAGATTGGGATCTGTCTTCTCCTCCTAGGTGAAGAAGCAGTCCATTGTCTAGATCTGTAAGAGGTCTGGCCTTGACCACGACCTCTGGAGCGTCTATATCTTCCCCTTTGAGGCCTGTCAGACATGGGAAAGGACCAATTTTAGAGGGCCAATTCCTGGAAAATCTAGGAGGCTGAACCTGCAAGAAATCTTTTACAGTCTGCATGGACTTTGCCTTTTCTTCCATCTTTTTAATAACTTCCTCAGCCTTAGAACCAAAAAGAACATCCTGTTGAACAGGGGCATCTAATAACTTAGCCTTAACCTGTTCAGGTAAACTTTGTTCACGAAGCCAGGCATGTCTCCTAATCACAGTACCAGAGGCAGCAGCCCTGCAGGAAGCATCCAAAGCATCAAAACCACAATGTAAGCTATGCTTGTTAACCTGTTCAGTAGCATGCAAAACATCCTGAAGTTCCTTATCCTCTGCACAAGCAGGAAGGGAAGCAAGCTTTTGCTTTAAAACAGACAAAAGAAATTGCTGATATTTAAACATATGAAACTGGCAATTTAAAGCTCTTACAGACAGGGTAGCAGAAGTATATACCTTTTTTCCCCACCTGTCTAAAGCACGTGAATCCTTCTCAGAGGGAATAGGATTTTTAGAAGTAGCAACCTTAGCAGCCTTAGAGCCCTGAGAAATAGTTTCAGGATCTGCAGAAGGGTTTTTAAATAAAAATAAATGAGAGTCAGGAACCCTATAAAATCTATCAGGCTTAGAAGGAGCAGGAGGCATGGAATCAGGATTCAAAATAGCCTCAGAAAAAGCATCATCTACAATGTCCAAGACAGGAGGGATAGCTAAAGGCCTATGCTGAGGAAGAAGAAGAAATTCTCTAAGCCTCTTTTTGGAAGCAGAATATTCCTGTCCTTCCCAATGAAAATGTTCCCTCATCTCATGCAAGGTTTCCCCAAAAGAAAAATCCTCAGGCGGAGAGGCCGAGGGCAAAGAATCCTCAGCATCCGAATCCTCATAAGGGGGAAAGGAATAGTCCTGATCAGAGGAAGAAACAGAAGATACAGAAGCCTGGTCAGAGGAATCCAGAGTAACATCCTGTCGAGGCCTTTTTTCAGGAGGGGGGTGAGAACCCCTAATCATTGTAAGCAAATCTTCAGCCATCCTCAATAATTGATTTTGTGTCTTGGGATTGGATTCAGAAGCAGCTTGAGCTGGAACTTTAGACTTAGTAGGAGTCTTTGTCTTTGCCTTTGAAATAGTGATGTGAGTAGGCCTGAAAACCCCCTCAGAAGCCGGTACCTGCACAGCGGTTCCGGACCCATCTGAAGGAGCGACGTCCGAAGGTCCTGCAGCAGTTAAAGTAGTGGGCCTCGATGGCTCCCCATGGGAGTCCGTATCGGCCATCGGTTCAGAAGTGGCGGACGACAGGGGCTGCAAAAGAGCCTCACTGACGACAGCCGAACCGGACGCTGGCTCCAGCTGCAACGAGTCCTGTTTGGACCTCGGAGGCCTGTCTTTGTCTTTGCGCTTCTTTTGAACTCCGGTAGTGTCCGACGACATTCTATAATTGAAGCGTCTGCCAAAATAATTTAAAGCCCAATCGTACCTGCGCTTGATAGTACGAGAGTTGAACCTGGCACAGAACCGACAACAAGAAACGTCGTGGTCAGGGCCTAAGCAAGGTAGACAGTAAGAGTGGAAATCTTTATGAGGTATTTGTTTCCCACACGCTATACAATTATTAACTTTTTCTGACATCGGAGGAACAAGAAAAAGATTCCCCAACGGGGTACTTAGCTTTGAGAAGAGAAGTAACAACTTCGGACCGACAACAACCAAATACGCTGTTCGAAAATCGCCAACCAACGTTTTGTGAGCTGCTTTCCACCGCACGGCAAGAAAGACTGGGGAAGATGGCGTCGGCTGAGGGCTATGTACCAAGGCGTCCTGACATCAGGATACTAGCTTTTACAGCCGACGCCGGACCCAGACTTTGGGATTCTGTCCGACCAGGAGCACCCTACAGTTATGACTGCAACAGTGAAACACGAAGAACATCGAGACATTTAACAAAAAAGGTGTGGGAATAACTTTTTAATGCAATGACGCTTTCTGTAATGTCATTAAATGTCAATGGTGTCACAGATAAATACAAAAAAGAAAGAGTACTGAACTGTATTAAAAATGTAGGGTGCAAATACCCTTGTTAAAAGAGAGACGCTTGGACAGAATTGAACACGTGAATTTGACAAAGAAAGGTTTTCAGGATGGTTACTCAGCAGAATACCCTGGACAAAGGAAAAAAGGAGTACTGTATTAAATGCAAGAGAAGCTCCAATAGTGATAGAAGAGGATAAAAAAGATAATGGCAGATTTGTGGTGCTAAGAGGCTACTGGCAAGGGAGGAGGATTACACTGGCATGTATTTATATTCCACCTAAAACTGCTATAATGGAGCTTAAGAAAATTCTGGGAGAAAATCAGTTTTCAGCAAGGAATATTATTTACAGGTGGGGACCAGAATGTGATTTGCAACAGTGAAGATGTGTTGGGGTGGAGAAGGAAAGTATAACAAAGGAGGGAAGATTTTTGAAGACATTTATGAAAATATTTTGCAAGGAAGATGTGAATTCAGTAACAGAAGTTCAGAGTGAATTTACATATTCTTCCCAAAGATATAAAAACTGGGCTAGGCTAGACAGAATTTACATTTCACAGGAAGATGTGCATTTAATTGAAGGTCTTTATACGCATCCAATAACTATTTCAGATCATGCGCTAACCACAACTAAAATGACATATGGCAATGAAATAAAAATGAGGCAGACACTTTCAAAACTATCTGTTGTAAAGAGAGGAATTTCAGGAATTGAGTGTGGAGATTATTCAGGAGCTATTAGACAGGAATGGATAGAAATTTCTTCTGAAATTTCTACTAGGGAGTGGGATAAAATTAGGGTGGACTTTATAAAAATAGGTTGGAAATAAACAAAAGGGAGCTATGGTTAACCAAAAGAATTTAGAGAGACTGAAAATGTTAAAGAATTGCAGAATAGGGGGATCTCTCAGAACAAGAAGAGGATCAATTGCAGAATGCTAAACAGAAAATAAAGGGTTACCTCGATAATGTGCACGGGTTTTGAAAGACTGCTGTTAAGCTTCTGTTTTTCTATAAGAACAGTAGCACACAAAAACTTTTAGCACAACTCAGAATGTAGAAAGAACTGTTGCCAAGGTTAGGGTGTCTATAACAAAGGGTACAAGAGACCCTGTAGAGGTATTACAAATATTCCAGAAATTCTATGAAAGTCTGTATAAAGGAGAGAAATACAAAATCAAGAAAATATACATATACCAAGGTTAGTAGTATATAAGGCTCAATTACTAACAGGATAGGAGAAGATGAGAAAAATTGCGATGTATAACAAATCTACAGGAAAGTCCCTAAAATAGATGGTATTCCTATGAAAGTTTGGAAGCTAGCAAGAAAAAATGTTAAATATCTGGAAGTTATTTTTAACAGTATTTTAAGAGAAGTACCATCAGCCTGGAAGAAAGCAGTAATAGTTGTAATACCTAAAGAGGTTAAAGATCCATCAGACCCAGCTTCATACAGGCCCATTTCCATACTAAACTATGATTATGAAAGATTTCCATGTCTATAATGGTTAAAAGAATAACAGAAGTAATGCCAAAATGTATGGATATGGGATCAATGAGGAGGGGAGCCAAACATTTGACAACATTAACAGAACACTGATGATTCAGAGGGACGTAGAATGCAAGAAAATACTATTGTTGTTGGCGGGTCTTGATTTGACGGAGTAATCTGGGACTTTATGAGCAGGGCAATGGAAACATCTGCATTTCCTAAAAAAATATAAAGTTGATTAGGATATATGAGAGATCAGAGGTGAAAATAAAAGTGGGTGGGGTCCTCTCTGATCATTTCTGCTTGAGCAGAGGAACCAGGCAGGGGTGCCCTCTTTCCCCTTTGTTATTTGCATTATATTTAGAACCACTGGCAAAGAAAATAAGGGAATCAGAAATTCAAGGATATAATTGGTGTAGTAGTCAAGAAAATGTGGCTTTATTTGCAGACGACATTACTTGATACCTGACAAAACCAGAAAAGATATTGCAGTGTTGTGGAACATTGAGAAAGTTTCAAATCTTTTCTGGATACAAAACTAATGCAGCTAAAACAAAGGCAATAGCGGTAAATCATGTGCCCACAGAAACTGGTTCAGCAATATCTATATTTATGGGGATATGATAAAATGTATTATTTAGGAGTATGGATTAAAATAATTCTGGTGTGGCAGCTAAGGATATGTGGGAAAAGACTAAACAAAAGATAATACAAAATCTGATAAAATGGAAGCTTTAATATATGGATACTGATAGTAAGACGCAAGCAGTCAACATGTTTTGTCGTCTTGTACACAGGTCATGCATATTTTTTTTTTTCAACCAGAGGAGAAGTTGTGGATAGCAATTAATAAAGAGCTGAAAGACTATCTGGGAGGGGAAGACGATGAGTGTCAAGTGGAATGAGCTGATTCTTTCAGTAGAACAGGGAGGATTGGGATTACCCATTTGAAAGGGTATTTCACAGCTATACAGTCAAAGCTCCTATACATAGCACAAGCAGAACACTATAATTCAAAGTGGAAAGGGTTGATGTTGAAACAGGGGGAAGCTCAAGAAAAAAGAAGAGACTAGGATTTTGGATGCAGGCCTTTAAGGAGAACAACCATCATCATCATAATCATCATACATGATCATTATATACATAAAGTAGCAGAAGCCAACACTTGAATGGAGAAATGAGATTCTGCTGATAGGGATGACTTCAATTAGGGATACAGAGAATAAGCAAGAGGGGGGTGGAATTTATTGGATAAAACTGTCAAAGGAACCAAGGTATTGGTAGCAAATAACTAGGCAGGGAAAGGTAATAGAATGGGAAGAAGTCAAGAATTTATTTGGATTGCAGGTTAGAGACTGCCTTTCCTATCAAGGACTGATTAGAGTATAGGCAAAGAGAAAGAAATAGGAGAGTCCTAAATAAAAGACCAGCACTGGTAGAGTTTTTAGTAGAATTTAGAACAGAAGCTGCCATTAAAAAATGAATAATTAATAGAGCATATAAAATACTGCACAACAACTCAAGAATCAGAGGAGTTTAATAAGGATTGGGAAGAGACTGGATACGCAATTCACAAAGAAACAATGGGAGGACATATGTATGTCTACCAAATATGCAACAAAAATCTAGATGATTTAGGCTTTTTGCTTGGAAATGTTTACATAGATTTTTTTTATACCCCAAGCAGACTTTAGAGAATTTTTCCTCAGGTACACAGCAAATGTTGGAGGATGGATAGAGAAAAAGAGGTACTTGGGAACATTTTCTGGGAGTGCAGAAGGTTGGCGGACTTTAAGAATTCCCCACGGGATGCACCACTGGAGATGCTAAGTGGATGGATTGGTGCGCCGAGGGAGTTTTTCTGAGATATACAGAATCGGAATTGCATAGACATGGTAAGTCCCTGCTGTGTCTAAGTATGATGGTTGCCAAAAAAGCAATTACCAGAAAATGGAAATCAAAATCTAAACAAACTATATTAGAAGTAGTAAATATAGTAACCGAGATAAAGCAATGGGAATGGAGAGATCTTCAGAAAAGGGTAGGAGCAAACTACACAAGAAAAAAATCAGAACTGTGGGAACAATACGTACATGGGAGGAATGAGGTTCAAAAGAAGGCAGGACTTAAATGAGCTATGTAATGTCTGACTGAAGATGATTGGGTAGACTAAGTGATATATAATGTTTGCAACTGGGAATGTGTCAGTATAGTCTGTAATGTAAAATACTTGCAAATAGGATTTTGTCAGTGTGGTTTTTGCTTATATATATATATATATATATATATATATATATATATATATATATATATATATATCTATAAAATACACACACACACACACACACATATATATATATATATATATATATAAGATTGCTTATGTCGTGATTATTTAATAAAGATGTTTCTTGTTTAAAAAAAAAAAGGTTTGCTTAGGTTACACGATATATAGCAATATATGTGAAGTATAATGTTTGTTGATGTTAATTTGTTAATGCGGTTTGATTACTTTTGTATGAACGTAAATGTGCCTAGGTCACAAAAAGAAGCTATGGACTCACCATAACGTTCCATCTGAGTAGGTACTTCATTTGTCTGCAACCTGTGGGTATCGGATCCAACCTCGTATCCGAGCTGGCAGCTTTCCAAGCTACAAGATCCGAGCTCCCAGCTCCTCCCCCCTACCCATAATCCCCTGCTACATGCTGTATTACCCTCAGATCGATTTTTCCCCATCACACAACTCATAACCTCAACAGAGGAATACACCAAATTTTAACTTCCTGACAAGAGAATTTTAGGTGACCAGAGATCCCGACAAAGGTTCGGGGGATGGCAGGGGAGGGGGGGGGGGGTTGGCTGCAGACAAATGAAGTACCTACTCAGATGGAACGTTATGGTGAGTACATAACTTCTTTGTCTGAAGTAGTTACTTCATTTGCTCTGCAACCTGTGGGACAGAGTCCCCAGCTACCTAGGAACAAACCTGGGTGGCCTTTACAGAAGGATATTCTGAAGCACCGCGGAGCCAAAGGAAGCCCTACCTCTCAAAATCATATCTAGTTTATAATGAGAAATGAATGTATGAGAAGAGGACCAGGTAGCTGCTGAACATATGTCGTCCAAGGGAACCCTGGACCAAAAGGCTGCTGAGGTGGCCATAGACCTTGTAGAATGAGCGTGAATTCCAATAGGAGCTGGTTTGCCTGAAGATATATACCAGTGAATTATGCACTGACAAATCCAATTTGCTATGGTCACTATGGAAATGGCTCTACCCATGGCTGATTTTGCAAAGTACACAAACAACTGGTCCGACTTGTGAAAATCCTTAGTCTTGTGCAAGCAAAAACGCAGTTGGCTGTGTACATCCAGTTTATGCAATTTGTATTCCCCTCTATTCTGAAAATTTGGGAAGAACACGGGTAAATTTATTGATTGATTAATATCTGACTCTGAAGCCACCTTAGGTAAGAACGACGGGTTAGTCCTGAGGGACACTCTATCCTTGTAAAAAATGAGGTAAGGGGGTTTCATACACAGTGCTTGAAGTTCTGAAACCCTCTTGGCCGAAGTAATAGCCACCAAAAAGGCCGTTTTCCAAGACAAGATAACGGAACTGAGGCCGCAGGCTCAAAGGGTGGACATGTCAGGGCTCGTAAGACTAAGGTCAAATCCCATGGGGGTACCACAGCTTTCACAGGCGGCTTTAAAAGAAAGATGCCCCGCAAGAAAGTTTTGCATAATTTTGTAGATGCCAAGGACCCTAGGCCATCTCCCACATGAAAATGGGAGATGGCTGCTAACCGTAGAAGCACTTGCTCCCTGCCGAAAAATTAGCAACAGGAAGTCCAGGATAGTCGGAATAGGAACTGTAAATGGATCCAGGCCCTTGTCTTTAGCCCAGATGGAGAAACATTTCCATTTACTATTGTAAATTTTTCTGGTAGCTGGCTTATGTGCCGCGACCAGTATGGCCTTCACAGGAGAAGAAATACCGGGAGTTCTAGCCATCAGTGGAACTGGATCAACCAAGCCGCAAGCTTGAGGTTCACCAGGTTCGCGGTTTGGTATCCTGCAGGATGCGAGATCAGGTCTGGAATGGGATCCAGTATCCATGGAGGAGTCGCACTGCGAGACCGCAGATAAGGAAACCATATCTGGCGAGGCCAGAATGGGGCTATGAGGATAACTCTGCTCCCCAACAGACAGGCTTTCTGTATGAACTTTATCATAAGCGGGAGGGGGGGTAAGCATAAAGGAGACTGGGAAGCCAAGCATGAACTAGAGCGTCTCTGGGATTTTCCCCTTCGGGGGGAAGTATTGCGAAGTTCTCGCTGCATTGTGTGTTTAATGGAAAAGCAAAAAGATCGCAGCGAGGCCAACCCCATTTGCGGAAGATCTGCTTCGCAACAGATGGATTGAAAGACCACTCGTACAGAGTGAGAATTACTCAACTCAGTTTGTCCGCTAATATGTTGGACCGTCCCGGAATGTGCGTTGCTACCAGAAACCAGTTGGATATCGCCCATTCCCAAACTCTCATAGCCTCTCGACAAAGGGGGTAAGACCCGGTTCCTCCCTGTTTGTTTATGTACCAGACTACTGACATGTCCGTCTGGATTGCAATAGTCCCCAGAGGGAGAAGGTCGTGGAGAGCTTGCAACGCTAGAAGCACCGCCCTCATCTCTAGGACACTGATATGCAAAGCGGTCTCTAGGGAAGTCCACGTGCCTTGGACGGTTCTGCCCGAACAATGCCCCCCCCCAATCGAGGCGAGAAGCATCCGTGGTCAACGTGACTTGGGGCGGGGGAATCACAAAGTGTCTCCCTTCCCTCAGTTCTCGCGCGTGGAGCCACAAAAGAAGGGCCCTTGCAAACTCTGCTCAGTGGTATCGGAGTGTTCAACGGGTGGAGTAATAGCGACCACTGAACTTGAAGGGTCCACTGCAATATCCTCATCCGTAGCCGTGCATGAAGGGAGAGACCGATAGCCGCTGCCATAGACCCTAGTGCCCTCAGGACTAACTCCGCCGCTGGAGCAGGACTCTGAAGAAGGGCTAGTACCTGAAACGACAAGCTGCTCAGCCTGTCTGAAGTTAGAGTAGCTCGAGAGATACGGGTATCCAACCTGGCCCCTATGAACTCCAGGACCTGAACGGGGCAAAGAAAGGATTTCTGTAGATTCACTGAGATGCCTAGGCTCTGGGCAAGAGTCAGAGTGTAATCTCTTGCCACGCAGAGCTGATGCCTGTTGGCGGCGGTAAGGAGCCAGTCATCTAGGTATGGGAAGACCTGAATGCCCTGAAGTCTCAGGTGGGCTGCAACCACTGCCATGACTTTGGTGAACACCCTGGGGGCTGAGGTGAGGCCGAACGGAAGAACCCTGAGCTGATTATGACTGGCTCCCAGCCGGAAGCGGTGAAACCTTCTGGATAGTTTGTCCATCAATACGTGGTAGTACGCATCCTTGAGGTCTATTGAGCACATCCAGTCATTCTCCCGCAGAAAGGGGAAAATTGATTGGAGGGTGACCATCCAGAATTTATCCTTGGCAATGAACAGGTTCAGAGCGGAAAGGTCTAGAATAGGACTTAGGTCCCCCGTCTTCTTTGGCACCAAAAAGAACCTGGAGTAATAACCCAATCTGAACTGGTCTGGGCGGACGGGCTGGATAGCTCTTTTTCCTAGCAACTTCGATGCTTCTGAAGCCGCTGCCTCCCTCTGATCGGGTGGTACATCGGGGAGGCGTCTGGTCATGGGGGGAAGGTTTATGAAGGGGATGGAATAACCTCTGGATATGATACGGAGCACCCATCGATCTGTCGTAATGGACTCCCAATTTGACAGGTGCTCTGTCAACTGCCCCCCGACTGACTCCAGAGAGGGACAGCCAGGTAAAGCCCTCAGGGCTGCTGCGCGGGTCTGTCCGAGAAAGGTTCTCTGGACCGAAGTTACACGGTCCCCCTCTGCCTCTGGGCCGGCGCCCACCTTGTCCTCCTTTGCCTCTAGAGGACGAGGGGTCCGAAGCTGGATGCGACTGCTGAGACTTGCGGAACCACAGCTTCTTTTGTCCCCTCTGATTCCTTGAAAAGTATCGTTGGGGATTAGAGAAGCGGACTCCGATGGCAGACAGTGTCTTCCCGTCCTTCTCGCTTCCCAATGGTCGGATGACAGAGGATAGACCCACATGCAGCGGGGCTATGGGAGGAACCGAAGCCCGAACCGGGGACCTCGACAGTACCCTCTCCACTACCTCAAAAGCCGAAGAAAGTACAGTTTTGTACCTACCATAAATGTAGATGTCCGATAGATATGCAACTGCAGTCATAACATATGGGTTTGTCCTGCCTCAGGCAGCCCTCGGTCGGCCGGATTCCAAAGTCTGGGTCCGACGTCGGCTGATGTCGCATTTCTCTCCGATGTCAGAGCGGCTGGAGTACATAAGCATCAGCCGACGCCATCTTCTTCAGTGTTTCTTGCCCCAGATGCCAGGTGCCCTCCAAGGAATGCTGTAATCAAATTGGAAGACAAAAACAGGTTTCCAGACAAATAAGCGATAAACAGATACACCATAACAGATATCCCCAGCTAAGAATAACAGGGAGAGGAGTGGACCCAAGGCATAGAGGGGAAGGAGGGAGGGAAAACCCGGCTGCAGTTGCATATCTATCGGACATCTACATTTATGGTAGGTACAAAACTGTACTATGTCCTTCAAGAATGCAACTGCAGTCATAACATATGGGTTGAATACCATAGCTTAGCTGGGGGAGGTGGAAAGCTCTAAGAAAGGGATGGTGTGGCTATCAAACCCTGCAAGACTGCCGAAGCAAAGCCTGCTCTGGATCTGGAATATAAAGGGAGGTTGTAGTGTTTGGAAAATGTATGCACGGAGCTCCATGTAGCAGCTTCTAGAATGTCCTTTGTAGGCACCCCTCTTAAGAATGCTGTAGAGGTGGCTGTAGCTCTGGTGGAGTGTGGTCTGACATTGGCTGGCACACTCTTTCCATGGAAGGAACAACAGAATCTGATGCAATGTCCAATCCATTTTGAAATTGTCTGTTTGGAAATTGCTTTTCCTTGTACTCCAGGGGCGTAAGCTACAAAGCTGATCAGACTTCCTACTGGTCTTGGTTCTGTCCAGGTAGTAGCGAAGTTGTCTGTGAATGTCCAAGGTATGCAACAGTCTTTCCCCTTTGTTCTCAGGATTGGGAAAGAAAGTAGGCAGGTGAATTGCTTGATTTAAAGAAACCCTAGATACCACTTTTGGCAGAAAGGTAGGGTTGGTTCGTAAGGAGACCCTGTCTCTGTGAAAGGTTATGAATGGTGGTATTGCCATTAGGGCCTGTAATTCCGAAACCCTTCTTGCTGAGGTAATGGCCAACAGGAAAGCTGTCTTCCAGGAAAGAAATTGTAAGTCCACAGAAGCTGCTGGCTCAAAGGGAGGTAGAGTCAATTTTTCTAGGACAAAGATGAGGTCCCAAGCTGGTACTGGTGCCTTTCTTGGGGGCTTTATATTCTTGATTCCTCTAAGAAATTGCCTTAAAGGATGTGAAAACACAGGTGGATCAGTGTTGTATCTAGCTGAGATAGCTGAAGCATGTATTTTTATGGAAGAGTATGAGAGTCCATTATGTAGCATATCTGCCAAATATTCCAGAATGAGTGGTATTGCTCAAAAATGATGCATCATGACCCTTGCTGGTATTCCAAATGCTGAATCTCTTCCATTTGGCTGAGTAAACCTTTCTGGTGGATGGTCTGCGGGCTTCTGTTAGTATCTGCTGAACTTCCTTGGAGAGGGGTAGATTGAGGTTTTTTATGGGATCTCCCAAGCTGTTAGCTGTAGCATCTGGATGTTGGGATGAACTGTCCCGAAGTTGTGTCGAGTCAAAAGTTGGGGCCATTGGGGAAGGGCCCACTTTTTGTTGTGACATACGCTCCAAAGTAGTGGGTACCAGTGTTGTCTTGGCCAGTTTGGAGCTATTAGGATCCCCTTGGGCTGCTCTGCTTTGATCTTTAGTAATACTGCGGTCATCAGTGGCAGAGGTGGAAATGCACAGATTCTTAGGGAGCTCCAGTTGAATGAGAGAGCATCTATCTTCCATGCTTGTGGATGATATGTCCTTGAACAGAACTTTTGTAGGTGATGATTGAGGTGGGAGGCAAATAGATCTACGTCTGGCCTGCCCCATGTCGAGATGAGTCGTATAAAGATTTCTGGATGTAACCTCCATTCGTGGGGATCTAGGAAATTCCTGCTTAGACTGTCCGCCAGAACATTCTCTTTGCCTGGAACAAACTGGGATTGTAACTGTATGTTTAGGCTCAGTGATTTTTCCCAAAGATTCATTGTCAGTCTGCAAAGGGGGTAAGAATGAGTGCCCCCCTGCTTGTTTATGTACCACATCACAGTGGTGTTGTCTGTCCGTATTAGTAGGTGGCCTTGTTGAAGTTGTTGTCCAAAGGCCTCGATGGCATGCATTACTGCCAGCATTTCTTTTTGGTTGATATGCAGATGTGTTTCCTTTGGAGACCATTGTCCTTGAATACATCTGCCCTCCATGTGCGCCCCCCATCCAAGGTCTGAGGCATCTGTGGTCATGGTCTGTGTTATCTGAGGTTTTTTGAATGACATACCTGTGTTTGACTGGCTTACTGAGGCCCACCATAGAAATTCCTTTTGAAGACATGGAATGAGCGGTATGGTTGCCTCTAGGTTGTTGCTGTGTTGAGACCATAAGCTTTTTAGGTACCATTGAAGCTTTCTCATGTGTAGTCTTGCTAGTAGAACCAGGAGAATGCAGGATGCCATGTAACCCAGGGCCTGTAGGAATCTCCTTGCAGTCATCTGGGTGAGCTTTGCTAAACTTCTGAAGTAACGAGTTAACTTCTTTTGCTTGTCTTCTGTCAGGTAAGCCATTTGAGAGGCTGTGTCTAGTTTGGCTCCTAAGAAGGTTATTTGCTGGGATGGCTGAAGTCTTGACTTTTGAAAGTTGACTGTGTATCCCAGAGCCTGTAGCAATTGCATGACATAGTTCAAGTTTTTTGTCAAAATTAGTTTGTCGTCCGCTTGTATGAGGCATCGTTCAGGTACGGGCAAATTTGAATCCCCTGGAGCCTGCAATGAGCAATTACTGAAGCCAGGCATTTCGTGAATACTCTGGGCGCAGTAGATAAGCCAAATGGCAATGCTGAGAATTGATAATGCTCTGGCCCTGCAAGAAATCTGAGGTATCTTCTGCAGCTGTGTCTGATAGGGACATGCAGGTATGCCTCCTTGAGGTCCAGAGTAATCAGCCAAGACCCCTTGCCCAGCATGGGAAGGAGTTGCTGTAGAGTCAGCATTTTGAACTTTGGTACTATGAGAAAAGTGTTTAAAGCGGACAAGTCCAGTATTGGTCTCCATAGAGTTTCTTTTCTTGAAACAAGGAACAGTCTTGAGTAAAACCCCTGACCTTGTTCTTGTTGTGGAACTTTTTCTATTGCTTTGATCTGAGCAAGCAGCGAAATTTGCTTGATAGCCTCTGCCCTCCGATTTTGTGGAAGGTTTGGCATGCCTTGTTTTCTTGGCAAGGTATGAAAATGGAACCTGTAACCGTGGTCTATAATGTCCAAAATCCATTTGTCCTTTGTCAGTCTGTGCCAATTGTTTGAAAACAGAGATAATTTTCCGCCCAAAGGAGCTTTTGCTTGCTCCTTGGTCAGCGGATCTAGAGGAAAGTCATTGAGATTGTCCCTGTGGGGCAGGAGAAACCCCTGTGTCACTTCTTTGGTTTGCTGGTTGCCATTGTCGTCCCCTGTAGGATCCTCTGTATTGTCCTCTTCCTCTGGCACGCCTGTTTTTGCCCCTTTGAAATCTTTCAGGATTAGGAAAGGACCAGTTTTTAGAAGGCCAATTCCTGCTGAATCTGGGTGGCTGAACCTGGAGAAAATCTTTGACTGTCTGAACTGACTTGGCTTTTTCCTCTATGGACTTTAACACATCTTTAGCATTAGCACCAAAAAGCTTGTTCTTTTCCAAAGGTGCATCAAGAAGTTTTGCCTTAACATGATCTGGTAAAGGTTGTTCTTTTAACCATGCATGTCTACGAATGACGGCCCCTGTCATAGCTGCCCTACATGAAGCTTCCAATGCATCATATCCACACTGTAGAAAGTGATTGCTAACTTGCTGAGAATTATGCACAGCCTCCTGCAAATACTTCCTATCTAAAGGTTCAGGAGAGGCCAAAGTTTTCTGTAAATCATCTAACGGAAGGACATCAAGTATTTCTGATACCATCTGACTTGCTGAAATGCAATAAATCCATCATTTATAGGTCTGAGGATGCCTTGTACGCCAGACACGGGTCATCTATGAGTCTATATGACAGACTATTGTGGAAGGCTTTGATTTGGTCCATGTAGGACATGTTGTTTAGGTCTTGTATCCTTTTAGTAAGGTCCAGAAAAGTACCCATGAAGGGTAAAAAAACAAAAAAAAAACACAGCAATCCACAGCTTCGATGCAAAAGTTCAATATGAACCACACAAACGGCTTGCACAAATATCACTGCATTTTTGTCCCAGGTATACAGACTTCATCAGATGCAGACAATCAACATTACACAACTTGTATACTCCGCCCTCATTACCCTAATTAAGACAATAAAATAGTGCTTTCTTGAAGCCTCTTATGAGAAAAAAAATATCCATTAAGGAATACAGGTGTGAAAAACTCTCAAATACATTCATAATATGCATTAAAAATTGTCTATAAAAACAATATAACAATTTCAACCTATTAAAAAACACAAATGTATTTAAAAATATTTATTTGCAAGACAAATTTATCTAAAACAGAATTAAAAAGACATTATTTGAGCTTTGTTTTGTGAATGAAACTTGCAATGTATTGGTGCGGTTCATATTAAACTTTTGCATCAAAGCTGTGGATTGCTGTTTTTTATACCCTTCCTGGGTACTTTTCTGGATTTTGAAACTAGTACTTTTTGGTACCTTGGTTTAAGTTAATTTTCGAATTTTAGTAAAGTATCTCTGTGTGCAATCCAGTTGTTGCATGTGTCTGGACAGACGCACACCAAAGGGAGCATTACAGTCAATGACTGGCCAAATGAGGGATGAGTAAAGGGAGACAATGACATCCCTAGATCTAGACCCAATCCCTTTATTTGTAAGCCGTGCAATATAGAAATACTTTCTTACAGACACATACTGGTCAGAAATTAGGTCACTGTCCCAAACAACTGGGTCAATTCTTAGGGAGTACACTGTTGATGTGGTACTTTCCTGGGGTGCACAACTTCCCAAAGGGATCAATACATTTTTTTGCATTTAGTTTCAGTCCATAATTTTGACACCAGTTACTTATTTGAGACAAACCTTCCTGCAGGATGGCCAAGTCATTTGGGGATTCAATGACTGCTCCTAGCTTGCAGTCATCTACAACATAGTCAGCTAGAGCCCTTTGGGATTGGGTTTACTTCAGAAAAGTAGATGCCAAACAGGAAAGGTTCCAGCGCAGAACCTTATGGGGGCTCCACTGGTGGCTGGTCTTTGTGGATTCAACTTCTCCAATTTTGATTACATGCATTCTACCTGGGAGCCAGCTGGCAATCCAACAGGTGACATGGGGGGGATATTCCCCGTTTATTTAGCTTTTCTACCAAGCCTGAGGGGGGAATTGTGTCAAAAGCGTTGGGCAGGTCGAGGTATGCAGTGTGTAGTTTTGTTTTCATCCATGGCTTTGGTGACTTTCTCAAAAAAATTCACCAGGTTAGGTAAGCATGACCTGCTCATGAATCCAAACTGAGATGAGTCTAGTGTTTGGAGGTTTCCTATGTCCTGACTGATTCAATTCCTGATAAGTCTTTCCATGGTTTTGCATATGAGGCTGTTCAGACTTATGGGTCCAATTGCCTGGGTCTGTGGAAGGTCCTCCCTTATGCAGGAGAATGACTGTATATGTTCTCCACTTGCTTGGTACAAAACCTGTATGAAGGCTGAGATAGAACAGTGTGCTTCTGGCAGCACTTTTAGGACTTATTCTTGTGTGACAGCTGGAAGTGAGCCAGTTTCATGTATATGTGGGGTGGGGGGGGGCAGAGAATGGAGACGGAGATAAAGTTAGAGCTAAATTTACTGGTTAGTAGGTTAACTATATTTTCAGCCTCAGTGTGGGTAGCATCATTCACAATCTGTTCAGCACACCGATGCATTATGCTTTTGAGATTACGAACGTAACTAAAAAATGCCTTGTGACTGCATCATGTTGTGCCAAGTGACAGCATAAACATTTTGGAATTTTCAGATAGGTGTTCACAACAGAAAGACTGGATTGGTTTAAAGTACCTCGTTTTCTAGGGATTGTGAAAACCTTGGAGCTGAAACCCCATTTTTGAAGAGGAGGAAAAGGTTCTATTGTACCCTGGTGTACAAGGTCTGTAATGACTGGAAAAAAAAAGATGATGTTGATTTTGATGCATCTGTGCAAACTGAATGCTAAACAAAGAATTCCACTGTGGTGTGTAACCTTTTTAAATGTTTTTCAAAACCCAAGAACCTGTTGTAATCTTTTTCCAAAGTGGAAGTATGAGAGAAAGTTAGTTTAGAAGAATGGAGAGAGTAGTCAGAAGCTGGAAGGTTTATCTGAAAATGGGCCTTTGGCTACTTTGAAATCAGATTTAGTCTGGTCTTGCAATTCCTTCTTGGATTTTTTTTTTGCCTTTGTGCTGAATGGAATTTTGTGGCAGAAGGACCTGGTTTGGAGGGGTAATTTCTCTGAAATGTCGTAACAGGGGGAAGTTTTTTTTGAACCCCTGCATAATTTTACCCCTTTCCTCCAATTTTTTTGAAAATGTTAGCAGGAGGAGGACCAGAAAGGCTGCCTTTATCCAAAGGACCCTCTAAAAGCTTTGCTTAGTCATGTTCTGGGAGTGACTCGAGTCTTAGCCAGAAGTATCTTCTCAGTAAAGAACCAGGAGCAGCAGCCTTGGAAGAAGCATCTGTGACATCATATACACACTTTATGGAATTATGTGCAACCTGAGACAGAAAAAAAATCTTATTTTGTAGATCAGTTTTTGATGAATCGCTGGAAAGGTTAGGTCATGTTATCAAAAATGGATAAAGGTACCCGATTATGTTTACCAATTAAACAGCTAAACTGGAAAAATACATTTTCCCCACGAGTGCCCATTGCTCTCTTTCTGTTTGGTAAGATGTTGGTGGATGGAAGTACAGACAATTTGTCTGGGTCTGTGGAAATAAACAGAGTAAGAAATAGAATTTTTGTACAGGTACTTTTGAGTGTCAGGGACTTCATAATACCAGTCAAGAGTTTTCTGGAGCTATAGAAGCTAAAAGGCATCGTCACACACTTCTAGTAAAGGAGAGACAGCAGACTGCTTGGGAGATTCCAATAAGTAAAATACTATAGATTCTCTTTTATGAATCAGAGAGCTGGTTTTCTTCCCAAATATATTACATCGCTTTCTGTACTGTGTCCCCAAAAGCGAGTTCCATGAAATTTAGATGACAAAGCATCTGATTCACACTCTTAGAAAAATCCAATCTGATGAAGTTCCTAATCTAATTGTACTTTTGGGATGAAAGTGCTTATCTGGATTTTAAGTGGAATAAAGCTGTGTTCTTATCCTAGTCTGAGCATTTGGTTTGGCATTTTTCTTGGTTTGGACTTTTCTGATTCACACTCTTATCCCAAATGGGAAATGCAGCTGAAGAGAATAATCCAACAGCTTGGAAGTATCCTTTTTTTCCTCTTCTGAAGGGTAGATGGTGTGGAGGCATAAAACTGAGTGGGTTTTAAGGCCATAAAGGATTTGAAAAGTCTGAGAAAAATCCTACCATTCCTGTTGTCTCCTCAAAACAGTATAGTAAAGAAATACACATATTTTTATTTTAGCATTTGATTAGTTTCTTTTAGCATTTGATTTCATTGGGATTTCTAGAGAACCCACAAAGGAAGGAGTCCACCACAGACGCTCCCCCATCAGTGAACAAGGGACTTACTCTTGTATCAGAATTTAAGGAACCTCATTTGGTCCTTTGGAAAAATTACAAACCTAGAGTTTCCTTTTGACATGCAAGTAGCTATCTGACTGGCCAGACAAAATGTGCCAGAAGACTACTCCATGTCAGCCTCCAAAAGAGTCACAACAGGGGGAATCAGGCCCAGAGGTCAGTCAGTTTACAACTTTATCAACATAGAAAGAGCCAACATAGAAACTCCTCCTTTCCATGTTTTTTTTCTTTTCTTTGACTATGAAAGGACACAGTAGGGAACGTCTGATGATACAGTGGCTCAAACTAGAGCTTTCAATAGTATCTTCTGTAAGCAAATTTTTTAAAGATACGTGATTTTCCCAATGTTTTTGTAACAAAAACCTGTCAAACAGCGGTCCCTTACTCTATGTTTGGATCATAGGCAGAATAGACATTTGCTATGCTTATCCGTATATGTAATCTATCGCAGAGGTATTTATCACTCAGATGACATGAACTACTATCCACAAACCAAAATATCAAAAAAAGAATGGTCCCCAATGGAGTGCTTGGCTTGTCCTTGTAAAGGCAACTGGATCCTTACGTACACCTGACAGACAAAGCAATAATTAAAGTCTTCCTTCTTGGATTGGCAAGAAGTTAGTTGAGGATTTTCATACTTGTAATGTCCCTTAAATATCAGCATGCAGCCCTCACGCTCATGTCTAAGTTTGGACTTATGGTGTGGGCAACTGGTAGAATAACTGCTATCAACAGACTAAGGCTGTATGCAACCACCTGAATTGTAAGGCCAGCCTACAAGGTCTGTACCTAAAGTATTCCAGAAATGATTCGTCTTCGCACCAGCAGTCACTGACCTGGAAAAAAGGTAAAGTAATTCCCACAGTCACCTTTTGTGCAGACACAGAGAACAACAGAAAGCATCATTACATCTGGACTGCTATGGACACCAAATGTTTGCATCCTTGAAGGGGAAAGTGAGTGGGGCAGGGGTAGTATGGAAGACAAATTTCCATACAGATCAAATGTTACGATAAGTACATCAGTTTTATACCAGCTAAGGAGCTTCAATTTTCCACACTGACAGGTCAAGAGTTGATAGCTAACCCCTACTGGGTGGCAGGATACTAGCTGTGAAGGAACTTTTAGCCTGCAAATCACAAAAGGTCTTCAGGAATTAATAGAGGCTCGTCAGCAAGACCAATTTACTACCTGGGCAGCAGGCTGGAAAGGACTGCTTAAATGGCAACAGCTTTAGTAGCAGAATTAAGCCCAGGAAGCTTGGCCTCAAGTCCATGTGCACAATTGAGGTGAAACCATCTGCTAGATGGATGGCTAGCCATACTGATGCAGATCAAGTCTCTGTGGCATGAATGAGCAAATTTAAGTGAACAAATGTCTGCAAGACGTCTGTATTTAACAGATATGGGTAACCAGGCATGAAGGGATGGTGACATACAGAAATACCTCGTCAGAAGTCAACTAGTACCTCAAACAAATGATAGTGCCCTGTTGAAGTCTTTCTCATTACCAGACATGGGAGAGGATCACTGGTTTGAGATGGAACTTGTACTGTGGATAGGTATCATCTTGGAACCTCAAAACTCTATCACAACCATACAATATATGAAAGTAAGCTCTCTGCAACTGAAGAGAGACCATAAAGGTTCCAGACTACTTGAACTCTCACAAAAAGGGACATACTGAAATATTCAGTGCAGACAAAGGAAACAGCAGCGTTGTGGTTTCTTGCCTGCCATAGCAAGAGGTTTTGTCTCCAGGGGGAAAAGGGCAGGCAGCAGAGAATACTCTTGTCAGGTGTCCCAACTAAGTCATGTCAGTGAGGGGAAGAGACCAATATAAAATCCTTTAGCACAAGAATCCAATGTGTGCTCTAAAGTGAATGTCCAAAAGCACTCATTCCAAATACCATTAAAAGCAAAAAACTTGCACCTTGTCTCTTGAAGAAGGGAAGCTTGTTCAGACCAGAACACTAAGCTGGACTCGGGTGTTGACAAACTCACTATTCTCAAAGATGGCAATGGGCCGGCCCCATCTGAAGATTCAAAATCTATGGCACCCCAAAAGAAAGTCACGAGGGCAAGCTACAACTCTGCCAATAAATGGATGACAGTTTTGAATACTGTACAGGAGATAAAAGAACTGCTGGTAAGGTCTTTAGAAAAAAAGAAAGGATTACATTTCATACAAATAAATGAAATTGTGGTAACAATACATAGAAAAATAATGCCCAGGAAGAGGAGTGGGGTTTAAGGGAAGGTAAGAATTTAGCAATATATATCCAATGTTGGAGTAAAAGAACATGCGTATTAGTACAAAACAATGGAAACTCTTACAATAAAATTACAAATCTCCAATACACTGACTATACAGATTAAAACGTATCTAATCATGACAATCTTCTATTCTTGTTACCACTGCAAAGAAGCAGAACCTGTAATGAAGATAGTTGCAAATTCTTACTTTAAATTACCTGGATGACAGAACACAAATTCATCAGGCTTTTTTTTTTTTTTTTACTATGTTCAGGAGAAGGAAAATTAAAACCCTAGACCCAGGGATTCAGGTCAGTCGAGCAATCGTAACCACCTTCCCCACCTCTGCAACACGACAATACCAGAGGACTAAAGTCATATTACTTCCAGAAGACTATGCAACAAATCACTATTAAATATTAGACTCCTGGCTGAAACCACACATACAAGATAAGGAGTTTCCATTCCAGGTTTCAACATTTTGATGAAATACACAACAGAAAAACAAATCAGGCAAAGTACAGTTTTGTTAGAAACTTAAAACAAGTGTAGATGTTAGAGTACATTCGTTACTGCAGTTGTTACTTGTTGGGATAAACCGCCTGCAGGCAAGCCTGATTGGCTGGATTGACTTCCAGAGCTTAACTCTTCCTCCAAAGCTCTGACAGAATCCTTCCCACTACTAGGTTTGGATGTCAGTGGTTTAAAAGGGATGCCAGTGGACATCACCATCACAGCCTTCTTGCCCTGGCAAAGCTAGGTAAGAAGAACTTTGTGCCAATGACTGAGTGTACCAAGAATGGACAAGTCCCCTGCACCACTGGTGCACCCCAGACATTCCCAGTCAGAGCTGATCCGAAGTTATGGCTATGATGGCCTCCAAGATTCTCACTAGGTTTTGCTTGTCAATCTTTCCTGTATTTATCTTCAGTTTTCCTTTTCCAGACTTATTCTTGTCTTGCTTATGATACAAAGACCTGGATTTAGCTAGGCATTTTCAACTGAACTTCGGTACTTCTACTTGGATAAAAACTACTCGACAATTGTTTTGCCTTTCTCCTTTGGTCTCGTGGGGATTCGAAACAGGATACCTTTTATCTAGGGGTGTAATAGGTTAATTCTTTTCATGGTTTGGTAGGGGCAGAGTTCACAACCAGGTAAGTCTCCAAATCAGAGACTCTGGGACAGCTGCTCTACATGATGCATTCACTGCATCATATCCATATTTCTTGGAGACACCTGAGCAGAAAAATGTATTTACTTATTTATTTTTACATTTGTTAACTGGGTTAGTCTAGATGAGCTTTTGGCTCATTTTCAGCAGACACCCAGGGAGAAAAGCTCTTCAGGACTAGAAAACAATGTATTAAATCTTAGTAACATAGTAGTAATAATCAGCTATAGGATCTTACAAGCAGAGACCTGGAGAGAAAAAAAGCTCCTCAAGCAATTCAATTATACAGAGTATTAACAACTGGCAGACAAGTATGTGAGTTGTTACAAACAAGGTTTTAAACAATTAGCAGAAGAAAATGTGACTAGTTACAATATTATTTAAGCTGCTTAGAGCAAAATGAGTTTAATAGGCAGATGCTTATATAAATTGGGTAGGATCTAGTTGTATAGGAGTTTGGAAACAAGAAAGGAAAGTAAGAATGGCTAGTAGGAGATGTAGGGGAGGTAGAGTATAGGATACAGACTAGACAGGTAGGTTGTTTTGAGACTAAGAATTAAGAGTGGTTGGAGATAGAGGAAGGGAAGAGGTAGAAGAGCAGGGGGGGGGATAGTGTTAGAGATACATTAAGAGTGAGGCGGTGAAAGGATGTTGAATCATGCAACTCGAGCATTTCTTGTTTCAGATTCTTACCAGAGATACCCTCTGCCTTAGCCCTCATCCTCTCCAGCAAGCATTGCTGAAAGGCAAATGTGTAGGCCTAGCAGTTCAAGTGTCTGAAGGATAGGGCAGCAGAAATGTACGTTTTTCGCTAAATTCTGTTGGGTAGACTACTCTGAACTTCCAGCTAGGATACCTAAAAAAACATAGCACACTATATAACTGCACCAACAAATGCTGGAGAAAGACGGCAAAGTACCATAAATTTAAAAAACAAGGAAAGATAATTATTTTGCATAAAGTGGGAGGCACCACAGCAAAGGAGGCAACTACAGATCTAATTCTGTTCTCAGCCTTCTGTCAAAAGTCCCGTACTGTATTCATCTCACAAGTCATCTTCTCAATTTACTAACCCCCTTACACAGCATGGGGTTACACCAGGGCTTACCACCCTCACATCCTTAATAAAAATGGTAGAATAATGTTGATAGAAACCATGACTAAAGAGTAATCTCGGCAGCCAAATTCCTTATCCTCTGCCATCTATGAAAGTCCTGTCCAAAAGCTCTCTTCTCTACACACCAATGACCAGTTTTGTTCCTCGCTCAAGTTGACAGCCAGTCACCTTCCATTACAGCAAGCACACTATGAATCACTTGGTCGCCAAGTGGAAGGTCTTATTAGCCCATCTGTTCCTCTGAGCACAAGTGATGCAGTAAGAATGGAAGTCTTGGTGTAATATTTGCTTTCCACAGGCGAGACAATTGTTAACTTTTTTTGACATCGGTTAGAGCAAGAAAGAAGAATCCTCAACGGGGTACTTAGCTTTAGAAGCCTTCAACTTCAATTCAGAAATGAAAACTCAGGTAGAGTCCAACCGGCACTAGTGTGAACTGCTTCTGCTTCCTCGGCAAGAAAGAATGATGTAATGGCGTCGGCTGCCTGATTTTACACCACTGACGACCTGACGTCAGTCCTGGAGCAACAGACACAGAAATACTAAGCATCTTGTATTTGGGGCGAATGAGTCTTACCCCTGGCAGGATAACCCAAATGTGATGACTGCAACGGTGAAACAAACATCTGTGGAGCCAGAGAAAGCCCTGCCCCTGTAGACTAAGTACAGCTTGTAATGAGTAAAAGTGAGTAATCCAGGTGGCCGCCGCACAAATACCATCTATAGAGTGATGAGATAAACAGGCGGCTGACGCAGCAACTGATAAAGAGTGGAATGAGCTCCAACTGGTCCTGGTAAAGACAAACCTTTAGAGGAATAAACCATGGAAATACATTTCAAAATCCAATGCGATATAGCAATTTTAGATAACACCTGACCCTTTCTGTTCATAGAAAAGGCCATGAACAGCTGATCAGATCTGCGAAAGCTCTTGGTCTTGTCCAAGTAGAAGCGGAGTTGTCTATGAATGTAGTGGGTGCAGCAAGTATTCACCTTTACTGGAGATGTTCTGGAAGAAAACTGACAATTGAATGGACTGATTCAAATTTGCCTCAGTAGCTACTTTGGACATGAAGGAACAACATGTATGGAGGCTTAACAGAAAGCCTGCAACTCAAACTCATCTCGTCGATATTATAGTTATCAGAAAGGCAGTCTTCCAAGATAAAAACTTGATCTCACAAGTAGCAGCAGGTTTGAAGGGACTCTGTTGTAAGAAGGCCTCAAGGGGTAGAAGGGTCTTTGACTGGAGGCCTAAGCAGGAAAATACCTTTCAAAAAGGCTTTATAAAGGCAAGAAGAAAAGGTAGGTTCCTCAAACATGGCAATTAGAAATGGCCGCTAACTGCAGCTTGATAGTGGAGAAACTGACTCCATCCTGAAATAGAGAAGAAAAGAACAGTAAGATGTCTGGAATGGAAGCTGAATAAGGATCCAGATTATGCTGTTTGGCCCAACTAGAAAACCTTTTCCATTTACAAGCATAGACCTTTCTGGTGGAGGCCTTCTGAGAGGCCAAAATAATATCTCTGACAGGCAAAGCAAGCCTGGGCTGGTGTAGTACTATAGGGAGTAGACAAACCACTCGGTCAGACGAAGAGCTGGAGAATGTGAGGGGTGAAAAATCAGATCTAGAACAGGATCTAGTACCCAAGGGGGGTAGCTCAGGTGAGACCGTAGGAGGGGGACCACACCTTTCGAGGCCAAAAGGGGGAGATGAGGATCAAGGTGGCCCTGAAGCATCGAGCTTTCTGAAGCACCCTGGGAATGGGAAGTGTAGGAAGGTAGGCATAAAGGAGACCTGAAGGCCAATTTTGAACTACAGCATCCTTGGAGGACTTTCCAGCTGGGGGGATCAGGGTGAATACTGGCTGCATTTGTGATTGAGAGGAGATGCAAACAGATCCCAGCCTGGATGATCCCAGTGAAGGAAAATCTCTCTCGCCACTGAGGGATTCAGGGACCACTTGTGAAGACTCCAAATGGCCCTGCTGAGTTTGTCTGCCAACACTCTGGACTCCCCAGGAATGAAGAAAGCACCCCGAGGACATTGTCCATTCCCAAACCCTCATGGCCTCAAGACAAAGCAGATAAGAGTATGTGCCCTCTTGTTTGTTGATTACACACAACAGCCATGTTGACCGTGTGAAATGCAATGGTACCCAAAGGGATGCAGTCCTGAAAGGCTTGCAATGCAAGAACTACTGCTCTCATCTCCAGTATGCTTATATGTAGTTTGGTCTCTGTGGGTGATCACATACCCTGGACTGTCTTTCTCTGGAAATGCCCCCCCAATCCCAACAGGGAAGCATCTGTGGTCATTGTGGCCCTGGGGGGGGGGGGGGGGGTGGCTTGCCCGTGAAGAACGGGAGACTGAATCCACCACAATATATGCTGCCTGCACACTGGGGTGAGGCAGATGGAAGCAGTCATCAGATGAGAAACAGAAGACCGCTAGACTGACAGAGTCCACTGCAGATCCCTCAAGTAGAACTTGGCTAATGGCACCAGAAAGATTGCTGCTACCATGGACCCTAAAACCCTGAGAATGAAGTGGACCTGAGGATGAGACAAATCTAAGAGGTACTGAACATGAGATCTGCTTAGATGAACACTCCGGAGTGGTAAGGTCACAATCTCGGACACTATGTCCAACTGAACGCCGATAAACTCCAAGTTTTGGGATGGCATCAAATTCGATTTGGGTAGATTCACAGTGATTCATAACTGGTCAAAAAGCATATACTGAGTGGCTGTGACCAGTTGATGCTTGGTGGAAGCTGTGAGGAGCCAATCGTCATGGTAAGGAAAAGTACAGTTGTGTACACTTACCATAAATGTAGATGTTAGAGTGTATTCACTGTTGCAGTCATTACAATTGGGTTATTCTGCTGGCAGGCTACCCTCAGTCGGCCTGAATTCCAAAGTCTAGGTACGGCGTCGGTTGCTGTCGCCTCTTCCCTGACATCAGTGCGCCAGGGGTATAAAAGATGCAGCTGACGCCATTTTCCTCAGTTTTTCTTGCCCCAGATGTCAGGTGCCCCCAAAATGAGAAGTTATGTACCTACCATAACGTTCCATGTTAGTTTTCTTCTTGCCTTCTTTCTTGCTGGATGGGTTTGGAGCCGACCTTCGGCTCTGACTTGGCCTATACTAAAGCTCGAGAGCTATTTATACCAGCTCGAGGCTACCCTAATATCCCACAATGCTAGGCGGTAACTACCCAGATCTCATTTGATAGCTGAAACCATAACAGTTTTGCTCTCCAACAAAAAGAGTAGAGGAAACCTCACTCGAAAGTCACCTAGACCTATAGCTACCAGAAGGGATAGCCTAGGGCCAAACAGAGGCAAGAAGAAGATCCCCAAGGATCCTTAGGTCTGTCCAGGTTAGGGGGATGGGGGGTGGGATGCAAGAAAGAAGGCGAGAAGAAAACAACTAACATGGAACGTTATGGTAGGTACATAACTTCTCAATGTTAAGTTGTCAATCTCGCCTTCATTCTTGCTGGATGGGACCGCGTCCCTAGCACCTTCACCCTGGGTGGCTCATCGGAACAGACTCTTGAGAATGGTGGAACCAAAATTAGCCCAGCTTCTGGAGGCCATGTCTAATTTGTAATGAGAGATAAAGGTATGAGGAGAGGCCCAAGTGGCTGCCGCACAAATGGAATCTATTGGTAATCTAGCCTGAAAAGCTATTGAGGTGGCTAATGCTCTGGTTGAGTGAGCCCTGGGCCTTGATGGTAACTTTTGACGTCTGAGCTAATAGATGAAAGTGATCACAGATGCCAGCCATCTAGAAAGGGTTACTTTGGAAACTGGAAGGCCTTTCTTGCCTACTGCATAAGAAAGGAAGAGCTGCTCAGATTTCCTAGCGTGCTTGGTTCTATCCAAATAGTAATGGAGTTAAAGATGAACGTCCAGAAAATGCAGTTTTTGCTCCGCTCTGTTGGAGTAGTTGGGGAAGAAAACTGGAAGATAGATAGTCTGGTTTAGGTTCGCTTCAGAAGAAACCTTGGGTAAAAAGGACGGATTAGTCTTGAGGGACACTCTGTCTTTATGGAAAACTAGATAAGGTGGACGAATGCAAAGGGCCTGAAGTTCTGATACTCTTCTCGCAGATGCTATGGTGACCAGAGAGTTTTCCAAGATAGCAATTTCAGGGAGCAGGAAGCTGCAGGTTCAAAGGGGGGAAGAATCAAGGAGGTTAGAACCAAATTTAAGTCCCACTGCGGTGGGAGGTCTCTGATTGGGGACTTAAGCAAAAAGATACCTTTGAGAAAGGTTTTACAAAGCTTATGAGACATGATACTGTAGTCCGAAAAGCCTGCATGAAAGTTTGAAATAGCCGCTAACTGTACTCTGATGGTGGAGGAAGAAGACCCTGAGTGAAACAATTCAGCTAGGAAGTCTAGGATTGATTGGATAGGGGCAGTAAAAGGATCTATATTTCTAGCTCCTGCCCATAAGGAAAAACGCTTCCACTTGCTGGCATAAATCCTCCTGGTGGATGACTTTAGGGAAGCTATAAGTATGTCACGCACAGAATGGGAAATAAGGGGAAGCCTGGCTAGGGTTGGAATTGGAGCAACCAAGCTGTGAAGTTGAGAGATTGGAGGGAGTGGTGCAGCTGTCCCGACTGATGGGTCAAGTGATCTGGCACTGGGTCCAGATGCCAGGGCTGCCCCAAGAGGTAACGATGCAGGAACGGAAACCATATCTGACGAGGCCAGTAAGGAGCAATGAGGATCATAGTGGCTCTCAGTGGTAGCTTTCTGAATCAATTGAGTGATTAATGGAAAGGGGGGAAAGGCATACAGAAGTCCCCGGGGCCAATCGTGGACTACAGCGTCTCTGGGGGGGGTGGCCGGGAAGAGAGTGAAGTCGTGGCACTTGCTGTTTTGAGGTGTTGCAAAAAGGTCGCAGCAAGGTCGACCCCATCTCTGAAAAATTTCTTCCACTACTGTTTGTTTGAGAGACCACTCGTGTGGCATGTGAATGGCTCTGCTCAACCTGTCCGCTATGATGTTGGACTTCCCGGGGATGTGCTTTGCTATCAGAAACCGCTGAGAGGAGATCGCCCACTGCCAAAGTCTGAGCCTCTCGACACAAGGGATCGGACTTGGTTCCGCCTTGCTTGTTGATGTACCACACTACGGACATATTGTCCATCTGAACTGCAATAGTCTCGATGGGAAGAGAGTCCTGAAGGCCTTGCAACGCTAAAAGTACTGCTCTCATCTCCAAGACATTTATGTGCAGGTGGCACTCGAAAGGTTGCCATGTGCCCTGGACCATCCTGCCCTGAAAATGCCCCCCCCCCACCCGATCAGGGAGGCATCCGTTGCCACCGTGGCGACCGGTGGAGAAGAAAGAAATGGTCTGCCCTGAAGGACTTGAGGGGAGACCATCCACCAAGAAAGGTGTTTCTTGCAAGACAGGGTTATTAAAATGCTGTGTGACATTGGAAGTTGCTGAAAGGACCACTGGGAAAAAAGCATCCATTGAAGGATCCGCATATGAAAGCAAGCTAGGGAAAGTAGAGTAATGGCTGCCGCCATGAGACCTAATACCTTCAGGACAAACCTGGCTTGGATTTTGTTGTTCTGAAGAAGGATGTGAACATGCCTACAAATATCTAGAACTCTTTGTTCGGTTAGTTTTGCGGAAAGCCGGACTGTGTCCAAGGTGGTGCCTATGAAGGTAATAGACTGACAAGGCAGACTTTTCGAAATTTATGGAGATATCTAGCACTTTGCAAGTATGAATGGTGTAATCTCTGGAGAGGAGAAGTTGACGCCTGGTGGTGGCAGTGAGGAGCCAGTCATCTAGATATGGAAAGACCTGGAATCCTTGACGCCTCAGATGAGCCGTAACCGCTGCCATGCATTTGGTGAACACTCGGGGGGGCTGTAGTGAGACCAAAGGGCAGGGCTCTGAACTGATGATGACTGGTTCCCAGCCGGAAGCGGAGAAAACTCCTGGAGCGCCTGTGCATCTTGATGTGGTAGTACGCATCCTGAAGGTCTACTGAGCACATCCAATCGTCCTGACCCAGAAAGGGTAGAATGGACAGTAGCGTGACCATCCAGAACTTCGTTCTTCTTACAGACCTGTTTAGTCTGCTGAGATCCAATTTGGGTCTCCAGTCCCCTGTCTTTTTTGGTACCAAAAAGAACTTGGAGTAGATTCCGGATCCTTGTTGGTCTGCTGGGACTGGCTGGATGGCTCTTTTTGTTAGCAGTTTTGATATTTCTAGTACTGCTTGTTCCCTTAGAATGGGTGGAATGTCTGGAAGGGGTCCTTTTGGCTGAGTTGGGGTGTGGATAAAGGGAATTTTGTAACCCTCGGATATGATCAAATGTACCCATTTGTCTTGGGTGAGTGAAAGCCAGGCTTCTGGGTACAGTGATAACCTTCCCCCGACTGCCTCTGAAGGTGGACAGTCAGGCAGCTTCTCAGGGATGCTGGAAGTGTTTGTCAGAAAGACACTCTGCTACCCTGATATTGCGGACCTCCTCTGTCCCTACGGCGGCGTCTGTTATTGTCCCCCCCCCCTCTGCCTCTAGAGGGGAACTGACCTCTTGTGTCAGGCGCGACCTCTTGTGGTTTACGGAACCACATCTTCCCACCCTTCTGACCCTTAGGGTATGGTCTAGACGGGGTGAAAAAACAGACTCCCACGGCAGAGAGAGTCTTGCCTTCTTGCTCGCATCGGGTCAAAGTATCCTTCACCTGAGGTCCAAACAAAGCTGACCCGTCAAAGGGGGAGTTAGTGAAGGACGCCTTAAAGGGGTCTGCAAAGTTACAAAGCCGCATCCAGGCGTGACGCCTTAAGACAACGCCTGTGCCTGCAGCCCTACTCGCCCCATCGGCCGCATAGGAAATAAGCCGCATGAATGAGTTGACCATGGAATTCAGGGTTGCCAGCTGGGAATTTATTTTGTCTTGAAACCCCACAGCTGTTGGATCCTGTAAGACCTCATCCACTTCTTTGAGCATGTCTCTTTGAAGGCGGGTGAAGTGCCACAGATAATTCAGCGATCGCATGACAAAGGTCGCTGAAGAAAACATCCGCTTGCCGTACCTATCCATAGTCCTAGACTCCTTGTTAGGAGGATGGACAGGTACTGAAGGATCAGCCAGTTCCTTCTTAGTGGCTGCAGCCACCACCATAGTGTCAACCGGGACACCCTTGGCTAAAAACTGTTTGTCCGAAGGGGCTGTTATAAATTTGGAAGGCCTCCGTGGGGTAGGTTCCATCGTATCAGGGGCCGTCCATGCCTTCAGTGCCACCACTTCCATGAGGGGGTCAAAGGGCGGAGACACCCAGGAGGTGGAAGGGCGAGAGCCAAAAGCCTCTTGGTAAACCGACTCGTCCTCGGAATGATTAAGGGTAGACCAGTTCACCCTCTGCTTCAGGATTTCAAGGATGTCTGAAAATGAGACATCCTCAGAGGGGGACCGTGGGGAACCTTCCAACTCATCCAAGTCGGTATCCGATGTAATGGACTGAGGGGAGTCCACATGCTTCCTCTTACATTTCCTCTTCCGAGGGGGTTCCCCTGACGGATCAGGGGAAACCTCGGAAGAGGAGGATATTCCCAATGGGGAAACCTGAGGCGTTGGATCTCTACGGTCAGGAATGAGAGGGTGGGTAGAAACCGCAACAGGCACTACAGAGGGAGGCGCTGAGGGAGCCGACCATGGAGCAGGCACAGGGGCCAGCGCGCTCCTCATGACTTCGAAGGCACCCCTATCAGGGAGGGTAGAAGGTCCCCACTCCGAAGAGATAAGGACCCCTCCCGGCACTGAGAGGGACGACTCCGAAGCAGATGTCGGGGCCGAACTTACCAGCGCCGAAGCTCCGAGAGGGAGAATGGGGTTGGACAAGGGTCCGATGCCACTCGCCCCCTCGGAGCCGGCGAGGAAGTCCATGCGCCCGGATCCCTCCAAGGATGGGACCATGGAAGACACCGGAGCCGACGACGGAGCCGAAAGGTGAGGTATCGGCTCCGTGTCGACGGCCACGGCTCCCACAAGCTCTGGCTCCGAACTCAGAGGAAGAGTCAGAGGAGGAATCGAAGATGGGGTGGGGATAGCCACTGTCTGTTGAGAAGGGCTATGAAGCATTTGGGATAGTGCCCGAGACTTAAGTCTACTAACCACCCTCTCGAGGTAGTGGTCTGACAGCCTGGAAGACCTGGAGGAATGGGTTCGATGACTCCGCTCGGAGAGTAAGGGAGACCTCGGAGCAGAGTGAACAGACTCCAAGGATGGAGATCTGGACCTCTTACGGCTAACAGATGGCGCCGACACCACTATCGGCGGCGACTGAGTCCTGGAATAATCGACTCCGGTTCGAGCCAATGTAGAAGCCTGAATTTGAGGAACATCGACTCCAGCTGGAGCCGATGATGAAGACTGTGTCTTGGAAACATCGGAGCTGATGTGACAGCAGTTTTTGTACCACCAGTCGAAGGTTCTGAGCTCGGAGCCGACGGCTTAGATGGCTTTGGTGAAGAAATTGCTTGAAACCACCACGAATTGAGTCAAACAGCATTTAATGGCAAAAAGTAAAACAGGAACAAGCGCTTTCACGCAATAAGATTGCGCTTCATCAGGTTACATTCTTTCAAAACCACCAACATCTTTTATATTAGTGTTTTACCTACAATAATTCAATTAACTATGTTAATTAAATTAGGTTCATCTATATTATTAGTTTGCTAAAATCAGCATCTAGATGTCCGATCCAAATATAATGTATACGATATTAAAACAAGCAACATAATGACATTATTCATAAATTCAGCAGCATAATAATATCAAAATTTGTGCAAAGAATTCATATCAGCATATATAAATGCCCCTTAATTAAGAGTGTAATTGTTAAGTACAATCCTGCGTAGCAGGAAATAATGCCCATTTTTGGAAAAACAGGGCTGTTGATAAAGTAGCACTTTACATTCATTATTCCCAAAGGTTAAATCAGCAGTTCTAAAACTCATTTGCAATTCATTGTCATTTTGTCAAAGAAACAAGACTCTAAGCATATTAAGCATAATCTATAATATATAATTAAATCAGCCATTACTAAATTATCAGTGTTTAAAAACACTAAAAGTAATACAGGCTTAAATATCCATGTCAGGAATGTAACATTCACCAAGGCATTTATAGTTGCCTTAGTCAGTACTTAAACGGTACCCAGTCTCTGCTAACTAAACATCATTGCAAAAAATATATATCATTGCAAAAAATATCATTAAAAAATAAAAAATAAGACGGGAGCCAAGTGTTCCTATTTATATATGAGGATTATACTCATATAACTGAATGTCATATCTGCAGGTATCACTAGGTAGGCTATATTAATTATGAGCAGATTCTGCGGACAAAGCCATAAGGCTATATACAATATTAGATAGTAGTGTTAATGAAACAAGCATATAGAGCCTTCATGTAAATAATGAATATTATCAAATGTAGCCGCATTACAAATAAGTAATCTTGTCTCTCAGATCAACCTTTTGTTTTCACCTTGAATTTATATATATTTTATATGAGTAATCCACAGCTATAGAGTGTAAAAAGCTCAGATCAATATACATAATATAAAAATCGCCATAACAAGTGACAAATAAAGACGCAAATACAACTAGCTGAAACTATATTAATTAAGTAGCCTAGGCAGTTATTTATATATATTAGTAAGTTATAGCATATATAATATGTGGCTGCGTAGTCATGTAAAAACAACCACATGAGAAATTTAGCAAGAACCATGCTAAGAGTCATTAACAAAATTCATTAGTAAAAATTCATTCATATACATAGCGCCATTAAAAATATACGTTCGCTAGATTAATAGAAGACATAGTTTGAAGAAACAATAAACTAGTATATTTACATAGACAATAATATGAATTTCGTATTAAATAAAAAGAGCATAAAATTATATTACAAAAAATTGGAAACTAAAAACTAAAATATAATAATGATATTAATTTTACAAAAAATAGATCATACATAATTAGCCATTCATAGTTTACCAAAGAACTAACTGACCCAATATTATTAAAGTGTCTCTTTTTACTTCTTGGTCAAATCAAGGAATACTTATTTCAGAGGGGATACTTTAACGTAATGCAATTCACTGCAACACAGTCTAAACTAAGCATTCAAATTAATGCTCCAGAAAACTGTAATACATATAAGTTCCCAATGTATTTTCAAGAAAAAAATTTTTATATTAAGTTGGATATAATAAACATAACAGTCAATGATTAACATGGGAACACACTCTCTTATTCATGTGAGTTCTGTTATAGCAGATATATGCATGAAATCCTTAGAAGTTATTAAAAAGAATGATATATTACTATATGGTGCTCATATTGACCATGGACAAATTATATACTAAGTGGTCATGATATTATAATATTTTAACATTACAGTACTTTAGGTTTGTATGGACTCTGTCATATTGGACACTTCTAACAGATTTTTAACGAAAAGGTATATTTCCATTTCATAAGAATAGACATACTAAACATATCCAGGCTAAAAGCTGAGAAGCTGAAGAACTAGGGAAACTAAAAGAAATGAAACAACCATTTATGTTATGGTCCAAATATTAACTAGGTCCTACTAAAGCTGGACGGAGATTGACTATTGTATTCAAACCTGGTGGTATGTGAGCCTTTAGCCTTAAAATCCATCTTAATTCAAAATTTTCCAAGGTGTTCATATGGTCACCCTCCCTCCTATTATGCTCAACTATTTGCAGTACCTGAAATGAAAACCTATGCTCAGGATAAGAACTACAATGTAATGCCAAGGCATTGTTAAGATTATTCCTTCTAATATTGTATATGTGGTCATAAATCCGGTCCCTTAACCTCCGAGAGGTCAGACCCACATAATAAGCCTCACAAGATGTGCAATTAGCCAGATAGACCACGTTCTTAGTGTTGCAGTTTGCATAGAACGTGGATACTATATCTAGTTGGGTACCTTGAGAAGAAGGCCCCTGCTTTTTTGAGATGTATCCACAAAAGGAACATTTACCACATGGGAAGGTACCTGTCTTCATATGAGATCTTATATCAATGGATGTATTAATCAATTTCTCCTTACATAGAAGTCTTTTCAGATTCATACAATTTATATATCTGAAAGTTGGTTTCCCACTAACAACTTCTGAAATAGATAAATCTGAAAGTAAGATCTTCCAGTTACTTTTCACTATTTCAGTTAAATATTGTACATCATTAGTAAATTTTATATCATAGGTCAAGGTATTAGTTAGATTCTTAATGGATCTTTGGTAGCTAAAGGATTTCTTAGTTTGGCTTAGATGGCTTTGAAGGCTTCCCCGACGAAGACTTGGTCGGGGAACCTTCAGGCTTTAACAAGCCCCTCAAAATTAACTTGTTTCTGCATTCCTGCAGGACTCTTGGGGTGAACGCATGACAGACCGAACAAGAGTCCTGCAGGTGCAGAGGGCCCAGGCAATAAACACAAGAAGTGTGACCGTCTGTCAGCGACATTTTCTGACAGCACGAGTCACACTTCTTGAAGCCTGAGACCCTGGTGTCTTTTGACATCCTAAGTACCAAAATTTACACACACACACACACACACACACACAAGACACCCTTTTAAACAGTGAAGTCAGTCACACAAAAATTAAACTGACAAGTTAAGCAGAATAGGCCCAAAGGCCTAACCTTATAACTAAAGGGATGTAAAAAGGGATTAAAAAGGGACCGGAAGGGGGATTAGCTATGAAGAGAAGCTAATGGGATGGTTGCTAACTAAAACTAAGAAAAACCCTGAATAAAAGATACAAAATTTTAGAATTAAAACTTGTAACCTGAAGAGCCGGTAATAAATGCACCTCGCAGTTGTAAGCGGCAAACAAGATCTGGGTAGTTACCGCCTAGCATTGTGGGATATAGGGTAGCCTCGAGCCGGTATAAATAGCTCTCGAACTTTAGTATAGGCAGAGTCGGAGCCGACCTCCAGCAAGAATGAAGGCGAGATTGACAACTTAACATGGGTAGGTTAAAAATATGTCAATAAAACATGCATGCACCAAAGTATATATTTTGCCATCATCTACAAGCAAATACACCACATAGGTTGTATAGAATAAAGTACAGATAAGTTCCAGCAAAGAAATGGGGGATGGCGGGTGGATAAAGTACAGTTTTATAACTACCATCAATGTAGATGTTAGAGTGTTCACACTGCTGCAGTCATCACATTTGGCTTATCCTGCCGTCAGGCGGTCCCCAGTCGGCCAGAGTTCCAAATTCTTGGTCCGGCGTCGGTTGCAGTTGCCTCTTCCCTGACGTCAGTGTGCCAGGTGTATATAAAAGATGCATCCAATGCCATTTGCTTCAGTTTTTCTTGCCCCAGATGTCAGGTGCCCCCAAGAAGGTAGGCAATACTTATTGCTAATAACAGTAATGCATATAAAATAACAGTAATACCTTCGTTTCCAGCAAATACACCACAAAGGTTGTGTAGGATAGAAAGGTATAGATAAGGCCAGCCAGTTCAGAGGGGATGGAGGGTAACCACTCGAACATCTACATTTATGGTAGGTACAAAACTGTACTATGTTCATCGTGTTACACTGCTGCAGTCATCACACTTGGGTGGAATCCCAAAGCTAAGGTTGGGTGGCTGGTCTATAAGGAGTTAGGATTGGCTATGAGGCCCTGCAGTACTGCAGTGGCAAATCCTGCTCTGGATAGAGGCAGGTGGTAATGCTTGGTAAAGGTGTGCACTGAACTCCAAGTTGCAGCCTCCAAAATTTCCTTTGTAGGTACTCCTCTGGGAAAGGCCACTGAAGTGGCTGTAGCCCTGGTGGAATGTGGCCTAATGTGTTTTGGAACTGATTTTCCATGCTGTGTGTAGCAGTAACAAATACAGTGTCCTATCCATTTGGATATAGTCTGCTTTGAGATAGCCTTGCCCTGTGATCCTGCAGCATATGCTACAAACAGTTGCTCAGTTTTCCTGATGGCTTTTGTTTTGTCCAAGTAGAAGCGTAGTTGTCTGTGTATGTCCAAAGAATGCAGAAGTTTTTCCCCTTTATTCTGGGGGTTTGGATAAAAAGTTGGCAAATGGATGGTTTGGTTAAGAGCCACACTAGATACCACCTTTGGCATAAAGGTAGGGTTTGTCCTTAGAGAAACCCTGTCCTGATGAAAAATTATAAATGGTTCCACTGCCATTACTGCCTGTAGCTCTGAGACTATTCGTGCTGAAGTTACTGCTAGGAGCAGAGCTGTTTTCCATGATAAAAATTTTAGATTGGCTGTATAAACTGGCTCGAAAGGAGGCAGGGTCAGTTTTTCCAAAACAAAATTGATGTCCCAAGTTGGTGCTCTCCTGGGCGGTCTTATCTTTCTTAGCCCCTCTGAGTTGCTGTTTTAGCAAGGGATGAGAGAATAAAGGAGGATCCATGTTGTAATGTGCTGAAATGGCAGAGGCGTGGATCTTAATAGATGAAAAGGATAGGCCTCTGTCCAGCATCGCAGTTAAGTATTGCAAAATCTGAAGAATGTTTGGGACAAGAGGATCAAGGTTTTGGGCCTGGTTCCAGGCGCAGAATCTTTTCCATTTTTCTGAGTAAAGACTTCCTGGTGCTAGGCCTCCTGGCCTCCAAAATGACATCCATAACTGCTTTAGAGAGAGGTGTTGCCTGTTTGTCTAATGAATCTGCCATGCAGCCAGGTTTAAGGTTTTGAGCTGCTGGTGCAGGATCTGATTGTTTTGTTGGGTCAGGTGGTGTGGAATTTGAGGCAAAATCCAATGTGGTCCTTGAGCAAGGTTCCTTAATATAGGGTACCAGTGCTGGCGTGGGCAGTCTGGAGCAATCAGTATCATCTGTGATATCTCTTGTCTGGCTTTTAGGAGCACCTTTGGAAGGAGAGGCAGAGGTGGGAATGCATATACCTTTAGGTTTTTCCAGATGAACAAAAGAGCATCCACTTTCCATGCTTGTTTGTGGTAAGTCCTCGTGCAGAATTTTCGTAGTTGGCAGTTCAGTGGGGAGGCAAAAAGATCTATATCTGGGCATCCCCATTTTTGCGTTACCATGCTGAAGATTTGTGGATTCAATTTCCATTCGTGAGGGTCCATGATATTTCTGCTTAGATCGTCTGCCAGAGTATTTTTCTTTCCTGGCAGGAATTGTGCTTGTAGGTGAACTTGGTAGGTTAGAGCTGTGTTCCACAAGGTCATGGCTTGCCTGCATAGGGGGTAAGAATGAGTGCCCCCTTGCTTGTTTATGTACCACATAACTGTGGTGTTGTCTGTCTTTAATAATAATAGTCCTGGATGCAGAAGGTCCTTGAAAGCTGTTAGGGCATTTTGTACAGCTAACATCTCTTTTTGATTGATGTGTAGATGCATCTGGTCTGTGGTCCACTTGCCCTGCATGCATTTTCCTGCCATGTGTGCTCCCCAGGCGTAATCCGAAGCGTCCGTTGTTAGAGTTTGCCTGGCTGTGGGTAGGGTGAAAGGCTGACCCTTGTTTAGGTGACATGTCTGTGCCCACCATCAAAACTCTTGTTGTAGGCAGGGAATCATTGGTATTACTGCTTCTAAACTGTGAGAGTGTTGAGTCCAAACACTTTTTAGGTACCATTGTATTTTCCTCATATGTAGTCTGGCATATGGTATTAGTAGTATGCAGGATGCCATGAATCCCAGGGCCTGCAGAATTTTTCTTGCAGGGAGATGGGACTTTTTTGCAGTAATTGAAAATATTGAGTTAGTTGAACTTGTTTGTCTGGTGTGAGGTAAGCCATCTGGGCCGTTGTATTTAAGCTGGCACCCAGGAATGTAATTTGTTGTGAGGGCACTAGTTTGGACTTCTTTTCGTTTACTGTGTACCCTAGAAAGGTTAGCAACCTTTTTACAAACGCCAGATGCTGTAGGAGGATGTCCTTTGTCTCTGCTTGAATGAGGCAGTCGTCCAGGTATGGATATATTTGAATTCCTTTTTATCTGCAAAAAGCAACTACTGGTGCCAGGCACTTCGTGAAGACACTGGGCGCAGTAGATCAGTCAAATGGCAGTGCAGAGAATTGGTAGTGCATTGAGCGAGCTTTGAATCTGTGGTATCGTCTGCAATTTTGTCTGATAGGGACATGCAGGTATGCCTCTTTGAGGTCCAGAGTAACAAGCCAAGCGTTCTTGCCCAGCATGGGTAGAAGCTGCTGTAAAGTCAACATTTTGAATTTTGGAATATCCAGGTAAGTATTTAGAATTGAAAGATCTAGTATGGGCCTCCAGGCCTTGTCCTTTCTGGGGACCAGGAACAGTCTTGAGTAAAATCCTTGTCCTTGCTGTGGTACTTTTTGAATTAGCTCTCATGTCCATGAGGGCTGAAATTTGTTTTTGTGCCTCTGCCCATTGGTTTTGTGGCAGTTCTGGCACAAAACCAATGGGCAGAGGCACATTGGTTTGGTGGCAGTTCTGGCATTCCTTTTAGCCTTGGTAACGTATGAAAGTGGAACCTGTAACCTTGAGACACAATATTCAGAACCCACCTGTCTTGGGTGATTCTTTGCCAGTTTTGAGAAAAAAGTGCTAGTTTTCCCCCCAATGGGGCTTCCAAAAGGGAAGTGCTTGGCATGCGAAGAAAGTCATTGTGATTGTTTCCTGTAAAGTTAAGACTTGTCCTCGCCTCCTCTAGGGGTTGAGGTGCCCCACTGTTTTTGTTTGTTTGAGCCTTGGGGTTGAGATCTGCCTCTTGGTTGACTGTATCTGCCTCTCTGTAACCTGTCTGACAATGGGAAGGACCAATTTTTTGTAGGCCAATTTCTGCTAAATCGAGGTGGCTGTACCTGCAAGAAATCCTTGACTGTTTGCATAGATTTAGCTTTTTCCTCCATTTTCTTTAACACCTCTTCTGCCTTAACACCAAACAAGGTATCATGCTGTAAAGGAGCATCCAATAATTCTGCCTTAACATGCTCAGGTAAACTCTTGTTCTTTTAACCAAGCATGACTTCGAATCACTGAACCTGTAACTGAGGCCCTACAAGAGAGGCCCCTAGAGAATCAAAACCACATTGCAGAGTATGTTTTCCCACCTGTTCAATTGCATGCAACAAATCCTGCATTTGTTTACAATCAGGAGCTTCTGAGCTTGCAAGCATTTTCTGTTTTAATTGTTTTAATTGAGTCATTAAATATTGTTGGCACTTAAGCATGTGAAACTGGCAATTTAAAGCTCTTACAGCTAAAGTTGCAGACGTGTATACTTTCTTCCCCCATCTATCCAAAGCTCTGGAATCTCTGTCAGAGGGTACTGGATCTTTTGCAATGGAAGCCTTAACCCCTTTTGGACCCTGGGAAATAGTTTCTGGATCAGCAGAAGGGTTTTTATAAAGAAACATGTGAGAGTCAGGGACTCTGTAGTACCTATCTGGCTTGTCTGGTGCACAGGGCAAGGAATCAGGAGATAAACTGGATTCAGAGAACACATCATCCACAATATCTAGCACAGGCGGAATAGCCAGGGGCCTGTGCTGAGGTAGTAAAAGGAAATCTCTGAGCCTTTTCTTAGAATCTGAGTATTCCTGACTTTCCCAATGGAAGTGCTCCCTCATGGTATGTAAAGTTTCCCCAAAAGAATAATCTTCAGGAGGAGAGGCTGAAGGGATAGATTCTTCAGCATCAGAGTCCTCATAGGGAGGTATGGAGTACCTCTGGTCAGAAGTGGAATCAGAGAAAATGGAAACCTGATCAGAGGAATCATAGTCTGTATCCTGCCTAGGCCTTTTCTCAGGAGGGGGATGGGAACCACTGATAAGAGTAATGAGGTCTTCGGCCATTTTAAGCATCTGTTTTTTAGGCATGGAGGTTTATCCAGGAGAAGGCTGTACTTGTTTATTTGTCTTTAGTGGTACTTTTGTCTTGGCTGTTTTGATAATAAGTTGTGAAGGTCTGAAAACACCCTCAGAAGCCGATGCCTGCTCAGCGGCTCTGGACCCACCTGAGGGATTAGTTTCCATAGGCCCAATACCTTGTGTTTCCAGAGGCCTAGTTGTCTCTGCATGGTAGTCGGAGGCGGCCTGTGGCTCTGAGATAGCAGGTGTCAGGGGCTGCGAAAGCTCCTCACTGAGAACCGGCGACTGGCCTAGAAGAGGCTTTGTCGTCGGTTTTGGACCTCGGATGACTGTCTTTATCCTTGTCCTTGCGTTTTTTCGGTAATGCGGTCGTCGGATGCAAAGCAAAATCAAAACGCCTTTTAATAATACGTTTGTTAAATCTAGCAAAGAACCGACAACTAGTGACGTCGTGATCAGGGCCTAGGCATGGAATACAGTAAGAGTGGAAGTCCTTATGAGGTATTTGCTTTCCACAAGAAATACAATTGTTAACTTTTTCTGACATCGGTCTGAGGCAAGAAAAACGTTCCCCAACGGGGTACTTAGATTTATTGAAGACTTCAGTTCTGAAATTCGACTTCGAAAATCTCAGGAGTCGGCTGACCGGCACTTGCGAACTGCTTCTGCTTTGGGCACCACGCGGCAAGAAAGTCTGAAGAAAATGGCGTCGGATGCATCTTTTATACTCCTGGCGCACTGACGTCAGGGAAGAGGTGACAGCAACCGACGCCGGACCAAGACTTTGGAACTCTGGCCGACTGCGGGACCACCTGACGGCAGGATAACCCAAGTGTGATGACTGCAGCAGTGTAACATGATGAACATCCTGGACTGCAACAGTGAATACACTTGAACATCTACATTTATGGTAAGTGTACACACCTGTACTATGTTCTTCTTGTTTCACTGTTGCAGTCATTACAATTGGGTTGAATCCCAAAGCTAAGGTTGGGAGGCTGGAGCTAAATAGCATTAGGAGCGGCTATATGGCCCTGCAGAACTGCAGTGGCAAAGCCTGCCCTGGATTTAGAGTAGAGTGATAAATGATGGTGCTTTGTGAGGGTGTGCACTGAACTCCAAGTAGCAGCCTCTAAATGTCTTTGGTTGGTACTCCCCTGAGGAAAGCTGCTGAAGTGGCTGCTGCTCTGGTTGAATGTGGCCTAATGCCCTTAGGTACTGGCTTGCCATGTTGTGAATAGCAGAAACGAATGCAGTGGCCTATCCACTTTGAAATAGTCTGCTTTGAGATAGCCTTTCCTTGTGATCCTGCAGCATATGCCACTAGTAGTTGCTCTGTCTTTCTGAAAGCTTTGGTTCTGTTCAAATAGAAGCGTAGCTGTCTGTGTATGTCCAAAGAATGCAGAATTCTCTCCCCCTTATTCTGTGGGTTTGGATAAAAGGTAGCCAGATGAATAGTTTGGTTAAGGGCCACACTGGACACTACCTTAGGCATAAATGTCGGGTTTGTCCTCAGAGAAACCCTGGCTGGATAAAAAATGATAAAAGGTTCCACAGCCATGAGTTCCTGTAGCTCTGAGACTCGTCTTGCAGAAGTTATTGCAAGGAGCAGAGCTGTTTTCCAAGATAAAAACTTTATATCAGCTGTAGCGGCTGGCTCAAAAGGAGGCAGGGTGAGTTTTTCCAAGACATAACTGAGGTCCCATGCAGGTATTAGTGATCTCCTTGGAGGCCTTACATTTTTGGACCCTCTGAGGTACTGCCTTAATAAAGGATGAGAAAAGATTGGTGGTTCTGTATTGTAATGAGCCGAAATGGCAGAGGCATGAATTTTTATAGATGAAAAGGATAGGCCTTTGTCCAACACCTCAGTCAAGTATTGCAAAATCTGAGGAATATTTGGAACAGATGTGTCAATTCCTTGTGCCTGGTTCCAAGCACAGACTCTCTTCCATTTTCCAGCATAGGATTTTCTAGTACTAGGCCTCCTGGCTTCCAAAATGACATCCATCACCGCTTTAGTGAGAGGTGTGTTTTGCATGACTACATTATCTGCCATGCTGCCAGATTTAAAGTCTTGAATTGGCTGCGCAGGATCTGATTGTTCTGCTGGGACAGTAGATGAGGCACTTGAGGTAAGGTCCAGGCTGGGCATTGAGACAAGTTCCTTAGGATTTGATACCGGTACTGGCGTGGCCAGTCTGGGACAATCAGTATCATTTTTGGCTTTTCCTGTCTGACCTTTAGGAGTACCTTGGGGAGGAGAGGCAATGGAGGAAAGGCATACACGGTTAAGTTTTTCCAGCTGAAAGATAGGGCATTCACTTTCCATGCTTGTCTGTGATAAGTCCTTGTGCAGAATCTATTTAGTTGGCAGTTGTGAGGTGAGGCAAATAGATCTATGTCCGGGCACCCCCATTTCCTTGTTACCATCTTGAAGACTTGTGGATCCAATTTCCACTCGTGTGGATCCATGAGGTTTCTGCTTAGTTCATCTGCCAGAGTATTTATCTTTCCTGGCAGGAATTGTGCCTGCAGATGTACTTGGTAAGTCAATGTTGTGCCCCACAAAGTCATGGCTAGTCTGCAAAGGGGGTAAGAAGGAGTGCCTCCCTGCTTATTTATATACCACATGACAGTGGTATTGTCTGTCTTTTATCAGTAGTTGTCCCGGATGTAGTAGGTCCTTGAAGGCTGTCAGGGCATTTTGAACAGCTAGCATCTCTTTTTGATATGTAGATGCATTTGATTTGTGGACCAATACATCTTCCTGCCATGTGGGCTCCCCAGGCATAATCCGAAGTATCCATTGTTAATGTCTGTGTGGCTGGGGGTAGAGTGAATGGCTGTCCCTTGTTCTGGTGACAGGCCTTCGCCCACCATCGAAACTCTTGTTGCAGGCAGGGTATGAGAATAACTATTGTTTCCAGGCTGTGGCAATGTTGAGTCCAAACACTTTTTAGGTACCATTGAAGTTTCCTCATATGCAGTCTTGCATATGGAATTAGTAGAAGGCAGGATGCCATGAAGCCCAAAGCCTGCAGAATTTTGCTTGCAGATAACTGGGCTTTTGTTGCCAACAGTTTGAAATAGGTAGTCAGTTGCCTTTGTCTGGCGTGAGATAAGCCATCTGGACAGTTGTATTTAAGCTTGCACCCTGGAATATTATCTCTTGAGAGGGTACTAGTTTTGATATTTGTTCGTTGACTGTGTGCCCTAGGCATGGTAGTAATCTCTTTACAAACGCCAGATGCTGTAGTAGAATGTCCTTGCTCTCTGCTTGAATGAGGCAGTCGTCCAAGTAAGGATATATTTGTAATCCTCTGTCTGCAGTATGCAATTACTGGTGCCAGGCACTTTGTGAAGACCCTGGGCGCAGTAGATAAGCCAAAGGGCAGTGCAGAGAATTGGTAGTGCATTGAGCCAGCTTTGAATCTCAGGTATTTTCTGCATGTTTGTCTGACTGGGACATGCAGGTATGCCTCTTTTAAATCTAAAGTCATAAGCCAAGCCTTCTTGCCCAACATAGGCAGAAGCTGCCGTAGAGTCAACATTTTGAATTTTGGAATATCCAGATATGTGTTTAGAATAGATAGGTCCAGTATTGGTCTCCAGGCTTTGTCCTTTCTGGGTACCAAGAACAGTCTTGAATAGAATCCTTATCCCTGCTCTTGCTCTGGTACTTGTTGAATGGCCCTCATATGTCCATGAGGGATGAGACTTGATTTTGTGCCTCTGCCCACTGATGTTTTGGCAAGTCTGGCCAACCGTTTGCCCTTGGCAGTGTATGGAAGTGAAACTTGTAGCCTTGTGACACTATGTGTAAGACCCATTTGTCCTGGGTTATTAAGTGCCAATTTTGAGTAAAAAGTGCTAGTTTTCTCTCTAAAGGTGCTGCCAGAAGATAAGTGCTTGGCGCAGGCAAGGGGAAGTCATTGTGACTGTTTTCTGTATGGTTGTGATTTGTCTTCTCCAGTTTTGGAGGTAGAAGCACCCCATTGTTTAGACCTGTACGAACCTTGGGGCTGGGATCTGCCTCTAGGGCGTCTGTATCTGCCCCTTTGTAGCCTGTCTGACATTGGAAAGGACCAATTCTTTGTAGGCCAGTGTGCTAAATCTTGGTGGCTGTACCTGTAAGAAATCCTTGACTGCATAGATTTAGCTTTGTCCTCCATTTTCTTTAACACCTCTTCTCCTTTAACACCAAACAAAACATCATGCTGTAATGGAGCATCTAATAATTTTGCTTTAACATGATCAGGTAGATTTTGTTCCTTTAACCAAGCATGCCTCCTAATGACAGAACCCGTAACTGCGGCCCTGCAGGAGGCCTCCAGAGAATCAAAACCACATTGCAAAGTATGCTTTCCAACTTGTTCAGCTGCATGCAATAAATCCTGCATTTCTTTTCTGCACATTCAGAATTTATAAATATTTTCTGTTTAAGCAGTGACGTAATATATTGTTGATATTTGAGCATATGAAACTGACAATTTAAAGCCCTTATAGCTAAGATAGCAGAAGTGTAAATCTTTCTTCCCCATCTGTCCAGTGCCCTAGAGTCCCTGCCAGAGGGAGTAGGGTTTTTTGCAGTGGAAGCCTTGAACCCTTTGGGACCCTGAGAGATGGTTTCTGGGTCAGCAGCTGGGTTTTTGAATAGGAATTTATGAGAGTCAGGAACCCTGTAGTACCTGTCCAGCTTAACAGGAGCTGGAGGTAAGGAATCAGGGGGTCAGACTGGACTCTGAAAATACATCTACAATGTCTAACACAGGTGGGATAGCTAGGGCCTGTGTTGTGGTAGTAAAAGGAAGTCTGAGCCTTTTCTTAGATTCTGAATAATCTTGGCTCTCCCAGTGGAAATGCTCCCTCATGGTATGCAAAGTTTCCCCAAAAGAATAATCCTCAGGAGGAGAGGCTGAAGGGATAGATTCTTCAGCATCAGAATCCTCAAAGGGAAGAAGAGAGTATTCCTGATCAGAAGAGGAATCAGAAGAAATAGAAACCTGATCTGAAGATTCATATTCTGTCTCTTGCCTATGCCTCTTATCAGGAGGGGGATGGGAACCCCCGATCCAACTAATTAGGTCTTCGGCCATTTTGAGCATCTGTTTTTTAGGCATGGAGGCCTGTCCATGGGGCTGTTGTACTTGTTTTTTGTCTTTAAAGGTGTTTTAGTCTTTGCCTTTGAAGCCAAAGTCATTTTAACATACAATTGAGTAGGTCTGAAAACACCCTCAGAAGCTGATGCCTGCAAAGTGGCTCTGGACCCATCTGAAGGATTAGTTTCCGAAGGTCCAATACCTTGGGCTTCCAGCGGCCTGGTCAACTCCACGTGGGTGTCGGTAGTGGCCCACGAGTCTAAAGTAGCGGTCGTCAGGGTCTGCGAAGGCGCCTCACTGAGAACCGGTGACTAGCTTAGAAGAAGCCTAGTCTGTTTTGGACCTCTGATGCCTGTCCTTTTCTTTGTGTTTCTTGTGAATTCCGGTAGTCGGATGGCTATCCAAAAACATTGCATAGTTAAATCTTCTGCCAAAATAGTGAAATGCAAAATCGTACAGACACTTAATAGTGCATTGGCTAAATCTAGCATAAAACCGACTAGCAACGTCGTGGTCAGGGCCTAGGCAAGGAATACAGTAAGAATGAAAGCCCTTCTGAGATATTTGCTTCCCACAAGAAATACAATTATTAACTTTTTCCTGACATCGGTCTGGAGTAAGAAAAAAGTTTCCTCAACGAGGTACTTAGCTTTTAGTGAAGACTTCGGATATGAAATTCGAACACAAAAATCTCAGGAGTCGGCCGACCGGCACTTGCGAACTGCTTTTGCTTCGGGCACCGTGCGGCAAGAAAGACTGAGGAAAATGGCATTGGCTGCATCTTTTATACCCCCGGTGCACTGACGTCAGGGAAGAGGCGACAGCAACAGACGCCGGACCTAGACTTTGGAATCCAGGCCGACTGAGGGTAGCCTGCCAGCAGGATAACCCAATTGTAATGACTGCAACAGTGAAACACGAAGAACATCACTTAGAATCCCTATAGTCTCAGGTGAGCTGCCACCATTGCCATGCACTAGGTGAACACCCAGGGGGCTGTGGTGAGACCAAAGGGCAGGGGTCCTGAAATGGCAATGACTGGCCCCTATGCAAAAGCAGAGATGTCTCCTTGAGTGCCTGTCTATTTTTATATGATAGTACACATCCTGGAGATCCACTGAGTACATCCAATCGTCCTTGTGCAGAAGAGGCATGATGGATTGGACAGTGACCATCCGAACTCAGATTTCTTGAGAGAGAAATTTAACTTGCTTAGTTCCCGAACTGGACATAGGTCCTCCCATCTTCTTTGGCACCAAAAGGAAGCAAGAGATAATTTTGAATTCTCGTTGTCCTGGGGGGGAACTCTTGGCTGGCACTCTTCTGAAGAAGCTTGAGCACTTCTTGCTGAGCTAACTCCCTCTGATAAGGTGGTGCATCAGGGAAAAGGGAATGAAACAGCCCCTGGAAATAATGTTTAGCACCCAGCAATCTCTTGTAATATATGCCCAGGTCAAAGGGTGCAGTAATAAGCGATCCCCGACTGCCTCCAGGGCAGGACAGTTGGGCAGCGCATCAGGAGCACTGGGAGGGCTTCTCCAAGAAGGGTTCCTTGGAACCCTGATTTTGCAGACCCCCCCCCCTACCTCTGGGGCGGCACCTGCCATTGAACCCTCTCCTCCAACCTCTTGAAGAGCACTCGTCCAGAGTATCTTGAAAGGAAGACTGCGACTTACAAAACCATAATTTCCTAGTCCCTCGTGTCTTCGAAAAGGACTGCTGAGAGGTAGAAAACTTGATTCCCACAGCCGACAAGGTCTTCCCTTTCTGCTAACTGCAGGTGAGTTTCATTAACTGAAGGACTGAAGACAGTAGATTCATCAAAAGGGGCATTGGTGAAGGACACCTTAAAGGACTCCGCAAGCCCACAAAGGTGTAGCCAGGTGTGAAGGCGAATAGCAATGCCTTCAGCATCATTGGAAATGAGCCTTATTGAGGAATTCGACAGGGACGCAAGAGTAGACAGCTGAGGGGACACCTTACTCAAGTACCCAGCAGGCAACAGTGGTGAGTTCCTTGACCAAATCCCTCTGGAGGCAGGTGAAGTGCCCCAAGTAATTAAGCACCTGTAGACCAAAGGTAGCGGAGTCAAAGACCTGCTTTCTGTGTCTATTGATTGCCTGTGATTCTCGATTGGGAGGATAGACAGACCTACACTGCTCCGTCAACTTCTTTTTGGTGGCGGCAGCCACCACAATAGCATTGACCGGTGCCCCTTTTGACCAAAACTGCTCATCTTTGGGAGGTCTGAGAAACATGTTCACTCTTTCTGGAACTGGTTCCACAGTACCTGGCTCCTTCCATGCCCTGCTCACAATGAGATCTACCAGTTTATCAGCACGGTGGGAAACACAGGAGGTAGAGGGTCCCATCCCAAACGCCTTCAGAAATGCAGACTCCTCAGAGGACGGGGGCCGGATAGACCATCCGCCCTTCAATTTAAAGATCTTCAAGATGTCCCTGAAAGAGATACAGTCGGGCAGAGACCTGGGGGACCCACCCACTTCACTGAGGTCCACATCCTCGGTGAGGGACTCCAATGGGGAGTCCAGATGCCTCTTCTTGCATAATTTCTTCTTCTGCACCTCCTCAGAGGGGGGCTCAGGTGAGGACTCGGAAGAATGGGGAACCCCAAGTGGGGCAACTCCCTCCTGAAGGCAGGAGCAGGATGAGGAAAGTCTGGTCTCGGGGTCTGGGAAGGACCCTAGGCCACAGGGGAGGCAGCTCTGGCAGAGGAGAAAGTCCTCTCTACTCCCCGAAAGGCTGGATGACACCGCTCTCCCATTCCCAGTGGACAAGTCCACCTGAAAAGAGGGACTAGAGCTTGCCACCCCCTCCAGACCCCCAGACAATACCAGCCCCGAGCTGTTGAGAGCCAAAGCACCGAGGGGCAGCGATTGGTTCAAAAAGATGGGACTGGAACCCCCCCTCCAAGGACTCTGGGGTGACTGGTTGGGCACGAGACCCCAGTCAGGGACTCAGATGGGACAGAGACAAAATGGTATCTAGGCATCCCTGTCGCCTCCTCACTGAGCCCCAGAGCCTGGAAGTCCAAAACACTCAAGAGTCAGACGAGGAGAAGAAAGGGGAGGAGCAAGGTTAGGGCCCCTGGCTGTATGGGCAGGGGACGCCAGCAGCCTCAACTCAATTTGAGCTTTTAGGAAGGACCTCATCATTCTGTCCATGTTGAGAGAGAGCAAGCTCCTGGAAGACCTTGAAGCAGGTGATCTAGCTGGGGACACATGGCTGGACCGTGAGGACCTCCTATGTCTCTCAAAAGATTGGCTTCTGTGACTGGGAGCTGTAACGGGCTGCCCCAGGCCAGAACCCAAAAGGGGAGTCCTCAAGGACAATGGTGGCATCCGACATGGATCCCTGATCCGCCAACCTTGGATCAGAAGGTAAATGAGCATCCAAGTGAATGGAAAGTACAGTTTTGTACCTACCATAAATGTAGATGTCCGATAGGTATGCATCTGCAGTCATCACATATGGGTTGTCCTGCCTCAGGCAGCCCTTCGGTCGGCCAGATTCCAAAGTCTGGGTCTGGCCTCGGCTGATGTCACACTTTCCCCGACATCAGAGCGTCTGGGGTATAAAAGCATCAGCCAACGCCATTTTCCTCAGTTTTTCTTGCCCCAGATGCCAGGTGCCCTCTAAGGAAGGCTAAAATTTGGAGAGATGCATTTTAAAAACAAATCCAAACATGCACAGTATTATAAAAACAAATACACCATAATAGATCCCCCAGCTAGCTATAAGAGGGGTAAGTACCCAAGAAATACCACTATAAAAGGGGTAAGCACCCAAAAAATACCACAGAGGGGAAGGAGGGAGGGTAAACCTGACTGCAGATGCATACCTATCGGACATCTACATTTATGGTAGGTACAAAACTGTACTAAGTCCTTCAAGGATGCATCTGCCGTCATCACATATGGGTAGAATACCATAGCCAAACTGGGGGTGGAGGTACTAAGTAAAGGATGGTGTAGCTAAAATACCCTGCAGGACTGCCGTAGCAAAGCCTGCTCTGGATCTGGAATATAAAGGTAAATTGTAATGCTTGGCAAATGTATGCACGGAGCTCCATGTAGCAGCTTCTAAAATGTCCTTGGTAGCCACCCCTCTTAGGAAGGCTGTGGAGGTGGCTGTGGCTCTCGTGGAATGAGGTCTAATGTTAGCTGGCACAGTTTTTCCATGAAATGAGTAACAAAAACGAATGCAATTTCCTATCCATTTTGAAATTGTCTGTTTGGAAATTGCTTTTCCTTGTGCCCCAGCAGCATATGCTACAAACAGCTGGTCAGTCTTTCTGTAACTTTTAGTTCTGTCCAAGTAGTAGCGCAACTGTCTGTGTATGTCCAGGGTGTGCAGAAGCTTCTCCCCTTTATTTTGTGGTTGTGGGAAGAAGGTAGGCAAGTGAATAGCTTGGTTCAAAGATACCCTGGATACCACCTTTGGCATAAATGTAGGATTGGTTCTCAATGAAACTCTGTCCTGATGAAAAATAAGAAATGGCTGTACTGCCATTAGAGCTTGTAACTCAGATACTCTTCTTGCTGAGGTTATGGCCAGAAGGAAGGCAGTTTTCCAAGACAAGAACTGCAGATCTGCAGATGCTGCTGGTTCAAAGGGAGGAAGTGTTAGTTTTTCCAACACGAAGTTAAGGTCCCAAGCAGGCAGAGGTGGTTTCCTTGGAGGATTGATGTTTTTGATTCCTCTTAGAAACTGTCTCAGGAGAGGATGAGAGAAGACAGGTGGATCAACATTGTATTCTGCTGAAATTGCTGAGGCATGTATCTTAATGGAAGAGTAAGACAGGCCGTTGTGGAACAATTCTGCCAAATATTCCAGGATATGTGCCATGCTCATCACTGTCGCATCTAGGCCCTTTGTGTTCCAAATGTGAAATCTTTTCCATTTTGCTGAATAAGCCTTCCTTGTGGAAGGCCGGCGAGCTTCCATAATAATATCCTTCACTCTCTGGGATAGCTTATCCTGAGGAGGAATCAAGGTATTTTCCAGGCAGTTAGTTGCAAGGTTTTCAGGTTGGCATGCAGAGTATTGAAATTGTGCTGTGTCAGTAGAAGTGGCCATAGGGGGAGAGGCCACGGTTTCGTATGTGACATGCTCTTTAACAATGGGCACCAGTGCTGTCTTGGCCAGTTTGGAGCTATCAGAATCACTCTGGGCTGCTCTGTTCTGATCTTCAGTAAGACCTTGGTCATTAATGGGAGAGGTGGAAAAGCATACACTGTTAGAGCTTTCCAGCTGAAAGAGAGAGTGTCCACTTTCCATGCTTGCGGGTGGTATGTCCTTGAGCAGAATTTCTCCAGTTGATGATTGTGGGGGGAGGCGAACAGATCTATTTCCGGTCTTCCCCATGATTGTGCTACGAGTAAGATGTCTGGGTGCAGCATCCATTTGTGTGCATCCATGATATTTCTGCTTAAGCTGTCTGCCAGTATATTGTCTTTCCCTGGCACAAACTGGGACTGCAGCTGTATACTGAGTTTCAAGAGAAGTTCCCATAGATTCATTGCCAGTCTGCAAAGAGGGTAGAAATGGGTGCCTCCTTGCTTGTTTATGTACCACAACTGTGGTGTTGTCTGTCCTTATGAGTAGGTGGCCTTGATGAAGAAAAAGTTTGAAGGCCTCGATTGCATAGATCACTGCCAGCATTTCCTTGTGGTTTATGTGCATGCGTATCTCCCTTTGTGACCATAGCCCTTGGATACATCTGCCCTAAATGTGTGCTCCCCAACCTTGGTCCGAAGCGTCCATAGTGATGGTTTGGTTGGCTCTTGGCTTGCTGAAGGGCAACCCAGTGTTCGACTGGCAGGCTTGAACCCACCACAGAAATTCCTTTTGGAGGCATGGAATGAGTGGGATCAAAGTTTCTAAACTGTGACTGTGCTGAGTCCATAAACTCCTTAGGTACCATTGTAATTTTCTCATGTGCAGCCTTGCTTGTGGAATCAGAAGAATGCAAGATGCCATGTAACCCAGGGCCTGCAGGATTTTCCTTGCAGTCAGCCGAGTTTGTCTTGTCAGATTCTTGAAGTAATCCGGTAGTTGTTTTTGTTTTTCTTCTGTGAGAAAGGCCATTTGGGTGGTTGTGTCTAGATCCGCACCCAGAAAAGTTATTCTTTGGGATGGAACAAGTCTTGATTTGTGGATGTTGACTGTATATCCCAAGGCCTGCAGTAGGTGGATGGCATAATCCAAGTCCTTTAACAAAGTTTGTTTGCTGTCCGCTTGTATGAGGCAGTCGTCCAGATATGGGTAAATTTGAATCCCCTGAAGTCTGCAGTGTGCAATTACTGATGCCAGGCATTTCGTGAATACTCTGGGCGCAGTAGATAAGCCAAAAGGCAATGCTGAGAATTGATAATGCTCTGACCCTGCAAGAAATCTGAGGTGTCTTCTGCAACCTTGTCTGATAGGGACATGCAGGTATGCCTCCTTGAGGTCTAGAGTCACCAGCCAAGATCCCTTGCCCAGCATGGGAAGGAGTTGCTGTAGAATCAGCATTTTGAATTTTGGCACAATGAGATAAGTATTCAGTGCGGACAAATCGAGAATAGGTCTCCACTGATTTTCTTTTCTTGGAACAAGGAATAATCTGGAGTAAAATCCTTGGCCTTGTTCTGAAAGAGGAACCTTTTCTATAGCTTTCATCTGTATTAAGTTGGAAACCTCTGCCCTCTGATTTGGTGGCAGGTCTGGCATGCCTTTTCTTTTTGGCAATGTGTGGAAATGGAACCTGTATCCTTTGTCTATTATTTGCAGTGTCCATGTGTCCCTTGTAATGCTGTGCCAATTTTTTGAAAAAAAGAAAGCTTTCCGCTCAAAGGTGCTTCTAATTGAGCCCTGGTCGGCAGAGTCAAAACAAAGTCATTGAGTCTGTCCTGGTGTAGCAGTTGTAGTTCCTGTACTACCTCTCTGGTTGGGAGGCTGCCATTGACGGCCTCTGTAGGAGCCTCTAGCTTGCCCTCTACCTCTGGCACGCCTATTCCTGCTTCTCTGAGATCTGAGTCCGGAAAGGACCAATTCTTAGTAGGCCAATTTCTGCTGAATCTCGGTGGTTGGACTTGCAGAAAGTCTTTGACTGTTTGCACAGATTTTGCCTTTAAATTTCTTTAAGACCTCTTGAGCCGTGGAACCAAATAATTTTTGCTTTTCCATAGGAGCATCCAAAAGCTTAGCTTTAACATGGTCTGGCAGAGATTGTTTCTTCAGCCAGGCATGCCTATGTATGACTGCACCTGTCATAGCTGACCTACATGAAGCTTCCAATGCATCATAGCCACACTGCAAGAAATGGTTACTAACCTGCTGGGAGTTATGTACCAGATCCTGAAGGGATTTGCGATCCAAGGGTTCAGATGAAGACAGTTTCTTATGCAATTCATCTAACAAATACTCTTGGTACTGTATCATATGATATTGACAATTTAATGCCCTCATGGAAAGAGTTGCAGAAGTATACACTTTTTTACCCCATCTCTCTAAAGCTCTGGACTCCCTTTCAGAGGGTAGAGGATTTCTAGCAGTGGCAGCTGCAACCCCTTTTGGGCCCTGGGAAATAGTTTCTGGATCAGCAGAGTGGGCCTTGTACAGGTGAAGATGCGAGTCCGGGACCCTGTAGTACCTATCAGGTTTGGCAGGAGCCGGAGGGAGAGAGTCAGAGGTTGCACTAGCATCAGAGTACACATCATCAATGACATTCAAAACAGGAGGTATAGCTAAAGGCCTATGCTGAGGTAAATGTAAAAAGGTCCTTAATCTCTTTCTAGAATCAGAGAATTCCTGACCCTACCATTGAAAATGTTCTCTCATAGAGTGTAATGTCTCTCCAAAGGAAAACTCTTCAGGAGGGGAGGCCGAGGGAATAGATTCTTCAGCAACAGAATCCTCGTAGGCCGAATAAGCCTCCTCCTGGTGGTCTGACAGAGTAGAGCCATCAGAGGACTCATCTGAGGAGTGGGGGTCAGAGGGCTCAACCCTGGGCCTTTTGCCTGGAGGTGGTTGTGAGCCCCTGTCCGGATGAGGTTGAGAGCCTCTAATTAAGGAGATGAGATCCTCTGCTAAGCTAAGAATCTGTGAGTCAATAGAGGGTCTTTGAGAGGTAATCCTTGGGAGGCAAAGCTTTAGAAATTTTAGCAGCTTTAGCTCTAGAGAAAGCCTTAATGGACATGGATGCAGGAGGTCCGGCTGCACCACGTGCAGGAGTAGATTTGTCTAAAGGAATGGTGTCGGAAGGTTCCTGGACACCAGTTTCAGTAGGTAATTCAATAACCGACTCGGCCGGGGCCTCCGGGGCCAAGGTAGTCGGTTGCGCGGTTTCGGTAATCTGAAGTACCAAGGACTCGATTTCAGCAGAGACAGAGACACTCGCGGTAGGCCTGACCGTGGTTTCAGCCGAAACCGCGGCCAGCGTGTGTCGGTCCTTGTCCTTACGTTTCTTAACTAAATGCGAAGTCGGAGTCTCTGACGGCATCTTGTAAGCAAAACTAGCCCCAAAGAATTCCTCTGCAAACTCCGACCGACGTCTAAGAGTTCGTCGGTTGAAGGAAGCACAGGCTGAACAGGCCGAGACGTCGTGGTCTGGGCCTAGGCAGGGGAGGCAGTAAGAGTGGAAATCCTTATGAGGTATTTGTTTCCCACAAGTTAAACAATTATTAACTTTATCTGACATCGGCTGAGGCAAGAAAGAGTCCCCAACGGGGTACTTAGCTTTTTCGAAGTCTTCGGTAGCTGAATCACAGGAGCTGGCCGACCGGCACTTGCGAACCGCTTCTGCTTCGGCACCGCGCAAGAAAGACTGAGGAAAATGGCGTCGGCTGATGCTTTTATACCCCAGACGCTCTGACGTCGGGGAAAGTGCGACATCAGCCGAGGCCAGACCCAGACTTTGGAATCCGGCCGACCAAAGGGCTGCCTGAGGCAGGACAACCCATATGTGATGACTGCAGATGCATCCTTGAAGGACATCCTGAAAGTCTCGGATCAGGGGAGGTCGGATCCATGGAAGTTCTAGACTTTGTCAGATATGGAGACCTTGGATCTGGGAGTCTACTCCTGAGACTACGGATCTGAAGGCCTCGAAGTGGAGGCCTTGGAACCAAGATGGATTTGTTACCATCTGATCTGACAGATAAGGCTGGGGTTGGACCAGAGGATCCAGGATCCGACAGCCTAAGCTTTTTGGAGGAAGAGACCCCAGGAACAGAGGGGGCTTTCCTGAACCGGTCAGAGATGCCTGGCCTGGCTGGAGACTGGGCCAGCAGACCCCCCTGGGCCAAACCCTTTAACAACTTGTTGCATCGCTTAACCAAGGCCCTGGGGTTGAATGTGGCACAAATGTTGCATTCAACCTCCAGGTGGTCAGGGTCCAAACAATAAAGGTACTCCTTGTGCAAGCTGGACATGGGCATCTTCCGACCACACGAGCAGCACCTCTTGAAACCTGAAGGCTTAACAGAAAACATAAAACCAGAAGCCAAAAAACCTCAAACAGCATGCAAAACCGAAAACTGTTAGCCAAAAATAATGTCTAACGCCAGTCAAAGACAACCACGAGTAGTAAGCAAGACAACTACTAAAGGAGAAAAAAAAATACAGCACAAAAAAAGTACAGTTGTGTACACTTACCATAAATGTAGATGTTAGCGAGTGTATTCACTGTTGCAGTCATCATATTTGGGTTATCTGCTTGCAGTAGCCCTCAGTCAGCCTGATTAACAAAGTCTTGGATCCTGCGTCGTTTGTTGTCTCTTCTTCACGTCAGGTCGTCTGGGGTATAAAACATGCAGCAGACGCCATTACATCAGTTTGTTTTTGCCCAAGATGTCAGGTACCTCCCTAATGGGAAGCAATTAAATTTATAAATATACAAGGTTATACCTCCAACAAAAAAAGCAAATACACCAAAAAGCTTTTGAGCATAGTAAAGAAGAGTACAGGTATAGCCAAAAGAAGTAAAGGGGCTGGAGGGAGGGTAAACAGGACTGCAACCGTGAATACACTCTAACATCTACATTTATGGTAAGTGTACACAACTGTACTATGTTCTTCGTGTTTCACTGTTGCAGTCATCACATTTGGGTAGATTCCCAAAGCTAAGGATGGGAGGAGGAATTTAGATATTATTAGGACCAGCTATAAGGCCCTGCAATACTGCAGTGGCAAAGCCAGCTCTGGATTTAGAGAAAAGTGGCAGATGGTAATGCTTGGTGAAGGTAGGTACAGAACTCCAGGTAGCAGCTTCTAGGATGTCCCTGGTAGGGACGCCTCTGAGAAAGGCTGTAGAGGTAGATGCAGCCCTGATTGAGTGGGGTCTGATCCCCTGTGGGATAGGTTTTCCATGGTGCTTGTAACAGAAATGAATGCAGTGGCCTATCCATTTGGAAATGGTTTGCTTTGAAATCGCCTTTCCCTGTGCCCCTGCAGCAAATGCCACCAGCAGTTCAGATTTCCTTTGAGGTTTCGTCCTGTCCAAGTAGAATCCAAGTTGTCTGTGCACATCCAAGTAGTGCAGTATCCGTTCCCCTCTGTTCTGTGGATTAGGAAAGAAGGCTGGGAAATGAATGAACTGAATAAGGGCCAGACTGGATACCACCTTGAGCATGAAGGAGGGAGTGGTCTTGAGGGACACCCTGTCTGCATGAAAGATGATGAAAGGCTCCACTGCCATAAGGGCCTGTAATTCAGATACCCTTCTTGCTGAAGTGATTGCTAAAAGGAAAGCTGTTTTCCAAGAAAGGAATTTTAAGCCTGCAGTAGCAACTGGCTTGAAAGGAGGAGGAGTGAGTTTCTCCAATACAAAGTTAAGGTTCCAGGCTGGAGTTGGAGCTCTCCTGGGTGGTCGTAAATTTTTGGCCCCTCTGAAGAACTGCTCGAGCAGTGGATGAGATAAGAGGGGAGGTTCTGTGTTATAATGAGCTGAAATGGCTGAAGCGTGAATTCTGATGCAGGAGAAAGACAGACCCTCGTTGAAGCATCTCAGTTAAGTAATGCAAAATCTGAGGTAAATTGCGCACTGCTGCGCTCATTCCTTGAGATTGGTTCCAGGCACAGAATCTTTTCCATTTTTCAGCAGAAGATTTTCTAGTACTCTGCCTCCTTACCTCTAAAATGATATCCATCACTGGTTTACTGAGGAATGGTATAGGAGAGATTAGGTAATTAGCCAGGTTGCTAGGTTCAGTGTTCGAAGTTGAGGGTGTAGAATCCGGTTCTCCTGCTGAGACAATAGGGTAGGAGTCTGAGGCAGGTGCCATGGTGCCAACAGTGACACACTGCACAAGAGGGGGGGTTACCAGTGTTGGCATGGCCAGTCAGGTGCAATCAAAATTGTCCTTGGTTTGTCTTGTTTGATCTTTAGCAGTAGTTTGCAGAGCAGAGGCGGAGGAGAAAAGGCATAAACTGAAGGACAGAGCATCCACTTTCCAAGCTTGTTTGCATGGGGATCCTTGTGCAAAATCTGTCCAATTGATAGTTCTGGGGGAGGGGCAAACAGGTCTATATCTGGGCTCCCCATTTGATTGTCAACATGTTGAAAATCCTTGGTTCCAGTTTCCACTCGTGGGTCCATGAGGTTTCTGCTTAGTTCGTCTGCCAGTGTATTAAGTTTTCCTGGTAGGAAATGAGCTTGTAGATGCACTTGGTGGCTCAGGGCCGTGTTCCACAATGCCATGGCTAGTCTGCAGAGGAGGTAAGATCGTGTGGCCCCCTGCTTGTGTACCACATAACACTGGTGTTGTCCGTCTTTACCATTAATTGTCCTGGAAGAATGTGGTCCTTGAAGGCTGTCAGAGCATTCTGTACAGCTAACATTTTTTTTTTGATTGATGTTCAGGTGCATTTGACTTGGGTTCCATTTGCCCTGAATGCACTTCCCTGCCAGGTGAGTCTTCCATGCATAGTCTGATGCGTCTGTTAGGGTTTGGGTGGCAGGGGGTAGTGTGAATGGTAGTCCCTTGTTTTGGTGGCAGGCCTCTGCCCAAAGGAACTCTAGGCGTAGGCAAGGTATGATTAGAAATCATTGCTTCTAGATCCTGAGAAAGAAGACACCATTGGCTTTCTAGACACCAATGTAGTTTTCTCATATGCAGTCTTGCATATGCAATTAGAAGAATGCAGGAGGCCATGAACCCCAAGGCTTGTAGTATTTGCCTTGCACATAGCAGGGTTTTTGTGGCAACTTGTTTGAAGTACATTGTCAAATGAATTTGTTTCTCTGGCATGAGGAAAGCCATCTGGGAAGTTGTATTCAAGCTTGCTCCCAGGAATGTAATTTGTTGACAGGGTACCAGGCGTGATTTTTCGTTTATGATGTACCCCAGACAAGGTAGCACCCTTTGTACAAAGGCCAGATGATCCAAAAGTATGTCCTGGCTTTCTGCCTGAATTAGACAATCGTCCAGGTATGGGTATATTTGAATATTTCTTTGCCTGCAAAATGCAATGACTGGAGCTAGGCACATTGTGAATACCCTGGGCGCAGTAGATAAGCCAAAGGGCAGTGCAGAGAACTGATGGTGAGTGTAGCCTGCTTTGAAGCGTAGGTATCTTCTGCATGAGTCTCTGAGTGGGATGTGCAGTATGCTTCCTTTAAATCTAGTGTTGCCAACCAGGCGTCTTTGCCTAGCATACTGGCGAAGAGTCAGTATCTTGAATTTTGGAATCACCAAAAAGGTGTTTACAGTAGAAAGGTCCAGGATAGGACGCCATGAATGGTCTTTTCTGGGTACCAGGAAAAGTCTAGATTAGAAACCTTGCCCCTTTTCCTCTTCTGGTACCAAATGAATAGCCCCCACGTTTGAGAGAAAGTACTTGTTTTTGGGCCTCTGCCCACTGATTTGGGAGTAGATCTGGCCACCTGCTTGGTGTTGGTAACATGTGGAAGTGAAATCTGTATCCCTGGGACACTATATTTAAAAAACATTTGTCCTGGGTAATGAGTTCCCAGTTTTTTGCATGAAGAGCAATCTTTCCCCCCAAAGGGGCAGTCAGTTGAGAAGTGCTTGGAAGTTTTAAAAATAAGTCACTGAGACAGTTTACCATAGGGGGAGTTTTATTACTCCCAGAATTGAGTGGAGGCCCCCCACTGCTTAGTCCTGTGCGTACCCTGGGACTGAAGCCTGGGAGCTCTGCTGGATCTGGGTTTGGACTGAAGGTCTGGAAGAGGCAGGAAAGGACCAATTCTTGGAAGGCCAGTGCCTACTAAACCTTGGAGGTTGTACTTGTAAAAATTCTTTAACAGTTTGCATAGATTTAAGCATTTTCCTCCATCTTTTTAAGAACAACTTCTGCCTTGTTGCCAAACAGGCGGTCCTGGTTTAAGGGAGCATCCAGTAATTTTGCTTTAACATGATCTGGCAAGGATTGCTCTTTACGCCAAGCATGCCTTCTAAGTACAGACAGAGTTACAGCAGCCCTGCAAAATGCCTCTAGTGCATCAAAACCACATTGCAAGGTATGTTTTCCAGCTTGTTCAGCTGAATGCAGTAAATCCTGTAAATCCTTATTTTCAGCACAATCAGGAATCAACAACATTTTCTGTTTAAGCAATCCAATAATATGCTGCTGATACTTTAACATATGAAAGTGGCAATTTACGGCCCTAATGGTGAAAGTTGCAGAAGTGTATACCTTCTTACCCCATCTATCCAGTGCCCTGGAGCCTTTATCAGAGGGGGTAGGATTTATGGCAGTAGTAGCTTTAATGCCCTTGGGTCCCTGTGAAATGGTCTCAGGATCCGCAGTAGGATTTTTAAAAAGGAACTTGATTAAGTCAGGGACCCTGTAATATCTATCAGGTTTTCTGGGAGCAGGAGGTAAAGAGTCAGGGGCCAAGCTGGATTCCGAAAAGGCATCTTCAACAATGTCTAGTACAGGAGGTATGGCTAAAGGCCTGTGCTGGGGCAGGAGTAAGAAATACCTAAGCCTCTTTTTAGAATCAAAGAAATCCTGACTTTCCCAACGAAAATGCTCCCTGAGAGTATGCAAAGTTTCACCAAAAGAGAAATCCTCTGGGGGGGAAGCAGAGGGAATAGAGTCCTCAGTGTCAGAATCCTCCATAGGTAGATAAGGATAAATCCTGGTCATCAGAGGAAACAGAAAAATCAGAATCCTGGTCAGAAGGACCATAAGCAAACTCAGTCCTAGGTCTCAGAGGGGGAAGGCTGGCTTCCCCTGATTAAAGTAATAAGGTCTTCAGCCATTCTTAACATTTGTTTTTCAGGCATAGAGTCCAGACCATGCGGTCTGGGCGTCTGTTTTCTAGGCATGGTTCGAATTTTAGGCCTTGAAGAAGATGGCGTTGGTTTAATACTCAAGTCTGTAGGCCTGAATACACCCTCAGAAGCCGGTGCCTGCACAGCGGCTCCGGACCCATCCAAGGTAAAGACATCCGCAGGTTCCACAGCTGAAGCATTTTGCGGCATACCGGACTCCGAATGGGTCTCAGTAGAGGCCTGCAAATCTGAAGTAGCAGGTATCAGGGGCTGCGAAAGCACCTCACTGAGTACTGGCGAACTGACTACTGGCTTAGGAGAAGCGTCGTCGGCAGCTTTGGACCTAGGTGGCCTGTCTCTGTCTTTATCTTTGTGTTTTTTTGGAATGTCGGTAGTCAGATGGCTTACCGAAGACATATCAGGATAATTGAACTGAGCACCAAAATATTTAGAAGTGAAAATATACAGATGACTCTCAGTTCGTGGTTTAAATAAGGCACAAAACCGACAGCGAGGTACGACGTGGTCAGGGCCTAGGCAAGGAATACAGTACGAATGAAAATCTTTATGAGGTATTCGCTTTCCACAAGTAATGACATCAGTTTAGAGCAAGAAAAAGTTTCCTCAATGGGGTACTAAGCTTTTAGTTTAAGACTTCAGTTCTGAAACTCGAAATCGAAAATTTCAGGAGTCGGACGACCGATACTTGCGAACTGCTTCTGCTTTGGGCACCGCACGGCAAGAAAGACTGATGTAATGGCATCAGCTGCATGTTTTATACCCCTGACGACCTGACGTCACGGAAGAAGGGACAGCAACTGACGCAGGACCCAAGACTTTATCAGGCTGACTGAGGGCTACTGCAAGCAGATAACCCAAATGTGATGACTGCAACAGTGAAACACGAAGAACATCTACAATAACACCATTAAAAGGTTATAGAAGGATAGAAGAATTTCGTGCCCAAAAGACTTAATTGACAAAAGGAACTAAAAATGGGAGGGGGATGGACTATTACAAAGCCTAAACTAAAGGATATTCATTAACTACAAGAAATTAAGAAATACAACAGAAAAGTAAGAAAAATAAACACTTATCCCTTAAGGGGGCACGGGCCCAGGAAGTCACACCTGAAGGTGGACAGCAGCAAATGAGATCTGAGGAGTTAGAGGGCAGCAAGAGAAGCAGTCTTCTGAAAGCAGTCTACAGTGATCTGCCAGGTATCTAGGGTCACTGCTATGGATTTTCCCTGAATCCAACAGTCGTGCAAGTAGGGGTAAATATGAACTCCAAGAGGTCTGCAATGTTCTGCAACAAGCTAAGCATTTTCTGAAAATTCTGGGAGCAGTGGACAGTTCAAAGGGTAAAACACAAAACTGTAAGTGGGTCTAGAGTGACCATGAAGGCTTCTTGGAAGATCATGTGAAGCAATTTTTGTAAAGTAAACATTTTGAATTTTGGGATATTGAGAAACCTGTATTTTGACAGGTCCAAGACGGGGCTCCAGGTGACCTCCCTTTCTTGGAGCTAGAAAGATCCTTGAATGGAATCCTATTCCCTTCTGCTCTGGAGGAACACACTAAATGGATCCTTGATGAAGCAGTTCCCAGAGTATTTAGGTGTTGAGGTTTTCCTGTTCTTTTGGTGGTTTTTGGAATGCCCTAGAATGGTGACTTTGATGAACTGGATATAGTAACCTTTTTATATGATGTTGAGGACCCATTAGGCCCCGATGATGACTTTCCATTGATTTAGGAAGGACAGCCTTCCAGCCAGAGGTTTGGTGCAGAGGATGGGGAGGGGAGGCTGGGTTTGAAGATCATCACAGTTGGTCCCTGTGCTTTGTGGGCTTTCTGGAGCTCCCTGTTCTGCATGATTATCCTGGTTGCCATTTCCTGGATTGTCTTGGTCTCTTGCCAAGGGGGTGCATCCCCTTGTCTTTTCTAAGAGGGGAGGAAGGCCAAGGTGTTGAAGTACAATTCCTACTGTACCCTGGTGTTAGAAATGGATAAAATTCCTTTACAGTTTTCGTTTACTTTCCTTTCTTATCCAGCTTCTCAAAAACCTTGTTCAGTTGGAGGTTCAAAAGGGAATTCTTTGTCTAAAGGGGCATCCAGGAGTGTAGCCTTGACCTGACCCCTGCTGGGTCTTGCACCATGCACACCTGCAGATTACAGAACATGTGACAGCTGCTCTGCGTTATGCATCTATGGTGTCACAGCCACACTTTAGGGAGTGTCAGGAGATTTGTACAGTTTCTCTTGTAATTTTCCTGATTTCCTTTGATAAAGTTCTATCCACAGTAGAGTCCACCTTAGCTAGTATTTTATCTTGGAGATATCCAAAGCACTTCAGCATGTGGAATTGGCAATTCCATGCTCGTAATGCAAGTGCAGCAGAGGTAAAAGTCTTCCTTCCCAAATCTAAAAATCTACTCTGTCATCAGGCAAGGACTGTAAAGATGGGCCCTTAGGTACACGTACACCTTTTGCGGATTCAGTAGAGACTACGGAGGGGTTAGACCTGGGATTTTTGTAAAGGTGCTTGTGAGAATCAAGCACAGTGCAAAACCTATCTAGTTTCCTAGGAGCAGGTAGGAATCTATGTATAGCAATGTCTTCAAAGACAATATCCAGTATTGTATGTACAGGAGGGATTAGCTAGTGACTTTGAAGAAGGCAGTTCCATACAATGACTGAGCCTGCAAGAACTGTCTGCTTTCCCCATTGAAAGCCTTCGTCATTCTATTAAGGGTACTCCTGAAGGAAAGGTCCCTCTAGGGTGAGAGTCAATCTGGGTAAGTTTGTGGGAGAAGGTGCCCAGAACAGGATGACAAATCATCTTCTGAGCTTAAAGAATCAGAATGCTCCTGAAAGGCCACCTCCCTGCCTCTTTTGGATGAGGAGGCTTCAGTAGCAAAATTCTGTGAGGGTTCTCTGGATTTCATGAAAGACATTAATTCCTGTACTATTTTAGGTCATCTTAGGCTTTGGTTTGAGAAGTGATAGAGGGTGGAGATGAAGAAAAGGAAGTGGTATGCTTCGGTTCAGGTCTCCTTTTAATGATCTGTGGTTGCGGTCTTTCGACTGCAACTTTGGTTAAAGTTCCTGTAGCTAAAGGTAGACAAGGTGTCTCCCTTCAGCCCCCACACTGAACATCAGAAGCAACTACCCTCTGTGTTGTACTAACAGTGGTAGGTAGCTCAGAAAAGTACAGTTGTGTACACTTACCATAAATGTAGATGTTCGAGTGTATTCACTGTTGCAGTCATCGCACTTGGGTTATATGCCTGCAGGTAGCCCTCAGTCAGCCCGAATACCAGAGACTTAGTATTTCTGTGTCGGTTGCAGTCGCTCCAGTACTAACGTCAGGTTGTCAGGGATATAAAAACAGGCAGCCAACGCCATTACATCAGTTTTTCTTGCCCCAAATGTCAAAAGTTATGGTGGGGAAAAAACAGCAGTAAAAAGTAAATACCAATACCAAAACCCCAGAAAGGGGTGAGAAAAAGACATAGAAAGGTGAGAGAGATAGAGAGACAAGGAGGTTGGAGGGAAACCAGGACTGCAACAGTGAATACACTCGAACATCTACATTTATAGTAAGTGTACACAACTGTTCTATGTTTTTCGTGTTTCACTTTTGCAGTCATCACACTTGGGTTGATTCCCAAAGCTGAAGGGTGAAGGCAGTCAAAAAGAATTGGAGCTGGCTAATATGCCCTGCAGGACTGCAGTTGCAAAACCCACCCTGGATTTGGAAAAGATAGGCAGGTGGTAATGTTTGGGGAAGGTGTATACAGAACTCCAGGAAGCAGCTTCCAGGATGCCCCTGGTAGGGGCTCCCGAGGAATGCTGTTGAGATAGAAGTTGCCCTAGTGGAATGTGTTCTGACCCCCTGAGGGGTTGGTTTCCCATGGTGCTTGTAGCAGAAATGGATGCAGTGTGCTATCCATTTGGAAATTGTTTCAAAATGGCCTTGCCCTCTGCCCCTGGCGCAAAGCTGAAAAGTAACTGGTCAGATCTCCTGAAGGACTTAGTCCTATCAAGGTAGAATTTGAGCTGTCTATGCACGTTCAAGGAGTGCAGTATCCTTTTCCCCTTTATTTTGAGGATTAGGGAAGAAAGTTGGCAAATGGAGAGATTGGTTTAGAGCCACACTAGACACCACATTGGGCATAAAGGAAGGGATAGTCCTGAGGGAAACCGTGTCAGCATGGAAAATAATGGTTTCCACAGCCATAAGTGCTTGTAGCTCAGACACTCTTCTAGCTGAAGTGAAGTGATGGCAAGAAGCAAGGCTGTTTTCCAAGACAGGAACTTTAACTCTACTGAAGCTGCAGGCTCAAAAGGAGGTAGCATGAGCTTTTCCAGTATAAAGTTAAGGTCCCAAGCATGGGTGGGTGTTCTCCTTGGCGTCCTTAAGTTGTTAGCCACTCTCAGGAATTGTTTGATAAGACGGTGAGAGAAAAGAGGTGGCTCAGTGCTCTAATGAGCCAAAATGGCAGAGGCATGGATCTTAAAGGATGAGAAGGATAGGCCTCTGTGGAGTAGATCTGCTAAGTAATCCAGGATCAGAGGCAGGGAGGGCAGAGTTGTGTCCTCCCCTTTGGACTGAACCCAGGAGCAGTACCTTTTCCACTTATCAGCATAGGATTTCCTTGTACTAGGTCTTCTGACTTCAAGGATGAAGTCCAGCACCTGCTTGTTTAGGCTGGTTACCGGGGAAGAATTCAAGGAATAAAGCAAGGCTGCAAGATTTAGGGTTTACAGTTGCGGATGCAAGATCTGCCCCCCCCCCCTGCTGAGAGAGCAGGGTTGGGTTTTGGTGTAGGTGGCCAGGCTGGCACCAAAAACAGGCTGCGCAGGAGTGGGTACCAGTGCTGGTGTGGCCAGTCTGGGGCAATCAGAATTGTCCTTGGTCTGTCCTGTCTTATCTTGAGCAACACTGCTGAGAGAAGGGGCAGAGGGGGAAAGGCATAGATTAAGAGATTAACCCACTAGAAAGACAGGGCATCCACTTTCCAGGCCCTGCTGTGACGTGAACTGGTGCAGAATTCTTTGAGCTGGCGATTGCAGGGGGAGGCAAAGATATCTACTTCTGGGGTCCCCCATTTCTGGATCAGAAGGTTGAAGGTGCTGGGCTCGAATTGCCACTCATGTGGGTCTAGGAGATTTCTGCTCAAGTCGTCTGCTAGTGAGTTTCGTTTGTCTGGCAGGAATTGAGCTTGCAGATGGACCTGCATGTCCAACGCCGTGTGCCAAAGGGCCATGGCTAGCCTGCAGAGTGGGTAAGAATGGGTTCCTCCCTGCTTGATGTACGACATAACTGTGGTGTTGTCTGTATTTATTAGCATGTGTCCTGGAGAGAGTAGGGATCGGAAAGCTGGCATGCTGCACCGCTAGTGTCTCTTTTTGGTTGATGTGCAGATGAATTTAACTTGGGCTCCAGTGGCCTGAATGCACCTGCCATCCATGTGCGACTCCCAGGCATAGACTGATGCGTTTGTGGTCAGGGAAGCGTGGGGTTGAGTAAAGGGCAGCCCCCTGTCGTAGTTATATACATCTGCCCACGAAAAGAAACGGTCTTTAGACAGGGTATGATAGGAATGACAGTGTCCAGGTCTTGAGAATGTTGGCACCAAAGACTTTTTAAGTACCATTGAAGTTTTTTCATATGCAGTCTTGCATATAGAATTAGCAGTATACATGAGGCCATGAACCCTAGAGCCTGCAGAATTTTTCTTGCGGATAGCTGGGTTCTTGTGGCCATATGTTTGAAGTAGGCTGTCAGATAAAAGTACAGTTGTGTACACTTACCATAAATGCAGATGTTGAGTGTATTCACTGTTGCAGTCATTACATTTGGGTTATCTGCTTGCAGGTAGCCCTCCAGCCTGATTAACAAAGTCTTGGGTCCTGCGTCGGTTGCTGTCCCTTCTTCCATGACGTCAGGGGTATAAAACATGCAGCCGTTTTTCTTGCCCCAGATGTCAGGTGCCCCCCTAATAAGAAGCAATTAAACATAAAAGCACAAAGAAATACCTCCAACAAAAAAGCAAATACACCAAAAAGGCTTTTAAGCATAGTAAAGGAAAGTAGGGGTATAGCCAAAAGAAGTTAGGGCAACCATGACTGCAACCGTGAACACACTCTAACATCTACATTTATGGTAAGTGTACACAACTGTACTATGTTCTTCGTGTTTCACTGTTACAGTCATTACATTTTGGTAGATTCCCAAAGCTATGGTTGGGAGGAGGAATTTAGATAGCATTAGGGCCAGCTATAAGGCCCTGCAAGACTGCAGTGGCAAAGCCAGCTCTGGATTTAGAGAAAATTGGCAATGATGCTTGGTGAAAGTATGCACAGAACTCCAGGTAGCAGCTTCTAGGATGTCCCTGGTAGGGACGCCTCTGAGAAAGGCTGTAGAGGTAGATGCAGCCCTGGTGGAGTAAGGTCTGATCCCCTGGGGGATACATTTTCCATGGTTCTTACAGCAGAAATTAATGCAATGGCTTATCCATTTAGAAATGGTTTTTGCTTTGAAATAGCCTTCCCCTCTGCCCCTGCAGCAAATGCCACCAGCAGTAGTTCAGATTTCCTTTGAGGTTTAGTCCTGTCCAAGTAGAATCTAAGTCGTCTGTGCACATCTACGGAATGCAGTATCTGTTCCCCCTTTATTCTATGGATTGGGAAAGAAGGCTGGCAAATTAATGGACTGATTAAGAGCCACACTGGATACTACCTTGGGCATGAAGGATGGATTGGTTCTGAGGGACACCCTGTCCACATGAAAGATGATGAAAGGCCCCACTGCCATAAGGGCCTGTAATTCAAATACCCTTCTAGCTGAAGTGATTGTTAAAAGGAAAGCTGTTTTCCAAGAAAGAAAATGTAAGTCTGCAGTAGCAGCTGGCTTGAAAGGAGGTAGAGTGAGTTTCTCCAAGACAAAGTTAAGGTCCCAGGCTGGGGTTGGAACTCTCCTGGGTGGTCTCAAATTTTTGGCCCCTCTGAGGAACTGCTTGAGCAGTGGAAGAGGGGAGGTTCTGTGTTATAATGAGCTGAAATGGCTGAAGCGTGGATTTTTAATGGAGGAAAAAGACAGGCCCTCGTGAAGCATCTCAGTTAAGTATTGTAAAATCTGAGGTAAATTGGGCGCTGCTGTGCTCATCCCTTGAGATTGGTTCCAGGCACAGAATCTTTTCCATTTTTCAGCATAAGATCTTCTAGTACTAGGCCTCCTTGCCTCTAAAATGATATCCATCACAGGTTTACTGAGGGGTGGTAAAGGAGAAATTAAGTAATTAGCCAGGCTGCAAGGTTCAGTGTTAGAAGCTGAAGGTGCAGAATCTGGTTCTCCGTCTGAGGCAGGTGCCATGGAGGTAACCGTGACACACTGCACAGGAGGGGCTACCAGTGTTGGCGCAGCCAGTCTGGAGAAATCAAAATCATCTTTGGTTTGTCCGGTTTGATTTTTAGTAGTACTTTGGAGAGCAGAGGCAGAGGGGGGGAAGGCATGGACTAATAGGTTTTTCCAGCTGAAGGACAGAGCATCCACTTTCCAGGCTTGTTTGTGGGGAGTCCCTGTGCAAAATGTGTCCAATTGGTAGTACTGGGGAGAGGCAAACAGGTCTATATCTGGGATCCCCCATTTGCTTGTCAACATGTTGAAAATCCCTGGTTCCAGTTTCCACTCATGTGGGTCCATGAGGTTTCTGCTTAGTCCGTCTGCCAGTGTATTTAATTTTCCTGGCAGGAATTGAGCTTGTAGGTGCACTTGGTAGCTCAAGGCTGTGTTCCACAATGCCATGGCTAGTCTGCAGAGGGGGTAAGAATATGCACCTCCCTGCTTGTTTATGTACCACATAACAGTGGCGTTGTCCGTCTTTACCATTAGTTGTCCTGGAAGAATGTGGTCCTTGAAGGCTGTCAGACCATTCTGTACAGCTAACATTTCTTTTCGATTGATATGCAGGTGCATTTGACTTGGGTTCCATTTGCCCTGAATGCACTTCCCGGCCAGGTGAGCCCCCCATGCATAGTCTGATGCATCTGTTAGTGTTTGGGCGGCAGGGGGTGGTGTGAAAGGTAGTCCCTTGTTTTGGTGGCAGGCCTCTGCCCACCAAAGGAACTCTAGGCGTAGGCAAGGTATGATGGGAATCATTGTTTCTAGGTCTTGAGAATGTTGACACCATAGGCTTTTGATATACCACTGTAGTTTCCTCATATGTAGTCTTGCATATGGAATTAGAAGAATGCAGGAGGCCATGAACCCCAAGGCTTGCAATATTTGTCTTGCAGATATAGCAGGGTTTTTGTGGCCACTTGTTTGAAGTAGGTTGTCAAATGAATTTGCTTTTCTGGCGTGAGGTAAGCCATCTGGGAAGTTGTATTCAAGCTTGCTCCCAGGAATATAATTTGTTGACAGGGTACCAGGTGTGATTTCTTTTCGTTTATGGTGTACCCCAGACAAGTTAAAAACCCTTTTTACAAAGGCCAGATGATTCAAAGGTATGTCCTGGCTTTCTGCCTGAATGACACAACTGCCCAGGTATGGGTATATTTGAATATTTCTTTGCCTGCAAAATGCAATAACTTTTAGTTATGTACTTACCATAACTTTAGATGTTTGGGATCCATCTCGCCTACATTCTGTACTGATGGGCTCGGAGCCGATCCCTCGGCTCCGACTCGGCACGCTATGCTATAGAGCGAGGCCTCTTATTGGCTGAGCTATTTCTTATCCCAGGATGCACCACCACTAATCCCCCAGATCTTGTTCGTCCGCATTCATGCACACATGCACAACTTGTTTATATAACATTGTTAGATGTTTCAAGATGAAAACAACAGGATTCGGACCTTCTGATATCCTCTGATCTCCAAGGAAGGGGGAAGGAGGGTGGGTTATTAGAATGTAGGAGATGGATCCCAAACATCTAAAGTTATGGTAAGTACATAACTAAAAGATGTTATGTGATCCTATCTCGCCTACATTCTGTGCTGATGGGACAGCGTCCCTAGCACCTAAATCCTGGGTGGCTCATTGGAAAACACTCCTGAGCACTGTGGAACCAAATGAAGCTCGTCCTCTAGATGCCACATCCAATTTGTAGTGGGAAATGAAAGTGTGCCCGGAAGACCAGGTAGCCGCAGCACAAATGTCACTAATGGCAAGCTTAGAATGAAATGCTATCGAAGTAGCCATAGCCCTTGTAGAATGAGCTTTGACAGAGGTGGTAAGCTCTTTGTTAGAATAAGAATAAGCTTGAGTAATACAGTCCCTGATCCATTTGGCAATAGTGACCTTTGTGACAGCTTTGCCCAATTTATTGTCTGCAAAGGATACAAACAACTGATCTGTTTTCCTTGTTTGTTTGGTCCTGTCGAAATAAAAACGCAACTGCCTGTGGACATGTAATGTGTGGAATATGAATTCCGCTTTGTTAGAATATTTCGGAAAAAAGACTGGAAGTTCTAATGATTGTTGTAGGCAGAAACTGGAACAAACTTTAGGGACAAAGGAAGGATTTGGCCTGAGAGATACTCTGTCTTTGTGAAAAACCAAGTACGGGGGTTTTACAGACAAAGCTTGAAGCTCTGAAACTCTTCTGGCAGAAGTAATCGCCACCAGAAAAGCAGTCTTCCACGATAGAAATTTTAGATCACATGTCGCTGCCGGTTCGAAGGGGGAGGAAGTTAAGGCGCGTAACACCACATCGAGATCCCATGGAGGAGCAGGATGAGAAATCGGAGGTCTTAAAAGCGCAGCACCTTTCAAGAAGGTCTTACACAATCTGTTGCTCATTAAAGGTGGGTTTATAGATTTGTGAAAATTGGAAATCGCTGCCAATTGAACCTTGATGGTAGAGACTGAAGAGCCTTGACTGAAAAGAGAAGTTAAAAATTTTAGTACTTCTGATACGGGAATAGTGATGGGATCCAGTCCCCGGAGTTGAGCCCAAATAGCAAATCTTTTCCATTTGCTAGAATACAGTTTCTTTGTAGCAGACTTATGGGCCGAAGATAAGATGTGTTCAACCTCTGGATCCAACGTATGACTCCTGACTATAGTCGGAAGAGGAGGAGCCAAGCTGTCAATTTTAAGGTGTGTAGGGACTGGTGGAATAGTCCCGACTGATGAACCAAAAGGTCTGGGATCCGATCCAGGAACCATGGACCTTCCAGAGCATATTTCCGAAGATAGGAAACAATACTTGACGAGGCCAGTAAGGAGCAACTAAGATCATTTTGCTCCCCAAGAGAGATGCCTTTTGGAACACCCTGGGAAGGAGAGGAACTGGTGGGAAGGCATAAAGCAAGCCGGTGGGCCAAGGACGGGCTAGTACGTCCATGGGGCTCTTCCCCGGAGCCGGGGTTAGGGAGAAGAATTTTTTGCACTTCGCATTCAGTGGAGTCGCGAAGAGGTCGCAACACGGAACTCCCCATTTGCTGAAAAACTGACTTGCAACTGTCATGTTCAGAGACCACTCGTGAGGAGAGAGGATAGTTCTGCTCAGTCTGTCGGCTATCACATTGGACTTGCCCGGGATATGAGTAGCCACTAGAAAGCGTTTGGTCGAGACTGCCCATTCCCAGACTCTCATGGCCTCTCTGCAAAGAGGATAGGATCTGGTCCCTCCCTGTTTGTTCAAGTACCAGACAACTGACATGTTGTCTGAGTGAACGGCAATTACGCCATGAGGGAGGTAATCGTGAAGGGCTTGAAGGGACAGAAGCACCGCCCTCATTTCTAGGATATTGATATGAAGTAGGGTCTCTTCTGGGTGCCATTTGCCTTGGACTGACCTGCCCAGGGAATGCCCCCCCACCCCATCTGGGAGGCGTCCGTGGTCAAAGTGGCCGCAGGAGGAGGTGGAACAAAGGGTCGTCCCTGATCCAAATTGGAGGGCACTAGCCACCAGCGAAGGTCCCGTTTGCAGGTTTCCGTGATCCATATGAGGTGACTAAGAGGGGGTTCCTGAAAGGACCACTGAGCTGAAAGAAGCCACTGGAGAATTCTCATGTGCAACCCTGCCAAGGGGACTAGAAGAACCGTGGCGGACATGGATCCCAAAAGCTGCAGGACCATTTTGGCTGGGGCTTTGGACCTGGGAAGGAAGGCTCGAACTTGAGTCTGTATGGTTTGTATTCTGTCTGTAGGTAGATGGACCCACATTCGGTTTGAGTCCATCTCTACCCCTATGAATCTTATGCGTTGAGATGGCAGCAACACAGACTTTGGCCAATTGAAGGTGATTCCAAGGGAATTGCCCAGTGATATAGTGGCTTGTAGGCTCCGCAGTAGTAGATGCTTGGAGGTGGCAGTTAGGAGCCAGTCGTCTAGATACGGAAACATCTGGAATCCTAGACTTCTCAGGTGAGCAGTCACGACCGCCAAACACTTGGTGAACACCCTGGGTGCTGTGGTGAGACCAAAGGGCAGCATGCGGAACTGAAAATGACTGCCTCCTAGGCTGAAGCGCAGATGTCTCCTGAACGCTTGATGTACCATGATATGGTAATAAGCGTCCTTGAGATCTATGGAGCACATCCAAACACCTTTCTCCAGCAATGGGAGAATGGTTTGTATTGTGACCATTCGGAACTTGGACTTTGACTGAACGGTTTAGAATGCTGAGGTCCAAAATGGGTCTCAAGTCCCCAGTCTTTTTTGGCACCAAAAAGAATCTTGAGTAAGTCCCTAATCCGATCTGGTCTGCGGGGACCGGTTGGATGACTCCTTTTTGCAGCAGCTTTGAAACTTCTGAGGCTGCAGTTTCCCGTTGACTGTGTGGCGGGTCCGGGATTTTTTTGGACTGAGGTGGAGAGTGAGAGAAAGGGATGGTGTAACCTCCGGCGATAATTCGAAGCACCCATCGGTCCTGAGTGATACCTTCCCAGGCTTTTAGGTGCTTGAAAACGACCCCGACTGGCTCTGGAGCTGCACAGTCGGGCAATCCCTCAGGGACTGTGAAAGGCTGAAGAGCCACGAAAGGACTCGCGGTCTCCAGTGTTGCGAGGGCCTCTGCCGCCTCTGGGACGGCGTCTTCCGGAAGAATTTCCCCCTCCCCTGCCTCTGGAAGGTGGATCATCCTGCTGAGAGGGGTAAGGCTTCTGAGATCTACGGAACCACATTTTCCCTCCTCTTTTAGCCTTGGGATAAGGCCGAAAGGGAGTGGAAAATCGTGCCCCTACGGCAGTCAGAGTCTTACCCTCCTGTTCGCAGCGGGTCAGTGTGTCCTTTATCTTGGGTCCAAACAGGGAGGACCCATCAAAGGGGGCGTCTGCAAAGGAAGACTTAAAGGCCTCCGCGAAATGACACAGGCGGAGCCAGGCTTGTCTCCGTAGAGCAATGCCTGTATCCGCCGCTCTACTCGCCCCTTCGGCCGCATAAGAAATGAGCCTCATGGACGAGTTTGAAATGGACGACAATGTAGCCAGCTGAGAGCCAACCGTCTGGGCCAGCTCCTCAGGCAGGTTACCCAAGAGGGTATCGGAAAGTTCTTTAATCAGATCCCTCTGAAATCTAGTAAAGTGCGTAAGGTAGTTCAAGGACCTTAATGTAAAGGCCGCTGAACTTGGGGTGCGCTTTCCTTACCGATCCATGCTCCTAGACTCCTTATTAGGAGGATCGACGGACGTCGAAGCCTCTGCTACATCTTGCTGGGTAGCAGATGCCACCACCAAAGCATCTACAGCCACACCTTTAGTTAGAAACTCTTTCAGGGGGTGCAGAGAGGAACTTATTAGGACGAGCAGGCACCGGTTCCACAGAGTCTGGGTGTTCCCACGCCCTTCGACAGATCAAATCCAAGAGCTCGTCGAAGGGCGGAGACACCTAGGAGGCGGAGGGCTGAGCCCCGAAGGCCTTAAGGAACACTGACTCATCAGCAGAAGGGGGTTTGGACTGCCAGCCGCCTCGTTGTTTAAGGGCTTCCAGGATGTCTGCAAAGGAGACATCATCCGAGGACGACTTAGGGGACCCTTCTGCATCATCGAGATCAGTGTCTGATGTAAGAGACTCATCAGGGGAGTCAACGTGCTTCTTCTTGCACGATCTTTTACTGGGGGGTTCTTCCAAAGAAGCTTCAGAAGGACCTCCAGGAGGGGGGGAAACCCCAGTGGGGGTAACCTCAGGCCCCGGGGCTCCGCTGTCAAAGGACAGGAGGGCTGCCAAAGACCCAGTCTCGGTATGCAGGGAAGGAGCTGGGGAGACCGTGGAGGTAGCCAAAGATGATTTGGCTAACGCACTCCTCATAGCCCTGAAGGCGGGACCACCAGAATCCTGGGAGGGTCCCACCTCCGTGGCCACGACGGTAGATGGCACTTCCGCAGCAGACGCACAGAGAGGAAGACTTGGGACCGAAAACATCAATCCCGAAGCATCCCCCCCGGGGCCAACGGAAGAAGTCCGCGTACCGAACTCCGACCCAAGAGCCGGAGTTGGAGTAAGGGTCGGGCCCGACCCTAAAACCTCCACCGGTTCCACCAGCACCGGCTCCAACGGTGCCGAGGCTGTTGGAGGAGGAACCATAGTAGCAAGGTGGATCATCGGCTCCGAAGCCGAATGGGCTGGAGCCGAAACTAACTTTTGGAACACCGGAGACTGGAAGAGTCTTAGGAGCACCCTGTCGATGTCCGAATCAGACATCTTGGATGATCTGGACGATACCGATCGGGTCCGAACCGATTTCTCCATCGGCTCCAAAGGACTAGGGGACCGGCTCCGAATGGATTCTATAACTATCGGCTCCGTGGGAGATCTCAAGGCAATTTCCCTCAGTGCCGATGAGGACTTCGGCTCCGAAGGGGAAGAGTCTGAGCCGGCAACCCTCATTGGCTCCAATATCAGTGGAGCCGATGAAGGTAACCCGCCTCTCGATGCCCCAGTCCTCGGCTCCGAAACCAGAGGGGTCGAGACTGGAGGCATCGAGGCAGACCGTTCCGCCCTCGGCTCCGAAGTCCGTGGAGCCGATGGAGAAGTCTGCCTAGGTTTTTTGGCAGTCTGTTCTGACTGACTGGTCGGAGCAGACGCTTTCTTCTTTTTTGAAGGAGAGGGAGAAGAAGATAAAGCCTCCTCAAAGGATGGCTTAATTAACCCCTTAAGGATTAATTTGTTTTTCCTCTCCTGGAGGACCCTTGATGAGAAGGCGTGACACACGCTACATGATTCTTGTAGGTGCTTGGCACCTAAACAATAAACGCACGAGGAGTGGTCATCCGTTATGGACATCTTATAACCACACCTCGCGCATTTTTTAAACCCGGAGGGCCTATGCTCTTTGGACATGTCTAAAGAGAGATAACACACCTATCTAAAGGGAGATAACACCAAAACCAGCAGTTTAAGTTCAAAAATATAAAATTTTTTTTTTTTTTTTTATGACACAACAAACAGTTGCACACAAAAAAAAACACAGAAAGAGAGGGTCAAGACCCTCTAACTTAAACGGGTACTTTATCCACAAATAAACGCTAGAATAGCAAATAGCAAAAGGGGAAGGCCCCTCTAACTAAAACGGGAAACCTTCCCTTAACGAAAAAGACAAATTTCTCAACAAATTCACCAAATACACACACGTATCACAATAGCTGTTAAAACAGCTTTTGGGTTCAAAACAATCAAATTCCTGGCAGGAAAAGCCTAAATAAATTAGTACTTAGCCCAGCCAAGTTGAGACCACGTCTTAGCTTGTAAGCGGCAAACGAGATCTGGGGGATTAGTGGTGGTGCATCCTGGGATAAGAAATAGCTCAGCCAATAAGAGGCCTCGCTCTATAGCATAGCGTGCCGAGTCGGAGCCGAGGGATCGGCTCCGAGCCCATCAGTACAGAATGCAGGCGAGATAGGATCACATAACATCTGTAGCTTGCCACTTTGTGAATACCCTGGGCGCAGTAGATAAGCCAAAGAGCAGTGCATGTAGCCTGCTTTGAAGCGTAGGTATCTTCTGCAAGATTCCCTGATTGGGATGTGCAGGTATGCTTCTTTTAAATCTAGTGTTGCCAACCAGGCATCTTTGCCTAGCACAGGAAGTAATTGAAGAGTCAGCATCTTGAATTTTGGAATCTCCAAAAAGGTGTTTAGAGTAGGCAGGTCCAGGATAGGACGCCATGAATCGTCTTTTCTGGGTACTAGGAAAAGTCTCGAGTAGAAACCTTGTCTCTTTTCCTCTTCTGGTACCAGTTGAATAGCCCCCATGCTTAAGAGAGAAAGGACTTGTTTTTGGGCCTCTGCCCACTGATTTGGGGGTAGGTCCGGCCACCCACTTGGTGTTGGCAACATGTGGAAGTGAAATCTGTATCTCTGGGGCACTACATTTAAAATCCATTTGTCCTGGGTAATGAGTTCCCAATTCTTTGCATGAAGAGCAATCTTTCCCCCCAAGGGGGCAGTCAGTTGATAAGTGCTTGGAAATTTTAAAAGGAAGTCATTGAGACAGTTTACCATAGGGGGTGTCTTATTATTCCCAGACTTGGAAGTGGAGGCCCCCCCACTACTTAGTTCTGCGAGTCCCCTGGGACTGAAACCTGGGGTTTTTGCTGTGTCTGTGTTTGGCTTGAGAAGACCTGGAAAGGGCTGGAAAGAACCAATTCTTAGAGGGCCAGTGCCTACTAAATCTAGGAGGCTGAACTTGTAAAAAATCTAACAGTTTGCATAGATTTAGCTTTACCTTCCATCTTTTTAAGAACTTCCTCAGCCTTGTTGCAAAACAGGCAGTCCTGATTTAAAGGAGCATCCAAAAATTTAGCTAACATGATCAGGCAAAGATTGCTCCTTAAGCCAAGCATGCCTTCTGAGCACAGACCCAGTAACAGCAGCCCTGCAAGAGGCCTCTAATGAATCAAAACCACATTGCAAAGAATGTTTTCCAACTTATTGTTATTTAAATGTTGAATTCCCCATGACACCAACTATTTTTGGTATCCCGAAGATACATAAAGATGTACATAATCCACCTTTTAGGCCTATTGTGTCTGCAAAAGGGTCAAAGACTGAGGCTTTGGCATCCTTTATTGATGTTAATTGTAAAAACATTCTTGCAAAACTACCACACATTTTAAGGGATTCCTGGCACTGTCTGGAGTTAATTAGACAAAATAATGTCACGAGTACTTCTGATTTATTTATGGCTACAATTGATGTGGTCAATGTATTCTCAGTTATTCCCCACAAGCAAGGTCTTGAAATGTTTGAGGCCAGTCTATTGAGTCATAGTGACATGGATGCTAGTAAATGTCGTCTTTTAACTGATTTAATGGAAATTGTGTTCAACAATAATTTTATTTATATTAATGGTGAATTTTACAAAGTACTGGTGTTGCAATGGGTGCCAGATGTGCCCCCGTATATGCATATTTGGTGTTAGCAAAATGGGAAAATGACTTAGTTTTTACATCCACATATTGGAAGAATGTTTCTTTATATTTGCGTTACCTGGATGACATTTTTTACATCCACATATTGGAAGAATGTTTCTTTATATTTGCGTTACCTGGATGACATTATTGCATTTTGGAAAGGAGAAAAAGCTGTATTGATTGAATTTATTGAATATCTGGGTGCGACATCTGATTTTCTCAAATTCACTAGTAATATTCAAGAAAAACAATGTGAATTTCTTGATCTTACTTTGTCCCATGATGATGATGGTTTTCATTCCAACATTTTTAGGAAGAAAACCTTTTCCAATTCTTTTCTACATTTCGATAGTTGTCGCCCTATGTATCAAAAAAGAAATTTGATCAAAGGGCAAATGGTTAGATTATCAAGAATCATTAGCGACGATAGTATGTTTAAACATGAAATTGAAATTCTGTCTAAAATGTTTATGGATCGAGGATACCCTAATAATCTTATTGATACCATTAAAAAGGATATTTATACTAATAGGACCATACTATATAAACCTATTATTAAATATGGATGTGACAATTTGTCTAATAATAGTTCTAGTTTGGCTAGATACGATTCATTTATTTTGCCATATAATGATACATCACATTATTTAGCTGATATTATTAAGGAGACATGGACAAGTGTTTTTATAAATAATGCTGAGCTATCTAAGATATTAGGAAGTCAGCCTAAAATCACTTTCAGTAGAGGTAGAAATTTAAAGGACATCTATGAGTCTAACAGCAACAGGAATTTATATAAAACATAAAAAATGAGCAAATGTGGTACTTGTCACATCTGCAAATACATTAATGATGGTCCAAATGTAGCAATACAGGGTTACAATAAGACTATTAGATGCCCTGGTTACTGTAATTGCAACACGAAGATGGTGATATATCTGGCTACTTGCTCCACTTGTCCGGCATTTTATGTTGGCAAAACTATAAGGAAGCTAAGGAAACGCATAGTTGAGCATGCTAGGGATATTAAGAAACACAAGACTACTAGTTCTTTATACATGCACAGTACTAGATGTCCAAGTTTTAAAAGATTTATATTTTTTGTTATAGATAGAATTCCACACAATATACACAAAGGTGGTGATAAGACTATGCTCGAGGCTATGGAATGTTTATGGCAATTTAGATTAAATGCTTGTATGTTACCTGGTATCAATGAAAACATATCTATTTCAAGTATTTTAAAATATAGGTCACATTTTATATGACCATATTTTATAATGTAACATTATTTATTATTTTTTATGTATAGTTCATAATTTATTACATACATATTCATCTATTTATTGATACAATAATTTTTAAATATTTAATAACAATATACTACAAGTTTTCTATATATATTTTATATAACAATATTTAAATTTATAGTGCTGTTATTTATAACATATGCAATTATTATATATGTATTTTAAACATGTTTTTTATTGGAGTCAAGTGATTTTATACATATCTCTACATTTACATTGTTTAATCAATGTTTATGTTAATTAGTTAATTAGGTTATTGGGAAATTATTTGCATATATATGAATGGCCTTGATGTTAATTCTTTGTACTCTGATGATGCCCTAATGTTTGGGTGAAAGCGCCAAGTATTCTTCGTTCGTATAGTTCTGTAATAAAGCAGGTTGTTGCAGTTCACTGTGTGCGTTATGTTTTCCAACTTGTTCGGAGGAATGCATTAAATCCTGTAATTCTTTATTTTCCACACAGTCAGGAATCAACACAATTTTCTGTTTAAGCAGTCCAATAACATGTTGCTGATATTTTAACAAATGAAACTGGCAATTTAAAGCCCTAATGGCCAAGGTTGCAGACGTGTAAAGCTTCTTACCCCATCTATGCAGCGCCCTGGAGTCTCTATCAGAAGGGGTAGGATTTTTAGCAGTAGAAGCCTTAATGCCCTTGGGCCCCTGTAGTATCTGTCAGGTTTTCTGGGAGCAGGAGGCATGGAATCAGGGGCCAAACTGGATTCCCAGAAAGCATCAACAATGTCTAGTACAGGAGGGATAGCTAAAGGCCTATGCTGAGGTAGGAGAAGGAAATCCCTAAACCTCTTTTTTGAATCAGAAAAATCCTGGATTTCCCAGTGGAAATGCTTCCTTAGAGTATGTAAGGTTTCCCAAAAAGAAAAATCCTCAGGAGGGGAAGCAGAGGGAATAGAGTTATCTGCATCAGAATCCTCATAAGTAGGTACGGGTAAATCTAGATCAGAGTCAGAACAAACAGAATCCTGATCAGAAGACTCAATCAACTTCATTCCTAGGCCTCTTGGGGGGGAGGGGGGGTTGGCTACCCCTGATTAGAGTCATTAGATCTTCAGCCATTCTTATTTGTTTTTTTTACGCATAGAGGCCTGCGCATGTGGCCTGGGTGTCGTTTTTTTTAGACATGGATCTAGATTTAAGCCTAACTAATGAAGGAGGTGTCTATTTAATATGCAAGTCCATAGGCCTGAATACACCCTCAGAAGCCGGTGCCTGCACAGTGGCTCCGGACCCATCCAAGGTAGAGACATCTGTGGGTTCCATAGCTGAAGCATCTCGCAGCATACCAGACTCCGAATGGGTCTCAGTAGAGGCCTGCGAATCAGAAGCAGTGGGCATTAGGGGCTGCGAAAGCTCCTCACTGAGTACCGGTGAACTGGCGACTGGCTTAGGAGAAGCGTTGTTGGCAGTTTTGGACAACGGCGGCCTGTCTCTGTCTTTATCTTTGCGTTTTTTTGGAATCCCGGTAGTCGGATGGCTAACCGATGACATTTCTGGATAATTAAACCGATAACCGAAATACTTAGAGGCGAAAATATACAGACGACGGATAGTGTGCTGATTAAATAAAGCACAAAACTGACAGCAAGGTACATTGTGGTCAGGGCCTAGGCAAGGAATACAGTACGAATGAAAATCTTTGAGGTATTTGCTTTCCACAAGTAATGCAATTATTAACTTTTACTGACATCGGCAAGGAGCAAGAAAAAGTTTCTCCAACGGGGTACTTAGCTTTAGTTGAAGACTTTGGTTCTGAAACTCGAAAACGAAAATTTCAGGAGTTTGCTGACCGGCACTTGCGAACTGCTTCTGTTTTGGGCACCGCACGGCAAGAAAGACTGAAGTAATGGCGTCAGCTACATGCTTTATACCCCTACCTGACGTCATGGAAGATGAGAGAGCAACCGATGCAGGACTCAAGACTTTGATAATCAGGCCGACTGACGGCTACTGCAAGCAGATAACCCAAATGTGATGACTGCAACAGTGAAACACGAAGAACATCAGACAAAATTAAAGAAAATCTTTATGTGGGATTTGCTTTCCACACATCAAGCAATTGCTGACCTTTTTAAACGGAGAATCTCCAATGGGTTACTTATCTGACTGGAAGTAGACACACTGGAAAAACAGACTGACTGCAAGCATTTTGATCACACTTGAAATGCAACAGACTGAAAAGCCAGAAAGAACTGAAGATGGCATCGATGGATACCCTTCTTATACCCTGATGTCCACATGCTGGTTAGGGATGAAATAGACAGTCTGGAAATTGGGCCAGTCATGTACGTCTGCATGGCAGGAAGACCCAAGAATCAGTACTGCAACACTGACTATGAAGAAATTTAATGCAAAAGCTAAAATCAATATGACTTTAAAACAACAAAATCTACATCATAGCAATTTGCAAGTGTTACTATATCAACGTCATCTATATGCATTTAGAGGTTTAAATTAAAAAAATCTGTGTCCCTATCAGAAATGTGGGGAAAATAATAATGTGCTCTGCCAAATAAAAAAAAAAAAAAGAAAACGTAATTGACAAAGGAAGACAGTGAAACCTCAAAACAAGCTGTAAAGCCATTTAAACATTCTCACCTTGCATCCCTACAATGTGGTCAAGCTACAATCCCACATTTTTGCTATTTATATATAGCAACTCCAAGACTGTGGCAGCTTGGAAAAGGTAAGCGAAATATTCTTGAGCTACTGCAGCCTCAAACTTGGTATAGAATTTTCGGATTCATATGTACAGTCTCACTATTTCGAGGACCATAACTGCAGTCCTCAGATTTTCAACAAGAGCACAACAAATTCAGACATGTATTTCTGCATGCACCACTAATTTCGTGATTGCCCAATTAAATCAGGATTATCAGCCCATCCATGTAGGGTAAAGAATCTGCACACACTGTTGGTGAATTGGAGATTCTACAAACAGCACCAGCTACAGGTTGCTAAATTCAGGGTGGGTGCATGTAGGCAAGAGTCTAATGGCTTTAAGTGACTACTACTCATGAAGAAAACCTTGCAGTCCTGTGACTGCATGGGGGTGGATGGGGACTCTTGAGTAAACCCAAATAAAAACATTAATGCATACTATGGAGACAACCAATGTCACACTGTGAAGGGAAACAACAGTACTAAAACGCAATTATGCCTATATAACAGAGGTGAAGATCCTGCAAGCTGATCATCAGCAAAAGCAGACAAACAAAAAAAAGTTATGAGTAGCCACTGAAGATGCACTAGTGTAAATAAGTTTATCATATTCATAACCATTAACTTGAAATATAATTCTATTTAATGATATAATATGCTAGTATCAGGTATAGGCCTGAATCAAAGATGTTCTCTCCAGAGTACCTATTTAAAAATATCTGCATGTTTAAAATACTCACTTAGGTTTAAGAGGGTCTTCAACTTCCAGGTCCCAGACATAAAGCTTACCAACTTGATTGCCTAATGCAAGCATCTGAAAAACAAAACAAGCAAATCAATACTTCAAACACTTGTGAACTAATTTATTATGAAGCGAGCAATCTCTTGCCAGTGCAATAGCTAGACTTCTGATGACAGCTTATAAAATGATTAATACTGAAAATATCGGTTTGCCTTTGAAGCAGGTAAATTTCTACCAGAGATCGCAGTAATAAGGATTAAGAATGGTCATCTACAAGTTCTTGTATCCAAAATATCTTATCCCCTTTCCACTAGGATTGTAAAGCTGTGTTAGGAACTTACCACAAATGTAGATATTTCAGTAGCTTCACTACTGCTGTCCAAGCTCCCCCTAACATCACCCCTTTCCTTGTTATTCCTTGTGCTTTATGATCCCCTGGACCAACCTTTGGATTGTGGTGGCCTCCTACCCCTGGATTATACTCTAAACTCTCTACCAAGCCCTGGATCCTGCTTTGCTGGCTATTTTCCTGGAGAAATGGGATTAGGATCCTTTGAGGGGCTGGATCTGGGCCATATGAAGAGGTTCCACCTGGTCCACAGGGCTCTGGGGCACCCTGGCCTTTAGCTGGGGAAAGAAAAATCTGGAAATGGTGTTGCTTGATGCAACCATTATACACAAACCTACTCATGCCTGGGTGGGTAGGCTTTGGCTGAAGCAGTCAGGAAGGTACGGCACTGGAAAAAGTACAGTTGTGTACACTTACCATAAATGTAGATGGTAGAGTGTATTCACTGTTGCAGTCATCGACCTGAATACCAGAGTCTTTGGATTTCTCAGTTGGATCATGCTGTCTCTTCTTCCATGAAGTCAGGTCGTCAGGTGTATAAAACATACAGCCGATGCCATTACATCAGTTTTTCTTGCCCCAGATGTCAGGTGCCCGCACAATAGGAAGCAATTATATGGTATGGTACACTCCCATCAAAAAGCAAATACACCAGAAAAAATAAATATACCAAACAAAAAGGAAAGGTAGAGCCAAGAGAAGTCCGGGGGCTGGAGGGAGGGTAACCAGGACTGCAACAGTGAATACACTCGAACATCTACATTTAAGGTAAGTGTACACAGCTGTACTACGTTCTTCATGTTTCACTGTTGCAGTCATCACATTTGGGTTGATTCCCAAAGCTAAGGAAGGGGGGGATGTTAAAGAGCATTATGGCCAGCTATTAAGTCCTGCAAGACTGCAATGGCAAATCCAGCTCTGGATTTAGAAAAGATAGGCATGTGGTAATGCTTGGTGAAGGTATGTACAGAGCTCTGGGTAAGCAGCTTCTAGGATGTCCCTGGTAGGGACTCCTCTGAGAAAAGCCGCAGAGGTAGATGCAGCCCTGGTGGAATGTGATCATATCCCATGTGGGGTAGGTTTTCCATGGTGCTTGTAGCAGAAATGAATGCAGTGAGCTATCCATTTGGAAATGGTTTGCTTTGAAATGGCCTTCCCCTCTGCCCCTGCAGCAAAGCCAACTAGCAGCTGTTTAGATTTTCTGAGAGGCTTAGTCTTGTCCAAATAAAATCTAAGTTGTCAGAGTGCAGTATTCGTTCCCCTTTGTTTTGTGGATTAAGGAAAAAGTAGGCAAATGAATGGACTGATTTAGGGCCACACTAGACACCACCTTGGGAATAAAGGATTAGTTCTGAGGGAAACCCTGTCTGCATGAAAGATAATGAAGGGTTCTACTGCCATGAGGGCCTGTAATTCAGACACTCTTCTTGCTGAAGTGATGGCTAGAAGGAAGACTGTTTTCCAATAAAGGAATTTCAGCTCTGCTGTTGCAGCTGGCTCAAAGGGGGGGGGGGTGAACTTTTCCAATACAAAGTTAAGGTCCCAGGCTGGAGTGGGAGCTCTCCTGGGGGGTCTTACATTTTTGGCCCCTCTAAGGAATTGCTTTAGCAAGGGGTGAGAGAAAAGGGGTGGCTCTGTATTATAATGTGCTGAAATGGCAGAGGCATGAATTTTAATTGACGAGAAGGAGAGGCCCCTGTGGAGCATTTCTGTTAAGTACTGTAGAATCTGAGGTAAGCTGGGCACCGTTGTGCCCATCCCCTGAGCCAGGCTCCAGGAACAGTATCTTTTCCACTTTTCAGCATAGGATTTTCTAGTACTAGACCTCCTTGCCGCCAGAATGACATCCAGTACCTGCTTACTATGCTAAGGGAGAGCTCAAGGAATTAGCCAGGCTGCAAGGTTCAGGGTTTGAAGCTGAGGGTGCAGAATCTGGCCCGCCTGCTGGGACAGCAGGGAAGGGGTCTGAGGTAGGTGCCATGGCTGTAGCAGTGCCATACTGCACAAGAGGGGGTACCAGTGCTGGTGTGGCCAGTCCGGTGCAATCAGTATTGTCCTTGGCTTGTCCTGTTTGATCTTTAGTAGAGCCTTCAAAGAGGAGAGGCAGAGGGGGAAAGGTATAAACTGAGAGGCTTTCCCAGGTAAAGGACAGGGCATCCACTTTTCAAGCTTGGCTATGGGGAGTTCTTGTGCAGAATTTGTTCAATTTGTAGTTCTGAGGGGAGGAAAACAGGTCCATCTCTGGGGTCCCCCATTTGTTCCTCAAGAGGTTGAATATTTTGGGCTTCTAGTTTCCATTCGTGTGGGTCCATGAGACTTCTGTTTAAGTAGTCTGCCAGTGAATTTAGTATGCCTGGCAGGAATTGAGATGGCAGGTGTACTTGTAGCTCAAGGCTGTGTTCCACAGAGCCATGGCTAGTTTGCAGAGAGGGTACAAGTGGGTTCCCCCCTGCTTATGTACCACATAACCGTGGTGTTGTCTGTCTTTACCAATAGTTGTCCTGAAAGAATACAGTCTTTGAAGGCTGTCAGAGCATTCTGTACAGCTAACATTTATTTTTGATTGATATGCAGGTGCATCTGACTCTGGTTCCATTTGCCCTGAATGCACTGCCCTTCTATGTGAGCCCCCCATGCATAGTCTGAGTCTGTTGTTAGGGTTTGGGCGGCAAGGGGTACAGTGAAAGGGAGTCCCTTGTTGTGGTAGCAGGCCTCTGCCCACGAAAGAAACTGTCTTGATACAAGGAATGATAGAAATCATTGTTTCCAGGTCCTGAGAATGTTTACACCATAGGTGTTTTAGATACCACTGGAGTTTCCTCATATGCAGTCTTGCATATGGAATTAGCAAAATGCAAGAGGCCATGAACCCCAGGGCTTTCAGTATTTTCCTTGCAGATAGCTGGGGTTTTGTGGCCAATAGTCTGAAGTAGGTTGTTAAGTAAACTTATTTCTCTGGAGTGAGGAATGCCATCTGGGAAGTTGTGTTCAAGCTTGCTCCCAGGAATACAATCTGTTGGCAGGGTACTAGGCGAGATTTATTTTCATTGATGGTGTACCCCAGTAAGATTAGAACTTTATTTACGAATGCCAGGTGTTGTAATAGCAAGTCCTGGCTTTCTGCCTGAATCAGACAATCATCCAAATATGGGTAAACTTGAATAATTCTCTGCCTGCAAAATGCAATGGCTGGAGCTAGGCACTTTGTGAATATCCTGGGAGCAGTAGATAAGCCAAAGGGAAGTGCACAGAACTGATGGTGCATGGAGCCTGCCCTGAAGCGTAGGTATTTCCTGTAAGATTCCCTTATTGGGATGTGCAGGTAAGCTTCCTTTAAAAGTCTAGGGTTGCCTGCCAGGCATCCTTGGCTAGCATGGGAAGAAGCTGTTGCAGAGTTAGCATTTTGAATTTTGCAACTACCAGAAAGTTGTTGAGAATAGAGAGGTCCAGGATAGGACACCAGTTGTTGTCTTTTCCAAGTACCAAAAAAAGTCTTGAATAAAAGCCTTGTCCCCTTTGTTCTGTCCTTGGGACAGGCTGAATATCCCTGATATTGAGGACAGAACCTGCTGTTGGACCTCCACCCATTGATTTAGGGGTTGGGTCTGGCCAACCATTTGGTGTTGGTAGGGTGTGGAAGTGGAATCTGTATCCTTGGGGTAGGGTGTGGAACTGGAATCTGTATCCTTGGGAAACTATGTTCAAAACCCAACTGTCCTGGGTAATGAGTTCCCAGTTTTTTGCATGCAGGGCGAGCTTTCCTCCTAAGGGAGTAGGTAGTAGAGCAGGGCTTGGAAGGGTTAAGCTTAAGTCATTGTGCCATTTTTCCGTAGGGGGGTGCCTTACTACTCCCTGCTTTGGAAGTGGGAGCCCCCACTGCTTAGGTTTCTGCGAAGCCTGAGACTGTAGCCTAGGTGGTCTGCTGTTCCTGGGTTTGCACTGAAAAGGCCTAGAAGTGACTGGAAAGGATTTGTTCTTAGAAGGCCAATGCCTACTGAATCTGGGAGGCTGTACTTGTAGGAAATCTTTAACAGTTTGCATAGATTCAACTTTTTCCTCCATCCTTTTGAGGACAACTTCTGCTGTTGTCGTCAAAAAGGCGGTCTTGGTTTAAGGGAGCATCCAGTAATTTAGCTTTAACATGATCTGGCAAGTTTTGTCCTTAAGCCAAGCATGCCTTCTAAATACAGACCCAGTGACAGCAGCCCTGCAAGATGCTTCTAAAGTGTCAAAACCACATTGCAAAATATGTTTTCCAACTTGTTCTGCAGAATGCATTAAATCCTGTAATTCTTTGTGTTCAGTACAGTCAGGAATCAACATCATTTTCTGTTTATAAGTAGCCCCATAACATGCTGCTGATACTTTAACATATGAAACTAGCAATTTAAAGCCCTGATGGCCAAAGAAGCAGAAGTGTATACCTTCTTACCCCATCCTGTCTAAGGCTCTAGAATCTCTATCAGAAGAGGAAGCTTTTTGGCAGCAGTAGCCTTAATGCCTTTTTGGTCCTTGGGAAATGGTCTCTGGATCCACAGAAGGATTCTTGAAGAGGAACTTGAGAGTCAGGTACTCTGTAATACTGGTCAGGTTTTCTGGAAGCTGGAGGTAAAGTGTCTGGGAAAAGGCTAGATTCCAAGAAAGCATCATCTACAATGTCCAGAACAGGAGGGATAGCTAAAGGCCTGTGTTGAAGAATTCCCTAAGCCTCTTTTTGGAGTCAGAGTAATCCTGGCTTTCCCAGCGGAAATGCTCCCCAAGAGTGTGCAAGGTTTCACCGAAAGAAAAATCTTCTGGAGGGGAAGCAGAGGGAATGGAATTCTCTGCATCAGAATCCTCATAACTAGATAAGGGCATATCCTGGTAATCAGAAGGAGCAGAAAAATCAGATTCCTGATAAGAAGAATCAGAAAGAAAGCCAGTTCTAGGTCTCTTAGAGGGGGAAGGCTGGCTTCCCCTAATCAAGGTAATGAGGTCTTCAGCCATTCTAAGCATTTGTTTTTTAGGCATATTGGCCTGTGCCTGCGGTTTGGTTGTCGGTTTTCTAGTCGTGGTGCGAGTTTTAGGCTTGGATGAAAACAATGGCATCTGTTTAATATGAATGTCTGTAGGCCTGAATACACCCACAGAAGCCGGTGCCTGCACAGCGGCTCTGGACCCATCCAAGGTAGAGACATCTTCTGGTTCTATAGTCGAAGAAGCATCTCGCGGCATACCAGACTCAGAATGGGTTTCAATAGAGGCCTGCAAATCAGAAGTAGCAGGTATCAGTGGCTGCGAAAGCACCTCACTGAGTACCGGCGGACTGGCCACTAGCTTAACGGAAGTGTCATCGGCTGTTTTAGACCTATGCGGTCTGTCTTTATCCTTGCATTTTTTCTGAAGATCGGTAGTTGGATGGCTTGAAGTCATTTTGGAGTACAGAGAACGAGTACGAAAATAATTAGTTGCAAAAATAGCCTGACAACGGACAGTTCGGGCATTCAATAAGGCACAAAATTGACGAGGGACGTCGTGGGCTGGGCCTAAGCAAGGGATGCAGTAAGAATGGAAATCTTGGAGGTATTTGCTTTCCACAGGTAAGACAATTGTTAACTTTTACTGACATTGGTTAGAGCAAGAAAAAGGATCGCTAATGGGGTACTTCAACTTTTGTTGAAGACTTCGGGTCTGAAACTTGAAAACGAAAATTTCAGGAGTCGGCCGACTGGCACTTGCGAACTGCTTCTGCTTCGGGCACCACATGGCAAGAAAGACTGATTTAATGGCATTGGGTGCACGTTTTATACCCATGACGACCTGACAGAAGAGACCGCATCTGACGCAGAAATCCAAAGACTTTGGTATTCTGGCCGGCTGAGGGCTACCTGCAGGCAGATAACCCAAATGTGATGACTGCAACAGTGAAACACGTAGAACATCTGACTGGGTGTGGGCTACCTACAAGCAAGAGATCACCAGAAGTGAGGACTTCAACAGTTTATAATATGATGAACATAAACACACACACACACACACACACACACACACACACACACACACACACACACACACACACTACAATAAGGCAGAACCAAACAATACACTATTGTATATTATTATCTGCACTAACAGTGTATGCACTGATACTGTAAAGGAGTTTGTACAAGGGCACCACTAACAAGAACAAAAAGCAGATACTTTGCACAAAATATGACAAGCCGGAAAGTCATAGGATATAGGCACAGGTGCCACAATAGAAATACAACACTACTATAGGTCAAAAGTGATACAAGGTACCAAAACTCAGGATAAAAGCACAGATGCCATGAGACTAGTGGTCACAGTACTACAACTTAAAAATAGTACAATAAGGCGGAATGTACAGTTTTGTACCTACCATAAATATAGATGTTCGAGTGTTCACACTGCTGCAGTCATCACACCTGGGTTATCCTGCCATCAGGCGGTCCCGCAGTCGGCCAGAGTTCCAAAGTCTTGGTCCAGCGTCGGTTGCTGTCGCTTCTTCCCTGACGTCAGTGCGCCAGGGGTATACAAGATGCACCCGACGCCATTTTCTTTTTTCTTGCCCCAGATGTCAGGTGCCCCCAAGTAGGTAGGCAATACCTATTGCTATAAACAGTTATGCATATAAAATAACAATACCTTCAGATACAAGCAAATACACCACAAAGGTTGTAGAGGATAGATAGGTATAGATAAGGCCAGCCAGTTCAGAAGGGATGGAGGGAGGGTAACCAGGACTGCAGCAGTGTGAACACTCGAACATCTACATTTATGGTAGGTACAAAACTGTACTATTTTCATCGGGTTACACTGCTGCAGTCATCACACTTGGGTGGAATACCAAAGCTAAGGTTGGGTGGCTGGTCTATAAGGAGTTAGGATTGGCTATGAGGCCCTGCAGAACTGTAGTGGCAGATCCTGCTCTGGATTTAGAGTAAAGAGGCAGGTGGTAATGCTTGGTAAAGGTGTGCAATGAACTCCAAATTGCAGCCTCCAAAATTTCCTTTGTAGGTACTCCTCTGAGAAAGGCCATTGAAGTGGCTGTAGCCCTGGTGGAATGTGGCCTAATGTGTTTTGGAATTGATTTTCCATGCTGTGTGTAACAGTAACAAATACAGTGTCCTATCCATTTGGATATAGTCTGCTTTGAGATAGCCTTGCCCTGTGATCCTACAGCATATGCTACAAACAGTTGCTCAGTTTTCCTGATAGCTTTTGTTTTGCCCAAGTAGAAGCGTAGTTGTCTGTGTATGTCCAAAGAATGCAGAAGTTTTTCCCCTTTATTCTGGGGGTTTGGATAAAAAGTTGGCAAATGGATGGTTTGATTAAGAGCCACACTAGATACCACCTTTGGCATAAAGGTAGGGTTTTGTTCTTAGAGAAACCCTGTCCTGATGAAAAATTATAAAAGGTTCCACTGCCATTAATGCCTGTAGCTCTGAGACTCTTCGTGCTGAAGTTACTGGTAGGAGCAGAGCTGTTTTCCATGATAAAAATTTTAGATCGGCTGTATGAGCTCGCTCGAAAGGAGGCAGGGTCAGTTTTTCCAAAACAAAATTGAGGTCCCAAGTTGGTGTTGGTGGTGGTCTGGGCGGTCTTATGTTTTTAGCCCCTCTGAGGTACTGTTTTAGCAGGGGATGAGAGAATAAAGGAGGATCCATGTTGTAATGTGCTGAAATGGCAGAGGCGTGGATCTTAATAGATGAAAAGGATAGGCCTCTGGTCCAGCATCTCAGTTAAGTATTGTAAAATCTGAGGAATGTTTGGGACAAGAGGATCAAGGTTTTGAGCCTGGTTCCAGGCACAGAATCTTTTCCATTTATCTGAGTAAGCCTTCCTGGTGCTAGGCCTCCTGGCCTCCAAAATGACATCCATAACTGCTTTAGGGAGAGGTGTTGCCCGTTTGTCTAATGGATCTGCCATGCAGCCAGGTTTAAGGTTTTGAGCTGCTGGTGCAGGATCTGATTGTTTTGTTGAGTCAGGTGGCGTGGAATTTGAGGCAAAATCCATGGTGGTCCTTGCGCAAGGTTCCTTAATATAGGGTACCAGTGCTGGCGTGGGCAGTCTGGAGCCATCAGTATCATCTGTGGTTTCTCTTGTCTGGCTTTTAGGAGCACCTTTGGAAGGAGAGGCAGAGGTGGGAATGCATATACTTTTAGGTTTTTCCAGCTGAACAAGAGCATCCACTTTCCATGCTTGTTTGTGGCAAGTCCTTGTGCAGAATTTTTGTAGTTGGTAGTTCAGTGGGGAGGCAAAAAGATCTATGTCTGGGCATCCCCATTTTTGCGTTACCATGCTGAAGATTTGTGGATTCAATTTTCATTCGTGAGGGTCCTTGATATTTCTGCTTAGATAGTCTGCCAGAGTATTTTTCTTTCCTGGCAGGAATTGTGCTTGCAGCTGAACTTGGTACGTTAGAGCTGTGTTCCACAAGGTCATGGCTTGCCTGCATAGGGGGTAAGAATGAGTGCCCCCCCCCCCTGCTTGTTTATGTACCACATAACTGTGGTGTTGTCTGTCTTTAATAATAATTGTGCTGGATGCAGAAGGTCTTTGAAAGCTGTTAGAGCATTTTGTACAGCTAACATCTCTTTCTGATTGATGTGTAGATGCATCTGGTCTGTGGTCCACCTGCCCTGCATGCATTTTCCTGCCATGTGTGCTCCCCAGGCGTAATCCGAAGCATCCGTTGTTAGAGTTTGCCTGGCTGTGGGTAGGGTGAAAGGCTGATCCTTGTTTAGGTGACATGCCTGTGCCCACCATCAATACTCCTGTTGTAGGCAGGGAATCATTGGTATTACTGCTTCTAAACTGTCAGTGTGTTGAGTCCAAACACTTTTTAGGTACCTTTGTATTTTCCTCATATGCAGTCTGGCATATGGTATTAGTAGTATGCAGGATGCCATGAATCCCAGGGCCTGCAGAATTTTTCTTGCAGGGAGATGGGACTTTTTTGCCAGTAACTGAAAATATTGAGTTAGTTGAACTTGTTTGCGTGGCGTGAGGTAAGCCATCTGGGCCGTTGTATTTAAGATGGCACCCAGGAATGTAATCTGTTGTGAGGGCATTTACTGTGTACCCTAGAAAGGTTAGCAACCTTTTTACAAACGCCAGATGCTGTAGGAGGATGTCCTTTGTCTCTGCTTGAATGAGGCAGTCGTCCAGGTATGGATATATTTGAATTCCTTTTTGTCTGCAAAAAGCAACTACTGGTGCCAGGCACTTTGTGAAGACTCTGGGTGCAGTAGATAAGCCAAAGGGCAGTGCTGAGAATTGGTAGTGCATTGAGCCAGCTTTGAATACGAGGTATCTTCTGCAATTTTGTCTGATAGGGACATGCAGGTATGTCTCTGAGGTCCAGAGCAACAAGCCAAGCGTTCTTGCCCAGCATGGGTAGAAGCTGCTGTAAAGTCAACATTTTGAATTTTGGAATATCCAGGTAAGTATTTAGAATTGAAAGGTCTAGTATGGGCCTCCAGGCCTTGTCCTTTCTGGGGACTAGGAACAGTTTGAGTAAAATCCTTGTCCTTGTTCTTGCTGAGGTACTTTCTGAATAGCTCTCATGTCCATGAGGGCTGAAATTTGTTTTTGAGCCTCTGCCCATTGATTTTGTGGCAGGTCTGGCATTCCTTTTAGCCTTGGTAACGTATAAAAGTGGAACCTGTAACCTTGAGACACAATATTCAGACCCATCTGTCTTGGGTGATTGCTTGCCAGTTTTGAGAAAAAAGTGCTAGTTTCCCCCCCCCCCCAAGGGGGCTTCCAAAAGGGAAGTGCTTGGCATGCGAATGGGAAAGCCATTGTGACTGTTTCTTGTAAGACTGAGACTTGTCCTCGCCTCCTCTAGGGGTTGAGGTGCCCCACTGTTTTTGTCTGTTTGAGCCTAGGGGTTGAGATCTGCCTCTTGGGCGTCTGTATCTGCCTCTGTGGCACTGGAAAGGACCAATTTTTTGTAGGCCAATTTCTGCTAAATCGAGGTGGCTGTACCTGCAAGAAATCCTTGACTGTTTGCATAGATTTAGCTTTTACCTCCATTTTAATACCTCTTCTGCCTCAACACCAAACAAGGTATCATGCTGTAAAGGAGCATCCAATAATTTTGCCTTAACATGATCAGGTAAACTCCGTTCTTTTAGCCAAGCATGCCTTCGAATCACTGAACCTGTAACTGCGGCCCTACAAGAGGTCTCTAGAGAATCAAAACCACATTGCAGAGTATGTTTTCCCACCTGTTCAATTGCATGTAATAAATCCTGCATTTCTTTACAATCAGGAGCTTCTGAACTTGCTAGCATTTTCTGTTTTAATTTAGTCATCAAATATTGTTGGTACTTAAGCATGTGAAACTGGCAATTTAAAGCTCTTACAGCTAAAGTTGCAGAAGTGTATACTTTCTTCCCCCATCTATCCAAAGCTCTGGAATCTCTGTCAGAGGGTACTGGATTTTTTGCAATGGAAGCCTTAACCCCTTTTGGACCCTGGGAAATAGTTTCTGGATCAGCAGAAGGGTTCTTATAAAGAAACTTGTGACAGTCAGGAACTCTGTAGTACCTATCTGGCTTGGCTGGTGCAGGGGGCAAGGAGTCTGGAGATAAACTGGATTCAGAGAACACATCATCAACAATATCTAGCACAGGCGGAATTAGCCAGAGGCCTGTGCTGAGGTAGTAAAAGGAAATCTCTGAGCCTTTTCTTAGAATCTGAGTATTCCTGACTTTCCCAATGGAAGTGCTCCCTCATGGTATGTAAAGTTTCCCCAAAAGAATAATCCTCAGGAGGAGAGGCTGAAGGGATAGATTCTTCAGCATCAGAGTCCTCATAGGGAGGTATTGAGTACCCCTGGTCAGAAGTGGAATCAGAGGAAATGGAAACCTGATCAGAGGAATCATAGTCTATATCCTGCCTAGGCCTTTTCTCAGGAGGGGGATGGGAACCCCTGATTAGAGTAATAAGGTCTTCGGCCATTTTAAGCATCTGTTTTTTAGGCATGGAGGTTTGTCCAGGAGAAGGCTGTACTTGTTTCTTTGTCTTTAATGGTACTTTTGCCTTGGCTGTTGTCTAGATGGTAAGTTGTGAAGTTCTGAAAACACCCTCAGAAACCTATGCCTGCTCAGCGGCTCCGGACCCATCTGAAGGATTAGTTTCCGTAGGCCCAATACCTTGAGTTTCCAGAGGCCTAGTTGTCTCCACGTGGTAGTCGGAAGCGGCCTGTGGCTCTGAGGTAGCAGGTGTCAGGGGCTGCGAAAGCGCCTCACTGAGAACCGGCGACTGGCCTAGAAGAGGCTTCTTCATCGGTTTTGGACCTTGGATGTCTGTCTTTATCCTTGTCCTTGCGTTTTTTCGGTAATGCGGTCGTCTGATGATCCGACGGCATAGTATAATTGAACCGTCGGCCAAAGTAGTGCAAAGCAAACTCAAAACGCCTTTTAATAGTATGTTTGTTAAATCTAGCACAGAACAGACAACTAGTGACGTCGTGATCAGGGCCTAGGCATGGAATACAGTAAGAGTGGAAGTCCTTATGAGGTATTTGCTTTCCACAAGAAATACAATTAACTTTTTCTGACATCGGTCTGAGGCAAGAAAAAAAGTTTCCCCAACGAGGTACTTACCCTTTATTGAAGACTTTGGTTCTGAAATTCGACTTTGAAAATCTCAGTAGTCGGCCGACCGGCACTTGCGAACTGCTTCTGCTTCGGGCACCACACGGCAAGAAAGACTGAAGAAAATGGCATCGGATGCATCTTATATACCCCTGGCGCACTGACGTCAGGGAAGAAGCGACAGCAACCGACACCGGACCAAGACTTTGGAACTCTGGCAGACTGCGGGACCGCCTGACGGCAGGATAACCCAAGTGTGATGACTGCAGCAGTGCAGCAGGATGAACATCTGATGTAGGCACAGTACCACAGGACAAAAAGCATAGTACAACAATTCAAAAGTAAAAGTACTGGCACAGAAAAAAGCAACACAGGCAAAAGGTGACAAGACTGGTAAGCATTGTACGATTCTAAAGTGACACACACAACCAGCACTGGAAGGAGTGTCAAACCCTTGTAAGCATAACTTAATTCAAAGGTAATAGAGGTACTACTACAAGAATCGTTAGGTGTTTTGGGTAGCTATGTAAAGGATTTAACTAGAAGTGCAGCTGTCAAGTCAGATGTGCTTGCTTGTGAGCTGCTGCACAACATACAACTATTTAAGAGGCTACATTGCAGGCCCTTGGTGTAGGGGGAAAAGAACTGGCAGCCACTAGCTACTGTACTCTTAGGGTTGAAATGGTTGTGCTCAGTGTGTTACAGTTCAACAGAAACAAGCACAATGCACCAACTAAAGTAAGCAAAAATTAAGCAAACAGAAACTGGTGGTGCCAACATGTTAAGAGAAAGTGAAATGTTCTGATTACTTCTCTCAAAACAGCAAAAGTCCAAAATGAATAAAGTACCCCTTGCAGGCACACAAGTCTCAATACTAGCTTAAAATTTCAGAAAAAAGTCACTTCCCTGATGTTGGAAGGATAAGATAAAGTGGCAATTTCCAATAAATCGGTGCAGATGTGCCATAAAGATACATCCATACCCACGCCCAGGTGACCAGAGTTCAAATAGTGGCTTGGGAGCTTGATGGCATATAGGCTAGGAGGTGGTTGTGAGAGCTTCAACACACCCTCCCATTTTTTACCCAGTGGAAAGTGAGGATGTGCAGGGGTGTTTACAGGGAGTTAAGGCTGCACAAGAAAAGGTGAGGATGATATGCCAATAGACCCCACTGAATGCCATTTCCTGGGATGGGATGGGTAAGAGTAAGTGCACAGTGTGGGCCATTTGGTGAGAAACACTCCTCGTTAGCAGTATGATGCCACCTTGAAATGCATTGATCTCACCAGCCCTGAACTTGGATCTGAGTTAGTCTGGGAAGTATAGTAAAGTTTAGTAAACTCTTTGAACAAGTCAAGCAGGAGTGGCCCTTGAAGCAAGTGATCAACTGCAGGGAGCCAAAATGTTGCAAAATTTAGTGCAGCACTAAACACAAGCAAGAACAGAAGCAGCCAATACAATACAGTGGTGCTTGCAAGCTAACAGCAGCTAATCATTCAGAATACTGCAAGTTCTCCATATAAAGCACTGGCAGGCACGCAAGTTGAGTATTAGCTCAAATGTTTAGAAACTGCAAAAAAAAAAAGTCTAACAAAACATAAAAATGCCAACATTTGCTTAAACAGACAGTAAAAATAATTTCAAATATCGTCAGTGCAGCATTTAAACCAGTCAATCAAAACCAATGATGCTAAAAGCAAACATTCAGAATACAGTCAGATCCCCTTCCCTAAAAACAGCAAAGTAAAAAAAAAAAAAAAAAAAAAAAACACTAGCAAGCAAACAAGTGGTCACTTCTAGTAAATAACTAAAGCTGTTTTCGTCTGTAGTGATCAGACTTGCTCTTTAGATGATGGCATGTTCAACCAAGAGAGTAGTATGCTGTATCCTGTTAACTTTCACTGTGGTGAGAATTAAAATGTATCGTACAAGTGTTTAACTTTGCTAAGGTACCTTTTAAGTAAGAATCTGATCTGCTTTAATATCACTGTACAGTCTTCTCACTTATTTCCAAATTTAGATGGTGTTCCTCTGCCCTTCCAAGGGTTTACTAATCGTTATTTTCATTTCCATAAAAGTTTACATAGTTAACTTTTTGGGATTTATTTTGTATCACTTTCTAACCAAAATCCTTGAAACCTCATCAAAACCCCATTATTTATCATTAAAGCTATTGGTGCTGTTTAATTGTGCTGAGCTGCACATAATCTTAACTTCATGGCATTTACCACATGCGATAGAAGTTTTTGGCCTTCGTACCCTTTTTTCTATGTAAACACTTTCTGTGGTGGCCAGCAGCTACTGTAGTGCTTTGTATTTTAGCCCTATTGAAAAGCCACACAGCTTATTTTTTGCCCTGCTTCTCTAGGCTGCTATATTTTGAACATGCATTTTAGCTTTAATTAAAATGATGCAATGTTTTATTTTCTACGCTGATTTGACATTGTTGCTACATTTTGCAGATGCACATACAAACAGCATCTTACTGCAAAATCATAAGCTTTGCACAAGCTTTCAGACTTATATTATGAAGGAACTTGGATTTGCTAACTCCTTGTAATGTTGCTAAAAAGCGAATAAAATAATCATTAGTATCACAAATTTCAGGTATTTTTAAAGTGGAAGCAATACAATTTTTTTTGGTAACCTCATGAAGTATTCCAGCTTAGATTATATTTTGCCATTACTGCACTTTAATCCATCCTTCTGCTTAACTTGGCTTGATTTGCTTTTAAAGATCATATGCAAAGGACTGACATGGAAGTGTGTGTACACCTCTCATTTCAAACCTGTTGCACAGCTGCATCCCCTCCATAAGCCATGCCGTGCAGTGGCTGTCTGATTACTTGAAATTAACATAAGACATGTTAAAAAAGTTTTAATATTACAGCTGATTTACCATTCTCTCAGGAGTGGATGTTGCTTGCACATGAAAGTACGGTGACGTAAAGGACTGGCTTCTGGTGGCTGCATACTTTATTCAGATTCCTTATGGTAAAAGGAAGTTGTAGTGGGTAAGAATGCCTAGCCTGTTAAAATTACTTGTTGCTTTATCACTTTACCTTTGCAGGCACTCGGAGCATTCTCAGTTTTAAGGTAAAGCACTGCATCCTGTAGCATCCAAAACATAGGTGTCCGCTGCTGTTACCAAACTGCACATATCTGAGTGAGACACTGCAGACTGCTTTCACTCTATGGGCTGACTTGACAAATTTTAAAAATCACCTATGTGGACATTTTGCATTAATCCACAAATACTGGCAAAGAAATGACTGTTTACATTTTTTTCATCTGCATATTATGGCGGTGGGGTGGGGAATGCGCAGTCAAAGTAAGGAAATGACTGTGTCTACCACCCGTGTCACCAAGATGCTTGCCATGATACGTCATGGAAGCATACCAACATGCATGACACAAAGTTGAATGGTATGCAAATTTAAGCACCAGTGAAATATGTTAAAAGCCACCAGGTTTACAGACAGAATGCCCACAAAGCCAAAACATGAAAGCAATAAACTGTTCAAAGATGGGCATCTACAATGCATTTCATCTTTAACCAGTTTTGCATTGTAACAAAGCAGCAATTGCTAAGGTGTGTGTAAATCTTATGAAAACTTATTTGTGGGTGATGACAGTGGTGTTTTGTTTTGCCCTTTCTGTTAATCTGGTTGACTTGAGTTATCCTGGCCTACGTTGCCCCTCTGTAATTTTAAAATCAGCACAAACAAGGGATGTTGGCTTTTAACTACAGCTCTGCATTTAAATAAGGACAACTAAACAGAGTAAGACATTTTCATTTTTAACTGCCCTATTCCTGATCTATTCAGGAAATTCTGTCTACAGGACATCTGGTCTAAACAAAAAATAATCCCCATCTCTTCTACCACTGTTCCTACATTATGATCTCTCCACTTCCCCATCTGAATTAATTTCAAAGAAACTGTACCAACTATCTTCCTGAATGCAAGCTGGCAGCTGGAAACTAAGAAGACATTGTGAGTGCCCTGGAACTTTAACCCCCCCCTGTCCTTTCTAAACAACTTATGCTGATACATATATAGTGCCAATTTTCTACTGCATAGTGGCAGGTAAAAGTACACTTGGAGCACTCTACTCAGGAAACACTTTCCCCATTAACATTTAATTTACTTCTCTCCAATATTTTAACACACATTAGCTGCAAGTCAAGAAATACCATTTTTAATTCGGAACAAAGCTAAAGATGTCTTACTATTTACCTCTTCATACATTGTTTTTTCTTTGGAAAGTGAACTCCAGTACGTCAAACCCACTCTGTTCCCCTACCTCCAAAATGCCACCCACCCCAAATATATCTACATTTATATCCTAGTCTCTACCCACATACCCCTCATCATATCCACCACTCAGTCTCTACAATTAAATCCACACTACAGCTCTCATCTATTCTACATCTAGCACAATATCTTCCTATAAAACCATTTTCATTAAACTTGCAGTCTATCCCACTTCATTTCAGCCAGTCCCTACATGCAAACAAGAAACTATTCTTCATGCATAATCATCTTATCACTGCCCATCTAATCTACAGTTAACCAATTCTAAATTCCACCATAATGCTCCACATACTATTAATAAAGTACAGTTTTGTGCCTACCATAAATGTAGATGTTAGAGTGTATATACTGCTGCAGTCATCACACTTGGGTTATCCTGCCGTCAGGCGGTCCCACAGTCGGCCGAATCCCAAAGTCTTGGTCCGGCGTCGGTTGTCGTCGCTTCTTCCCTGACGTCAGTGCGACAGGGGTATAAAAGAGGCAGCCGACGCCATTTTCTTCAGTTTTTCTTGCCCCAGATGCCAGGTGCCCCCAACTAGGAAGGCAATCCAAATAACTATGCAAAAATACCTTAGCAGATAAACAATAGTACTAGCTGTTAGCAAATACACCATATAGACATGCATCCAACTGATTGATGTACATGGAGTTATAAGTAACACCCTGGTATGTAGAGGGGATGGTGGGAGGGTAACCTGGACTGCAGCAGTATATACACTCTAACATCTACATTTATGGTAGGTACAAAACTGTACTATGTTCATTGTGTTCTACTGCTGCAGTCATCACACTTGGGTTGAATCCCAAAGCTATGGATGGGTGGCTGGTACTAAACTGGGTTAGGCAAAGCTAGGATGCCCTGCAGAACTGCAGTGGCAAAACCAGCTCTGTTTTTTGAGTATAATGGAAGGTGGTAGTGCTTGGTAAAGGTGTGCATTGAACTCCAAGTAGCTGCCTCCAGAATGTCCTTGGTTGGAACCCCCCTGAGAAAGGCTGCTGAGGTTGCCGTAGCCCTGGTAGAATGGGACCTAATATTAACAGGCACGGCTTTCCCACGGTGAGAGTAGCAAAAGCGGATACAATGTGCTATCCATTTGGAGATGGTCTGTTTTGAAATGGCCTTTCCTTGTGAACCTGCAGCATAGGATACAAAGAGTTGGTCAGTTTTTCTGAAGGTCTTTGTCTTATCCAAATAGTAACATAGCTGTCTGTGAATGTCCAAAGAGTGAAGGTGTTTTTCTCCTTTATTCTGGGGGTTTGGATAAAAGGTGGGTAAATGAATGATCTGATTCAAAGCCACACTGGATACTACCTTTGGCATAAAGGCAGGGTTAGTTCATAAGAGACTCTGTCCTGATGGAAAATGATGAATGGTTCCACTGCCATGAGTGCCTGTAGTTCTAAGACCCTGCGTGCTGAGGTGATTGCCAGCAACAGAGCTGTTTTCCATGACAAGTATTGTAGTTCTGCTGAGAAGGCTGGTTCGAAAGGAGGCAGTGTTAATTTTTCTAAAACAAAGTTGAGGTCCCAAGCTGGCATTGGGGGTTTTCTGGGGGGTCTTATATTCTTAGCCCCTCTGAGAAACTGCCTTAGTAAAGGCTGTGAGAAAATGGGAGGATCCGTATTATACTGAGCTGAAATGGCCGAAGCTTGGATCTTAATGGATGAGAAAGAAAGGCCTTTGTGTAGCATCTCAGTTAAGTATTGCAGTATTTGAGGAATGTTTGGTATCCCAGGATTTTGGCCTTTAGCCTGGTGCCATGCACAAAATCTTTTCCATTTGTCTGAGTAAGTTTTTCTGGTGCTGGGCCTCCTGGCCTCCAAAATGACATTCAGGACGTCCTTTGAGAGAAGTGTTGATTGATGATTCAAGGTATTCTCCATGCAGCTAAATTTAAAGTCCTGAGCTGACTGTGAAAGATCTGAGTTTTGCTGAGTCAACAGAAGTGGGAATTGAGGTAAGATCCATGGAGGGTTGCGAGTCAAGTTCCTTAGTAATGGGTACCAGTGCTGACGTGGCCAGTCCGGAGCAATGAGGATCATTTGTGGTCTCTCTGATCTGACTTTCAGTAATACCTTGGTCAATAGAGGTAGTGGTGGAAAGGCATAGACTGTCAATGCTGTCCAACTGAATGATAGGGCGTCCACTTTCCAGGCTAGGAAATAAGTCCTTGTGCAAAATTTCTGTAGTTGGCAATTGTTGGGGGAGGCAAATAGATCTATGTCTGGGTGTCCCCACCTTTGAGTTAACATTGAAAATACTTGTGGGTGTAGTCTCGACTCATGCGGATCTGCCATATTTCTGCTTAATTCGTCTGCCAATATGTTTTCCTTTCCTGGCAGGAATTGTGCTTGCAGTTGTACTTGGTAAGTCAATGCTGTGTTCCACAAGGTCATTGCCTGTCTGCATAAAAGGTAGGAGTGTGTTCCTCCCTGTTTGTTTATGTACCACATAACTGTGGTGTTGTCTGTCATTAGTAGTTGTCCTGGATGCAAGAGGTCCTTGAAGGCTGTCAGTGTATTTTGCACAGCTAGCATCTCCTTTTGGTTGATGTGTAGATGCATTTGTTTTGCAGACCATTTGCCCTGCCATGTGTGCTCCCCAGGCGTAGTCTGAGGAATCTGTTGTCATAGTTTGGTTTGCTGGAGGTAAGACAAGGAAGACCCTTGTTTATTTGACATGCTTGAGCCCACCATAGGAACTCTTTTTGAAGGCAAGGAATGAGAGGTATACTTGTTTCGAGGCTGTGCCTGTGTTGAGCCCATACACTTTTCAGGTACCATTGTAATTTCCTCATATGCAGCTTAGCATATGGAACTAGTTGAATGCAGGATGCCATGAACCCCAATGCCTGCAGGATTTTCCTTGCAGTGAGCTGGGTAAAAGTTGCCATTTTTTTTTAAGTATTGAGTCAGTTGTTTTTGTCTGGCGTGAGGTAAGCCATCTGGGCTGTTGTATTTAAGCTGGCACCCAGGAATATTATCTCTTGTGAGGGTATTAGCTTTGACTTCTTTTTGTTTACTGTGTACCCAAGGTAACTTAGCAGCTTTGTTACAAATGCCAGATGCAGTAATTGAATGCCCTTGCTGTCTGCTTGGATCAGGCAGTCGTCCAGATATGGATAAATTTGTATTCCTCATTGTCTGCAGTATGCAATTACTGATGCCAGGCATTTCGTAAATACTCTGGGCGCAGTAGATAAGCCAAAGGGCAATGCAGAGAATTGATAATGCGTTGTACCTGCAAAAAATCTGAGGTATCTTCTGCAATCTTGTCGGATAGGGACATGCAGGTATGCCTCTGAGGTCCAACGTTACCAGCCAAGACTCCTTGCCCAGCATGGGAAGAAGCTGCTGTAGTGTGAGCATTTTGAATTTGGGTACCACCAGGTATGTGTTTAGAAATGAGAGGTCTAAAATGGGTCTCCAGTCTTTGTCCTTTCTTGGTACTAGAAATAGTCTTGAGTAAAAACCTTGACCTTGCTCCTTTGTAGGTACCTTTTGAATTGCTTTCATATCCATGAGAGCTGAAATTTGCGTTTGTGCCTCTGCCCATTGGTTTGGAGGCAAATTTGGCATGCCTCTCATCCATGGTAAAGTGTGAAAATGAAATCTGTAGCCTCGGGTAATAATATCCAGAACCCATTTGTCCTTTGTTATGATGCGCCAATTTTGTGGAAAGAGAGAGACGGTCTTCCTCCCAAAGGTGCTCCCAGGGCAATTTTGCTTGCAGGCGAAGAGGGAAGTCATTGTGTTTGTTTCCTGAAGGGTTGAGATCCTTCGTCTCCACCTCTGAGTAGTTGTATGCCATTGCCTAGGCCTGAAAGAACCTTGTGGCTGGCCTCTGCCCCTTGGGCGTCTGTACCTACCCCTTTGGGGTCTGTCTGATGCAGGAAAGGACCAGTTTTTTGATGGCTAGTTTCTGTTGAAATGAGGAGGTTGTACCTGTAAAAAAATCTTTGACTGTCTGCATAGATTTTGCCTTTTCTTCCATTTTCTTTAAGACTTCCTCTGCTTTGACACCAAATAACACATCTTTCTGCAATGGAGCATCCAATGACTTTGCTTTGACATGTTCTGGTAAGGCTTGCTCTTTTAGCCAAGCATGTCTACGAATTAAAGATCCTGTGACAGCTGCTCTACATGAGGCTTCCAATGAATCAAAACCACACTGTAAGGTATGCTTTCCCACCTGTTCTGCTGCATGCAGCAAATCCTGCATCTCTTTGAAATCAGGTTGATCTGTCTGAGGGATCATTTTCTGCTTTAACTGTGTAATCAAGTACTGTTGGTATTTCAGCATGTGGAATTGGCAGTTTAAGGCTCTCATGGCCAAGTGGCAGATGTATACACTTTCTTCCCCCATCTTTCTAATGCTCTGGAATCTCTTTCAGAAGGTAGTGGATTCTTAGCAGTAGATACCTTAACCCCTTTGGGACCCTAGGAAATGGTTTTGGGGTCTGCAACAGGGCTTTTATATAGAAACTTATGAGAATCAGGAACTCGGTAGTATCTGTCTGGTTTAGCTGGTGCAGGAGGTAAGGAGTCTGGGTTTAGACTAGATTCGGTGTAGACATCATCCAAAATGTCTAAAACTGGAGGAATTGCAAGGGGTCTAAGCTGTGGAAGAAGAAGAAACTCACGGAGTCTTTTCTTAGAGTCAGAGTAATCTTGGCCTTCCCAGTGGAAGTATTCCCTCATGTTGTGTAAAGTTTCCCCAAAAGAGTAGTCTTCAGGGGGGGGGACAGAGGGAATGGACTCTTCAGCATCTGAGTCTTCATAAGGAGAGAAAGAAAAATCCTGGTCCTCAGAGTTAGCTGAGGAAATGGATGCTCGGTCAGAGGAAGGATAATCTTCCTCCAGGTCTAGGCCTTTTGTCAGGAGGGGGTTTGGAACCCCTGATAAGGGTAATTAAATCCTCAGCCATCTTGAGCATCTGTTTTTTTAGGCATAGGGGCCTGTGGGGGGGTCTGTGGACCCGGTTTCCTAACTTTTAAGGGGGCTTTAAGTTTAGCATAAGACTTAATAGAAATAGCTGTCGGTTTGAAGACACCTTCGGAAACCGAAGGCCTGTCCAAAATCTCCGGATCACCGTCAGGGTTGGCGTCCAAGGGGCGAGATGGAACTGGCTCCTGAGGCCCAGCTGATTCGGTCTGGGAGGCTGTCAGAATTTCTAAATCAGCGGTAGTCAGGGGCTGCGTAGGCGCCTCGCTGAAAACCGGAGAACCGGCGGCAGGCCTTGCTGAGGCCTCGGTATCTGGTCTTGGCTGCCTGTCTTTGCGTTTTTTAGTCGTTGCTGATGTCGGTTGCTCCGACGACATGCTATAGTTAAATTTTGTGCCAAAATAATGTCGGGCAAATTCTGCCCGATGCTTGATTGTACGTTTGTTGAACCTAGCACAAAAACGACAACCAGAGACATCGTGGTCTGGGCCTAGGCAAGGAATACAATAAGAATGAAAATCCTTATGAGGTATTTGCTTCCCACAAGAAATGCAATTATTAACTTTGTCTGACATCGGTCTGAGGCAAGAAAAGTTTCCCCCAATGGGGTACTTAGCTTTACAGAAGACTTCGGGCTGAAATTCAATTTGAAAATCTCAGGAGCTAGCCGACCGGCACTTGCAAACTGCTTCTGCTTCGGGCACCACGCGGCAAGAAAGACTGAAGAAAATGGCGTCGGATGCCTCTTTTATACCCCTGTCGCACTGACGTCAGGGAAGAAGCTACGACAACCGATGCCGGACCAAGACTTTGGGATTCGGCTGACTGCGGGACCGCCTAATGGCAGGATAACCAAAGTGTGATGACTGCAGCAGTATAACACGAACATCCACCTCTCTTCTCGCTCTACACACCTAACTACCAAATGTCACTCTACACCAACCACTGGTTCAAAGCCCAATCCATAGCCCCAAACCACAAACACCGCTAACATTCTCTATAGTCCTGTCCAGCATCTCTCTCATCCATCTGCTAAAGAATTCTTATGTCAAAGCTTCCAAACACAAACTCAAAACAGTCTTAAAGATAAAGAAAAAATATTTTACAGCCACCAATTCGAACTCATTCTGCAACTTTCAGGAGAGACAGACCCTTACCCAGGCCCCCAACTCCACCAGGAAAAAAAAAAAACCTACACAAAGCTTCCCAATACAATAGCACAAACAAAAAATAACCTAAAAGTCATTAACATTACCCTCAGAAGTATTTGCAATAAAGTTAGAGAACGTCATGCATTTTATATCCCATTATAATCCTGACATCTTCGCTAGAACAGAAACTGGTTAAAATCGCAAATAAAAAGACACTAATCACTCCTTCCGGATATCATATCCTTCAAGCTGACCACAAACAGAAAAGCAGGAGACAGCCATTATCCACCCTACTAACCTCAACATATCGCTCTCTACCAATTCAATAATGCAGAAATACTCATTACTCCAGTCAAGTTTAGCCCCTTAGCAAGATCATTTGTACCATAGCCTTATACATCCCCATCAGTTAACAATACTAACACTGAAGACATTCTCTTCTGGGTATCTTCCAGTATATCCCAACATACAAGGAATATTATCTCTTGAGAGGGTACTAATTTTGATTTCTTTTCGTTGACTGTGTACCCTAGGCATGTTAGAAGTCTTTTTACAAACGCCAGATGCTGTAGAGGAATGTCCTTGTTCTCTGCTTGAATTAGGCAGTCGTCCAAGTAAGGATATATCTGTATTCCTCTGTCTGCAGAATGCAATTACTGGTGCCAGGCACTTTGTAAAGACCCTGGGAGCAGTAGATAAGCCAAAGGGAAGTGCAGAGAATTGGTAATGCATTGAGCCAGCCCTGAATCTGAGGTATCTTCTGCATGATTGCCTGATTGGGACATGCAGGTATGCCTCTTTTAGGTCTAAAGTCACAAGCCAAGCCTTCGTGCCCAGCATGGTCAGAAGCTGCTGCAAGGTCAACATTTTGAATTTTGGTATATCCAGAAATGTGTTTAGGATAGATAGGTCCAGTACTGGTCTCCAGGCTTTGTCTTTTCTGGGTACCAAGAACAGTCGAGTAAAATCCTTGTCCCTGCTCTTGCTCTGGTACTTGTTGAATGGCCCCCATGTCCATGAGGGATGAGACTTGTTTTTGTGCCTCTGCCCATTGATTTTTTGGCAGATCTGGCCAGCCATTTGCCTTTGGCAGGGTACGAAAGTGGAACTTGTAGCCTTGTGACACTGTTTAGAACCCACTTGTCCTGGGTTATGATGTGACAATTTTGAGAAAAAAGTGCAATCTTTCCAACTAAGGGTGCTGCCAGGAGACAAGTGTTTGGCGCAGGCAGGGGGAAGTTATTGGGACTGTTTCCTGTAAGGTTGTGATTTGTCTTCTCCACTTTTGGAGGTAGAAGCACCCCATTGCTTTGAACTGTATGGACCTTGCGCCTGGGATCTGCCCCTTTGAGGTCTGTCTGAGACAGGAAAGGACCAATTCTTTTGTAGGCCAATGTCTACTAAACCTAGGTGGCTGTACTTGTAAAAAAATCTTTGACAGTTTGCATAGATTTAGCTTTATCCTCCATTTTCTTCAAAACCTCTTCTGCCTTAACACCAATGTATCATGCTGTAAAGGTGCATCTAGTAATTTAACTTCGACATGATCAGGCAGATTTTTTATTCCTTTAATCAAGCATGCCTCCTAATTACAGAACCCATAACTGCGGCCCTGCAGGAGGCCTCCAGAGAATCAAAACCACATTGCAAAGTATGCTTTCCAACTTGTTCAGCTGCATGCAATAAATCCTGCATTTCCTTGTTTTCTGCACATTCAGAGAGTTTAACAACATTTTCTGTTTAAGCAATGCCATGACATGTTGCTGATATTTGAGCATATGAAACCGACAGTTTAAGGCCCTTATAGCCAAGGTAGCAGATGTGTAAACCTTTTTTCCCAGTCTATCCAGTGCCCTAGAATCTGTCAGAGAGGGGTAGGGTTTTTTGCAGCCGAAGCCTTAACCCCTTTGGGACCCTGTGAAATAGTTTCTGGGTCTGTAGCAGGGTTTTTGAAAAGGAATTTATGAGAGTCGGGAACAGTGTAATATCTGTCAGGCTTAACAGGAGCCAGAGGTAAGGAGTCGGGGGTCAGACTAGACTCTGAAAACACATCATCTACAATGTCTAACAGGTGGAATGCCTAGAGGCCTCTGTTGAGGTAGTAAAAGGAAGTCCCTGAGCCTCTTTTTTAAATTCTGAAAAATCTTGGCTCTCCCAGTGGAAATGCTCCCTCATGTTATGCAAGGTTTCCCCAAAAGAATAGTCTTCAGGAGGAGAAGCTGAAGGAATAGATTCTTCAGCATCGGAATCCTCATAGGGGGGAAGAGAATATTCCTGATCAGAAGAGGAATCAGAAGAAATAGAAACCGGATCTGAAGATTCATAGTCTGTCTCTTGCCTAGGCCTCTTATCAGGAGGGGGATGGGAACCCCTGATCAAGGGAATCAAGTCTTCGGCCATGTTGAGCATCTGTTTTTTGGGCATAGAGGCCTGTCCACGTGACTCTTGAGTTTGTTTCTTTGACTTTGAAGGTGCTTTAGTTTTTGCCTTTGAAGTCGGTTTAATGTATAGATGTTTAGGTCTGAAAACACCCTCGGAAGCCGGTGCCTGCTCAGCGGCGCCGGACCCATCTGAAGGAAAAGTGTCAGAGGCTCCAGCACACCTTGAGTTTCCAGTGGCATAGCAGACTCCACCTGGGAGTCGGTAGCGGCCTGCGACTCTAAAGTAGCGGGCGTCAGGGGCTGCAAAAGCACCTCACTGAGAACCGGCGACTGGCTTAGGAGAAGCTTCGTCGTCGGTTTTGGGCCTCGGTTGTCTATCTTTTTCTTAGCGTTTTTTGTGAACTCCGGTAGTCGGATGGCTATCCGACGACATTTCTGGATAATTAAACCTGCGTCCAAAATAGTTTAATGCAAAAATCATACCGACGCTTAATAGTGCGTTGGTTGAATCTAGCACAAAACAGACAACCTGAAACGTTATGGTCAGGGCCTAGGCAAGAAATACAGTAAGAATGAAAGTCCTTATGAGGTATTTGCTTTCCACAAAAAATACAATTATTAACTTTTTCTGACATCGGTCTGGAGCAAGAAAAAATGTTTCCCCAATGGGGTACTTAGCTTTAATGAAGACTTCGTATCAGAAACTCGAACATGAAAATCTCAGGAGTCGGCCAACTGGCACTTGCGAACTGCTTCTGCTTCAGGCACCGTGCGGCAAGAAAGACTGAAGAAAATAGCGTTGGCCACTTCTTTTATACCCCTGACGACCTGACATCAGGGAAGGGCCGACAGCAGCCAACGCAGGACCCAAGACTTTGGAATTCAGGCCGACTGAGGGCAACCTGCCAGCAGGATTACCCAAATGTAATGACTGCAACAGTGAAACACGAAGAACATCACTGAAGACATTCTCTTCTTGGTATCTTCCAGTATATCCCCAACATACAATTATTGCAGAGTGTATGAATGTACACTGGACAATCAATTTAGCTAACAACCTATATGGGTTCTTCCTAGTTGATTAATGCCCCAACTACCTATAACAAATTCTTCACAGAGACCTCAACTCTATACTGAGTACTCATCAACAAACCAATTAATATACCTAGCAATGGCATTCTGACTGCCTAAGTGAAGACTTGCCCAGCTACACAGACCGATGTACTTGTAACCAAATAAAACACCAGCACAAAAATGTGTATAACTTAATCATCTTTAATGTAGATGTTTCTATTTACACACAAAGAGTACAACTGGAATTCACTAAAATATCTTCCTCTAGACACAACCATCCTCAAATTTATCATCTTTACCAGAATACTAAATGAGCATGCACTCCTTGAAAAGGATCAAGCACAATCTAGCACCATGGTTATTAAACACCAATTAATAGCACTCTGAGTTAAAGCCTGGAAAATCTGCCATGCCAGTAAATCCAGGAGAAAATCTATTACAGTTCAGAGATATAAAACCAAACAAAATACAGAATTAGGCAAGATAAAAATTCACTACTGCAACCTACAGCTGACATAACAGAATAATCTAAAAAATTCTGGTCATCTATCCAAAATCTATTAAACCCTGGACAAACCTCCCCAACCCAACTCCTCTCTTGACACCACCATTGGTAATAACTAACAACTAATTCTGACAAGCTATTACGTCACTCAGAGACAACCACTAACACAAGATGCCCACAACCACACACCCATACAGAGGCCTACTTCTTACTCAAGACAGCCCCCATCTCCTCGATAAAAAAAAAAAAAAAATCTAAAACTAAAAACCACCAGTCCCACCAGCAGACAATTTCCAACCTGAATTCTACACCTTGGCATATCCCATTATCAGTATTCATAAAAAGATCCATTCTCAAATTTTATTTCCCCTTACATCTGGAGAAAAATATTTATAATTCCTCCCCATAAAGGAGGACTCAACAACTACACCAACTTCAGACTGATCACTATTCTGTCCCTACTATCAAAAGTGATAGAAAAATATATCCATGCTCAGCTACTTAAATATCTAATCACTAATAGTCTCCTCTCTTCCACTCAACACAGCTTTTGTCTCAGTCACAGTACTAATGCCTTTTTTGCAGACTCACAAAAACAGAACCCATTGCAAACCAGTATTCCCCCTACTTCTAGGGCTCTCAAAAGCATTTGATACAGTCTCACATTGCATGCTTCTTCAAAAACTTTATGTCTCTCCCCTTCAACCATCTCGAAGTTTAACAGTTACCTTATAGACACAGCAAGCAGTCAAGTTGCAGTATGAATATACTCTCTCTTCCTACCCAATGTTGGGATACCACAAGGCTCTATACTTGGTCCTCTCCTATTTAACTTACTTATAAAACAACCCTTACACAATATGCAGATGCCTTTACGTACTTCTGCACAGCCTCTAACATACAAGTAAAAATAACTAGAGAATCATTTACTTCCACAGAATTCTGGTTACTAAAATCACAAGCACTACTCAACTGAAAAAATATATAAAATTGACTCGCATAATAAATCTCTCATCAAAACCACCTCAATGAAGAAAATACATACTGAACAGGTCCCAAGTACAAAACTTCTGAGTATCACTACTGACGATAACACAAAATATGACCTACATTTCCAATTTGTTATAAATAAAACAAAATATTTGTTTTCTATACAGGGCTTAATCTTTTCTAACCAATGGATCCAAAGAATCAATTGCAAAGGCATACCTCCTTCCAACCCTACTATACACGCTTCCCCACTTTTCAGTAATCTACATACTACTAAAACAAAGATGTAGTAATGCTATGATAAAATTACCCAAACAGAACTCATCACTTTTACTCCCTTACTGAACTGAATTTCCCAAACACTATTACTATAATTAGCTAGTACTAGCATAAACTTATAAATTACCCTGACAAATACCATACACTAAAAGGCATAATCCAGCTATACCACCCAACAAAGATGATCAGTTCCAAAACACAATCTCGTTTTATCCACCACTAAAGCCCAAAACACAGTAGGAATCTTGATTTACTTCAGCTTCACAGCTTACCTCTGAAATCCCCCACCATCAACTCCTAGGCTCATAGATAATCAGCAATCATTCAAATCCCACCCAAGTGATCATCTCTGAAAATCGTGGTTACGTTAATTTTTGACAAGACAATAAACATGACTGCTGAAATCTCACTCTATTCTCCCTAACCCTGCTTTCATATCTTACTCTAATCATGTCAGCACTTTGCTCCAACTCTATCCCAAAAATCTTCATCTTTGGATGTACCCTCACCCCAAAATATTTAGGCATTGTACAACCCCTACAAAATTTAACAGACACTGTAAAAAGTATAGTTGTTTAAGATCTTACCATAACAGTAGATGTCCCATTTATCTCTCTCTGTTGCAGTATTCTTTTACAGAGGGATATCCTGCAATGGATAACAATGTCCAACCAGCATACCAAAGCCTTTACTCCTTCCAGGCACTGTAGATCCGAAGTATGTCCTAGGTCCAGTGTAAGGTACATAACTGATATACGAGTGCCTAATCCTCAGAAATGAACTGCCCCAGAACAACCAGAAAAACCCAAAAGGAAAAGCAAAGCCATGCACATCCAGGAAGTGAAGAAAGAAAAAGGAAAAAAACAACACACCTTTCGGCCAGAACAGATAAAGGGGAGGAGGGAGAGGGAGAATACTGTAACAGTGAAAAGTAGGTAATGCTACACACTTGTGTAAGATCTTACCATAAAACCGTAGATGTGATGAATACTGCAACAATGAAAAGGACATGTGGGATCTTCTGCCAAGGACAGCCCAAACTGCACCCAGTATATCAAAGCCTTTACATCCTCCCAGCATAGTTTTGCCAGACACATGCTCCTCTGCACAGGCATAGTGCATAAAAGTGACATATGCAAACTCAATACTCAGAAATGAGGTGCCTCAGGAGAACTACAGCAACCCCAGAATAAAGAACATGTACATCCGGGGGGGGGGGGGGAGAGAAATAGGGCAAATAAGGCAAAGACCCCTCAGCCAGCAGAGCTTTCCAACAAAAAAAGGAGAGAAAAGGGGGCAGGAGTGAGAGGCTGAATACTGCCAGAGTGAAAAGGGCATCTACTATTATGGTAAGATCTTACGCAACTATATTATGACCATCCTTATTACTGTTGTAGCATTCATCACATGTAGGAGATTGCCAAAGCTATTGTAAAGGAGAATGAGTAGAGGAAGGCAGAGGAACTCTCCACAAACCCATGAAGAATAACCTTGGCAAACCCTGCCCTGGCTCTAGAAATGACATCCAACTTACGTTTAGTAAAAGGGTGGACACAGGACCAAGTAGCAGCTTCTATGTTGGATCTACAATCCAGATCTTTGAAAAAAGCTCCAGAAAAGGCTACTGCTCTCGTAGAATAAGCTTGGACTGAAAGAGAAAGCTACTTACTATGAAAATAAAAAGAAATGGCCTTAGAAATCCAGGAGGAGATGGTTTGCTTAGAAAATGCCAAACCCAATATCCTGGTATAAAAAGAAATAAAAAGCTGCTGAGATTTGCATATAGCCTTTGTCTTATCCAAATAATAAACCACAATCCAAAAATCGGCCTTGGTTGTAACAAGATGAAGAAAGATTAAAAAAATGTTTAAATAAGCAACTAAGAAGTGCTTACAGAAAGAACTTTAATTTAACAAATAAAAGTAAATCCGATATATCCAGTGAATCAAGCGCTTTCGTCTCCAACCATTTGGAGACTATCAAGACAGAGCATGCCCCAACTAACAGCAAATTTATAATATAAAGTTAATTACTGAACCAAACATCATCCAGGGTTCATGAATAATTCATGAGCAATAACTATTTCTACAATTTACATCTAATAATGTCAGATAATCACACACAAAACATCCATCATGCTAAATATTACCCACTATAATACATATAAATACATAACTATAAAATACATTAAAATAAAATTGAATGTGTAAATAAAATCTAATAAAACCTCATTTCCTATATGTTGTACACTTCAAATAACCCTAATATATTGCAATATAAATGAATAAATACACGTATAAATAAATACATAATAGATACAGTATAAAATTCACCAATGTGTGTATATATAGATTTAGAGTAGAGTGGTAAGTGGTAGTGCTTTGTGAAGGTGTGCACTGAACTCCAAGTAGCAGCCTCTAAAATGTCTGGTTGGTACTCCCCTGAGGAAGGCCGCTTGAAGTGGCTGCTGCTCTGGTTGAACGTGGCCTAATACCCTTAGGTACTGGCTTGCCATGTTGTGAATAGCAGAAACGAATGCATTGGCCTATCCACTTTGAAATGGTCTGCTTTGAGATGGCCTTTCCTTGTGATCCTGCAGCATATGCCACTAGTAGTTGCTCTGTCTTTCTGAAAGCTTTGGTTCTGTTCAAATAGAAGCATAGCTGCCTGTGTATGTAAAAAGAATGCAGAATTCTCTCCCCCTTATTCTGTGGGTTTGGATAAAAGGTAGGCAGATAAATAGTTTGGTTAAGGGCCACACTTGACACTACCTTAGATGCAAATGTTGGGTTTGTCCTCAAAGAAACTGACTGGATAAAAAATGATAAAAGGTTCCACAGCCATGAGAGCCTGTAGCTCAAACTCGTCTTGTAGAAGTTATTGCAAGGAGCAGAGCTGTTTTCCAAGATAAAAACTTTATATCAGCTGTAGTGGCTGGCTCAAAAGGAGGCAGGGTGAGTTTTTCCAAGACATAATTGAGGTCCCATGCAGGTATCGGTTATCTCCTTGGAGGCCTTAAATTTGTGGCCTCTCTGAGGTACTGCCTTAATAAAGGATGAGAAAAGATTGGTGGCTCTGTATTGTAATGAGCCGAAATGGCAGAGGCATGATTTTTTTATAGATGAAAAGGATAGGCCTTTGTCCAGCATCTCAGTCAAGTATTGCAAAATCTGAGGAATATTTGAACAGCTGTCAATTCCTTGTGCATGGTTCCAAGCACAAAATCTCTTCCATTTTCCAGTATAGGATTTTCTCGTACTAGGCCTCCTGGCCTCCAAAATGACATCCATCACCGCTTTAGTGAGGGTTGTGTTTTGTATGACTACATTATCCGCCATGCTGCCAGATTTAAGGTCTTGAGTTGGCTGTGCAGGATCTGATTGTTCTGTTGGGACAGTAGATGAGGCACTTGAGGTAAGGTCCACGCTGGGCATTGAGACAAGTTCCTTAGGACTGGATACCAGTACTGGCGTGGCCACTCTGGGGCAATCAGTATCATTTTTGGCTTCTCCTGTCTGACCTTTAGGAGTACCTTGGGGAGGAGAGGCAGAGGAGGAAAGGCATACACTGTTAAGTTTTTCCAGCTGAAAGATAGGGCATCCACTTTCCATGCTCGTCTGTGATAAGTCCTTGTGCAGAATCTCTTTTAGTTGGCAGTTGTGAGGTGAGGCAAATAGATCTATGTCCGGGCATCCCCATTCCCTTGTTACCATGCTGAAGACTTGTGGATCCAATTTCCATTCGTGGGGATCCATGAGGTTTCTGCTTAGTTCGTCTGCCAGAGTATTTATCTTTCCTGGCAGGAATTGTGCCTGCAGATGTACTTGGTAAGTCAATGCTGTGTCCCACAAAGTCATGGCTAGTCTGCAAAGAGGGTAAGAATGAGTGCCTCCCTGCTTGTTTATATACCACATGACCATGGTATTGTCTGCTTTTATCAGTAGTTGTCCCGGATGAAGTAGGTCCTTGAAGGTTGTTAGGACATTTTGAACAACCAGCATCTCTTTTTGATTGATATGTAGATGCATTTGGTTTGCGGACCATGTGCCCTAAATACATCTTCCTGCCATGTGGGCTCCCCAGGCATAATCCGATGCATCAGTTGTTAATGTCTGTGTGGCTGGGGGTAGAGTGAATGGCTGTCCCTTGTTCTGGTGACAGACCTTCGCCCACCATCGAAACTCCTGTTGCAGGCAGGGTATGAGAGTAACTATTGTTTCCAGGCTGTGGCAATGTTGAGTCCAAACACTTTTTAGGTACCATTGAAGTTTCCTCATATGCAGTCTTGCATATGGAATTAGTAAAATGCAGGATGCCATGAAGCCCAAAGCCTGCAGAATTTTTTCTTGCAGATAACTGGGCCTTTGTTGCCAACAGTTTGAAATAGGTAGTCAGTTGCCTTTGTTTGTCTGGTGTGAGATACGCCATCTGGGCAGTTGTATTTAAGCTTGCACCCAGGAATATTATCTCTTGAGAGGGTACTAGTTTTGATTTTTGTTCGATGACTGTGTATCCTCGGCATGGTAGTAATCTCTTTACAAATGCCAGATGCTGTAGTAGAATGTCCTTGTTCTCTGCTTGAATGAGGCAGTTGTCCAAGTAAGGATATATTTGTATTCCTCTTTGTCTGCAGTATGCAATTACTGGTGCCAGGCACTTTGTGAAGAACCTGGGCGCAGTAGATAAGCCAAAGGGCAGTGCAGAGAATTGGTAGTGCATTCAGTCAGCTTTGAATCTGAGGTATCTTCTGCATGTTTATCTGATTGGGACATGCAGGTATGCCTTTTTTAAATCTAAAGTCACAAGCCAAGCCTTCTTGCCCAACATGGGCAGAAGCTGCTGTAGAGTCAACATTTTGAATTTTGGAATATCCAGATATGTCTCCAGGCTTTGTCCTTTCTGGGTACCAAGAACAGTCTTGAATAGAATCCTTGTCCCTGCTCTTGCTCTGGTACTTGAATGGCCCTCATGTCCACGAGGGATGAAACTTGTTTTTGTGCCTCTGCCCACTGATGTTTTGGCAGGTCTGGCCAACAGTCTGCCCTTGGCAGGGTATGGAAGTGAAACTTGTAGCCTTGTGACACTATGTTTAAGACCCATTTGTCCTGGGTTATGTGCCAATTTTGAGAAAAAAGTGCTAGTTTTCCCCCTAAAGGTGCTGCCAGAAGATAAGTGCTTGGCGGAGGCAGGGGGAAGTCATTGTGACCATTTCCTGTATGGCTGTGATTTGTCTTCTCTAGTTTTGGAGGTAGACGCACCCCATTGTTTAGACCTGTACGAACCTTGGGGCTGGGATCTGCCTCTAGGGCGTCTATATCCGCCCCTTTGTGGCCTGTCTGACACTGGAAAGGATCAATTCTTTGTAGGTCAGTGTCTGCTAAATCTTGGTGGCTGTACCTGTAAGAAATCCTTGACTGTTTGCATAGATTTAGCTTTGTCCTCCATTTTCTTTAACACCTCTTCTGCTTTAACACCAAACAAAACATGCTGTAATGGAGCATCTAATAATTGTGTTTTAACCTGATCAGGTAGATTTTGTTCCTTTAACCAAGCATGCCTCCTAATGACAGAACCCGTAACTGAGGCCCTGCAGGAGGCCTGCAGAGAATCAAAACCACATTGCAAAGTATGCTTTCCAACTTGTTCAGCTGCATGCAATAAATCCTGCATTTCTTTGTTTTTTGCACATTCAGAATTTATCAATATTTTCTGTTTAAGCAGTGACATAATATATTGTTGATATTTGAGCATATGAAGCTGACAATTTAAAGCCCTTATAACCAAGGTAGCAGAAGTGTAAATCTTTTATCCCCATCTGTCCAGTGCCCTAGAATCCCTGTCAGAGGGAGTAGGGTTTTTTGCAGTGGAAGCCTTGACCCCTTTGGGACCCTGAGAGATCTGGGTGAGCAGCAGGGTTTTTGAACAGGAATTTATGAAAGTCAGGAACTCTGTAGTACCTGTCCGGCTTAACAGGAGCTAGAGGTAAGGAGTCAGGTGTCAGACCGGACTCTGAAAATACATCATCTACAATGTCTAACAGGTGGGATAGCTAGGGGCCTGTGTTGTGGTAGTAAAAAGTCTCTGAGCCTTTTCTTAGATTCTGAATAATCTTGGCTCTCCCAGTGGAAATGCTCCCTCAAGGTATGTAAAGTTTCCCCAAAAGAATAATCCTCAGGAGGAGAGGCTGAAGGAATAGATTCTTCAGCATCAGAATCCTCATAGGGAGGAAGAGAGAATTCCTGATCAGAAGAGGAATCAGATGAAACAGAACCTGATCTGAAGATTCATATTCTGTCTCTTGCCTAGGCCTTTTATCAGGAGGGGGGATGGGAACCCCTGACCAAAGTAATTAGGTCTTCGGCCATTTTGAACATCTGTTTTGTAGGCATGGAGGCCGGTCCATGAGGCTGTTGTACTTGTTTCTTTGTCTTTAAAGAAGCTTTAGTCTTTGTCTATGAAGCTGAAGTCGTTTTAACATAATTGAGTAGGTCTGAAAACACCCTCAGAAGCCGATGCCTGCTCAGCGGCTCTGGACTCATTTGAGGGAATAGCTTCCGAAGGTCCAATACCCTTGACGTTCCAGCGGCCTGGTCGACTCCACGTGGGTGTCGGTAGTGGCCTGCGAGTCTAAAGTAACGGTCATCAGGGGCTGCAAATGCACTTCACTGACAGCCTAGTCGGTTTTGGACCTCGGATGCTTGTCCTTTTCTTTGCGTTTCTTGTAAATTTCGGTAGTCGGATGGCTATCCGACGACATTGTATAGTTAAATCTTCTGCCAAAATAGTGAAATGCAAAATCGTACAGACAGTTAATAGTGCGTTGGTTAAATCTAGCACAAAACTGACAACTAGCAACGTCGTGGTCAGGGCCTAGGCAAGGAATACAGTAAGAATGAAAGTCCTTATGAGGTATTTGCTTCCCACAAGAAATACAATTATTAACTTTTTCTAACATCGGTCAGGAGCAAGAAAAAAGTTTCCCCAACGGGGTACTTAGCTTTTAGTGAAGACTTCGGATCTGAAATTCAAACAAGAAAATCTCAGGAGTCGGCCTGAATAGGTTTTCCTGGTGGAAGGTCTGCGTGCTTCCAATAAAATGTCCTGAACTGCCTTGGAAAGAGTGGAAATGGAAGGAGTTAAGGTAACCTCTCCAGGCTGTCAGATGTAATGTTTTCAGGTTTTGGTGAACAGTCCTGTAGTTGTGTTGTGTTAGGAGCAGGGACCATAGAGGCAGAGGCCACGGTTTGGTCCGAGTTATGCTCAGCAGCAATGGGTACCAGTGTTGCTTTGGCCAGTCTGGAGCTATCAAAATGCCTGTTGGTTGTTCTGCTTTGATCTTCAGGATCACCTTGGTCAACAGTGGCAGAGGAGGGAATGCATAAATTTTTAGGGAATTCCAGCTGAAGGAGAGAGCATCCGTTGTCCAGGCTAGAGGATGGTGGGTCCTGGTATAGAACGTTTCCAGGTGATGATTCGTATGAGACGCAAAGAGATCTATGTCCGGTCTTCCCCATGTCTTTGTTATTTGTGAGAAAATGTGGGGATGCAGCATCCATTCGTGTGGATCCAAGAAGTTTCTGCTCAACTTGTCCGCCAGTACATTGTCCTTGCCTGGCACAAACTGGGATTGCAGTTGTATCCTCAGACTCAGTGCTTTTTCCCAGAGAATCATTGTTAGTCTGCAGAGTGGGTATGAACGAGTCCCTCCCTACTTGTTTATATACCACATGACAGTGGTGTTGTCTGTCCTTATTAGTAAATGCCCTTGTTGCAGTGATTTTTCGAAACTCTCGATTGCATGTATCACTGCCAATATCTCTTTTTGGTTTATGTGCAGATGTCTTTCCTCTGGTGTCCATTGACCTTGAATGCATCTGCCCTCCATGTGCGCCCCCCATCCATGATCTGAGGAGTCTGTTGTAATTATTTGTCCTGCTTGAGGCCTGTTGAAAGACATGCCTTTGTTTGATTGACTTGCTTGAGCCCACCACAAGAATTCTTTTTGCAGACATGGAATAAGTGGGATTACATCCTCTAGGCTTTGGCTGTGTTGGGACCATAAGCTTTTTAAATACCATTGCAGCTTTCTCATATGAAGTCTTGCCAAAGGTATCAGAAGAATGCATGATGCCATGAATCCCAGGGCCTGCAGGAGTTTCCTTGCAGTCAGCTGGGAGAGCTGTGCTAAGCCTTTGAAGTACTCTGGTAACTGCTGTTGTTTTTCCTCTGTGAGGTAGACCATTTGAGTTTGCATGTCCAGTTTGGCCCCTAGGAAGATAATCTGTTGGGATGGCCGTAGTCTTGATTTCTGAATGTTGACTGTGTATCGCAAGGCCTGTAGTATTTGCATGACATAGTCCAAGTTTTTTGTTAAAGTTTGTTTGTTGTCTGCTTGTATGAGGCAGTCATCCAGGTTGGGGTATATTTGAATTCCCTGGAGTCTGCAGTGCGCCACTACTGATGCCAGGCATTTCGTGAACACTCTGGGCGCAGTAGATAAGCCAAAAGGCAATGCTGAGAATTAGTAATGCTCTGTCCCTGCAAGAAATCTGAGGTATCTTCTGCAGCTTTGTCTGATTGGGACATGCAGGTATGCCTCCTTGAGGTCCAGAGTGACCAGCCAAGACCCCTTGCCCAGCAAGGGAAGGAGTTGCTGTAACGTCAGCATTTTGAACTTTGGCACAATGAGAAAGGTATTTAGAGTAGACAAGTCCAGTATAGGCCTCCATTTGTTTTCCTTTCTTGGAACAAGGAACAGTCTTGAAAAAAATCCCTGGCCTTGTTCCTGAGGAGGTACCTTTTCTATTGCTTTTATACTTAATAGCTTTGAAATTTGAATGAGTGCCTCTGCCCTTTGATGGAGTGGCAGGTTTGGCATGCCTTGTCTTGTAGGTAAAGTATGGAAGTGGAATCTGTAACCCTTGTCTATTAAATCCAGAATCCAGTTGTCCTTGGATAAGATATGCCAGTTTTTTGAGAATAAGGATAATTTTCCGCCCAAGGGTGCTTCTCTCTGAGCCCTTGTAGGCGGTATGAAAGTCAAGTCATTGTGATTGTCCTTGTGGCGCAGCTGGACTGGCTGCAGCACTTCTTTGATTTGTAGGTTGCCATTGGCGGCCTCGGTAGGAGCCTCGGTATTGGCCTCGGCCACGCCTGTTCTTTCCCCTTTGAAACTTGTCCGAGTCTTGGAAGGACCAATTCTTTGAAGGCCAGTTTCTACTGAATCTGGGTGGCTGAACCTGGAGGAAATCCTTGACTGTCTGTACTGACTTAGCTTTTTCCTCAATGGATTTCAACACATCTTGTGCATTAGCACCAAAAAGCTTCTGTTTCTTCAGAGGTGCATCAAGTAACTTTACTTTGACATGGTCTGGCAGTGGCTGATCTTTTAACCAAGCATGTCTACGCATCACAGCCCCAGTCATGGCTGCCCTACATGAAGTCTCCAATGCATCATAACCACACTGAAGAAAATGATTGTTAACCTGCTGAGTGTTATTGTATGTGTTCCTGCAATGCCTTTCTATCAATAGGCTCAGGAGAGGCTAACTTTTTCTGTAAATCATTCAGTAAAAAATCCTGGTACTGAAACATATGAAAAAGGCAATTAAGTGACCTCATGGCTAGGGTGGTAGAGGTATAAACTTTTTTACCCCATCTCTCCATAGACCTAGCTTCCCTATCCGCTGGCAAAGGATTCTTGGCAGTGGAGGTAGCCACTCCCTTGGGACCCTGTGAAATAGTTTCTAAATCCACGGTGTGTGCCTTAAAGAGATGTTTGAGTGTCAGGGACTCTAATATCTGTCTGGCTTTACAGGAACAGGGGGGAGAGAATCAGGGTCAGCACTGGAATCGGAGGAAACATCATCCAAAACATCCATCACAGGAGGAATAGCTAAAGGTCTGTGCTGGGGAAGCTTTAGGAAGGTACGGAGCCTTTTCCTGGAATCAGAGAATTCCTGACCCTGCCATTGGAAATGTTCCCTCATTGAGTGCAGGACTTCACCAAAAGAAAAATCCTCTGGAGGAGAGGCAGAGGGAATTGATTCCACAGCATCAGAGTCCTCATAGGCCTGAAAGGATTCTTCTTGAATACCTGAATGCTCCGAATCCCCAGAGGCCTCATCTGAAGAGAGGTTTTCAGTCTGCTCAGTTCTAGGCCTTTTCTCTGCAGGAGGCGGAGAACCTCTGTCTGGGTGAGGCTGAGACCCCCTGATAAGGGAAATAAGGTCTGCAGCAAGAGACATAATCTGTTTATCAGAAGAGGGGGCCTGGACAGCAGGTTTTGGATGGGCCTTGGCCTGGCTGGCGGCCTTAGCACGTGCAAAGGCCTTGATGGACATAGATACAGGAGGCCTAGCAGCCCCACATGCAGGAGTGACCTTGTCCACCGGAATGGTGTCTGGTAAATCAAGAACTTCGGTATCCGGAGGAAATTCAACAACCGGCACCAGAGAGGTCTCCGGGACCGAAGGACTAGTTAACGCTGTGTCGGCCTGGAGCAGCTGAATTACCGCTTCCGCAGGGACCGTAGCACTAGCGGAGGGTCTAGGAGTAGTATCGGTAGAGGACGCGGGCCGAGGATGCTGGTCCCGGTCCTTCCGCTTTTTGGAAGATTGAGCTGTCGGTAGATCCGACGGCATGGTATATGCGAAGGATTCGCCAAAAAAGTCTTCAGCAAATTCTGCCCGGCACCTGAGAGTGCGCTTATTAAAGCAAGCACAGGCAGCACAGGCCAAGACGTCGTGGTCTGGGCCCAGGCAAGGAAGACAGTAAGAATGGAAGTCCTTATGAGGTATTTGTTTACCACAAGACAAACAATTATTAACTTTCTCAATTTGTTCTGACATCGGCTGAGGCAAGAAAAAATGTTCCCCAACGAGGTACTTAGCTTTTAGATGACTTCGGTATTGAAAACATAGGAGCTGACAGACCGGCACTTGGGAACTGCTTCTGCTTCGGGCACCGCGCGGCAAGAAAGACTGGAGAAGATGGCGTCGGCCGATGCCTTTATACTCCAGCCGTTGTGACGTCGGAGAGGAGGCGACACCAGCCGATGCCGGACCCAGACTTTGGAATTCGGCCGACCGAGGGCTGCCTGAGGCAGGACAACCCATATGTTATGACTGCAGTTGCATTCTTGAAGGACATCATCCAGGACTGCAACAGTGAATACACTTGAACATCTACATTTATGGTAAGTGTACACAACTGTACTATGTTCTTCGTGTTTCACTGTTGCAGTCATCACACTTGGGTTGACTCCCAAAGCTGAAGAAAGGGTAGAGGCAGTTAAGAGTTGAAGCTGGCTAGTACGCCCTGCAGGACTGCTGTTGCAAAGCCCGCCCTTGATCTGGAAAAGATAGGCAAGTGGTAATGCTTGGTGAAGGTGTGTACAGAACTCCAGGTAGCAGCTTCCAGAATTTTCCTTGTGTGGACTCCCCTGAGGAATGCTGTAGAGGTAGAAGTTGCCCTAGTGGAATGTGTTCTGACCCCCTGAGGGGTTGGTTTCCCATGATGTTTGTAGCAGAAATGGATACAGTGTGCTATCTATTTGGAAATTGTTTGTTTTGAAATGGCCTTGCCCTCTGCCCCTGTTGCAAAAAGTACAGTTGTGTACACTTACCATAAATGTAGATGTTAGAGTGTATTCACTGTTGTAGTCCTTTGCCCTCAGTCGGCCTGATTAACAAAGTCTTGGGTCCTGCGTTGGTTGCTGTCCCTTCTTCTATGACGTCAGGTCGTCAGGGGTATAAAACATGCAGCAGACGCCATTACATCAGTTTTTCTTGCCCCAGATGTCAGGTGCCCCCCAAATGGGGAGCAAAAAAAAATATATCTATATATATATCTATATATATATCTCTATATATATCTATATATATATCTATATATATATCTATATATATATCTATATATATATCTATATATATATCTATATATATATATATATACACACACCTCCAAACAAAAGCAAATACACCCAAAAAGGCTTTTAAGCATAGTAAAAGAAAGAAGAGGTATAGCAAGAGAAAACAGGGGGCTGGAGGGTGGGTAACCAGGACTGCAACAGTGAATACACTCGAACATTTACATTTATGGTAAGTGTACACAACTGTACTATGTTCTTCATGTTTCACTGTTGCAGTCATTACATTTGGGCAGAATCCCAAAGCTATGGTTGGGAGGATGGTTTTATACAGCATTAGGAGCAGCTATAAGGCCCTGCAGGACAGCAGTGGCAAAACCAGCTCTGGATTTAGAGAAGAGAGGTAAAATGGAAATGTTTGGTGAACGTATGAACTGAGCTAAAGGTAGCAGCTTCTAGAATGTCTTTGGTAGGAACCCCTATGAGAAAGGCTGCATAAGTAGATGCAGCCCTGGTGGAATGTGACCTGATCCCCTTATGGATAGGCTTACCATGGTGCATATAGCAGAAACAAATGCAATGGCTTATCCATTTGGAAATAGTCTGCTTTGAAATAGCTTTTCCCTCTGCCCTTGCAGCAAATGCCACCAATAGTTGCTCAGATTTTGTTAGAGATTTCATCCTAAGTAGAATCTAAGTTGTCTGTGTACATCCAATGAATGCAGAATCCGCTCACCCTTGTTCTGTTGATTGGGGAAGACAGTTGGCAGATGAATGGTCTGATTAAGAGCCACACTGGATATCACCTTAGACAAGTAAGATGGATTGGTCCTGAGAGAGACCTTGATCAGATGAAAAATAATGAAAGGCTCCACTGCCATAAGAGCCTGTAATTCTGAAATCCTTCTAGCTGAAGTGACTGCTAAAAGGAAAGTGTTTTCCAGGAGATAAATTTTAGGTCTGCAGTAACAGTTGGCTCAAAAGGAGGGAGAGTGAGTTTTTCCAAAACAAAATTGAGGTCCCATGCAGACGTTGGTGCTCTCCTGGGAGGTCTTAAATTTTTGGCCACTCTGAGATATTGCTTTAGCAGAGGATGAGAGAAGAGGGGTGGTTCTGTGTTGTAATAAGCTGAAATGGCAGAGGCATGGATTTTTATGGAAGAAAAAGATAGGCCCTTGTGAAGCATATTAGTTAAGTATTGCAGAATCTGAGGAATATTGGGTATTGCTGTGCTTATACCTTTTGATTGGTTCCAGGCACAGAATATTTTCCATTTGTCAACATAAGATTTTCAAGTACTAGGCCTTCTAGCCTCCAAAATGACATCCATCACTGGTTTGCTGAGGGATGCCAAAGATGAAATTAGTTGATTAGCCACGCTGCAAGATTCAAAGTCTGGAGCCAAGTGTGCAGAATTTGGTAGTTCTGCTGAGACGGTAGGGTAAGCTATCTGAGGCAGGTGCCACGGAGGAATGTGTGACACATTGCGCAGGAGTGGGTACCAGTGTTGGCGAGGCCAGTCTGGAGCAATCAGAATCATTTTTGCTTTGTCCAGTTTGACTTTTAGTAGGACTTTGGAAAGCAGAGGCAGAGGAAGAAAGGCATAGTCTGATAGGATTTTCCAGCTGAATGATAGAGCATCTACTTGACAAGCTTTTTTGTGATGAATTCTTGTGCAGAATTTGTCCAACTGATAGTTCTGAGGTGAGGCAAAAAGATCCATGTCTAGGTTCCCCCATTTGAGCATCAACATGTTGAAAACTTGTGGTTCCAATTTCCATTCGTGTGGGTCCATAAGATTTCTGCTTAGATCATCTGCCAGAGTATTTCGCTTTCCTGGCAGGAACTGAGCTTCTAGTTCTATCTGATAGGTCAAGGCAGTGTTCCACAATGCCATGGCTAGTCTGCAAAGGGGGTAGGAATGTGTACCCCCCTGCTTATGTACCACATAAAGTACAGTTTTGTACCTACCATAAATGTAGATGTCCGATAGGTATGCAGCTGCAGTCCTGACATATGGGTTGTCCTGCCTCAGGCAGCCCTTCGGTCGGCCGGATTCCAAAGTCTGGGTCTGGCGTCGGTTGATGTCGCCCTTTCCCCGACGTCAGAGCGCCTGGGGTATAAAAGCGTCAGCCGACGCCATCTTCTTCAGTGTTTCTTGCCCCAGATGCCAGGTGCCCTCTAAGGAAGGCTAAATTTTGAAAAGAGAGAAAAAATTCCAGACAAGTACAACATAAAAACAAATGCACCATAAAAGATTACCCCAGGTAGCTAAAATGAGGGGTAGAAACCCAAAAGAATACCACAGAAGGGTAGGTGGGAGGGAAAACCTGACTGCAGTTGCATACCTATCGGACATCTACATTTATGGTAGGTACAAAACTGTACTAAGTCCTTCACGGATGCAACTGCAGTCCTGACATATGGGTTGAATACCATAGCCAACCTGGGGGTGGTAGGCACCAAGACAAAGATGGTGTAGCTAAAATGCCCTGCAGGACTGCAGAAGCAAACCCTGCTCTGGATCTGGAATATAAAGGCAGGTTGTAATGTTTGGAAAATGTATGCACGGAGCTCCATGTAGCAGCTTCTAAAATGTCCTTTGTTGCCACTCCTCTTAAAAAGGCTGTGGAGGTGGCTGTTGCTCTGGTGGAATGTGGCCTGATGTCAGCTGGCACAGTTTTTCCATGAAAAGAGTAGCAGAATCGAATGCAATTTCCAATCCATTTAGAAATTGTCTGTTTGGAAATTGCTTTTCCCTGCAATCCAGCAGCGCAAGCTACAAAAAGCTGGTCAGATTTTCTGAAAGACTATGTTCTGTCCAAGTAGTAGCGCAACTGTCTGTGTATGTCCAAGGTGTGCAGAAGTCTCTCTCCTTTATTTTGAGGATTGGGAAAGAAGGTAGGCAGGTGAATAGCTTGATTCAGGGACACCCTGGATACCACCTTTGGCATGAATGACGGATTAGTTCTCAAAGAAAGTCTGTCCTGATGAAAAATGAGAAATGGTTGTATTGCCATAAGGGCCTGTAGCTCAGAGACTCTTCTTGCTGAGGTTACTGCCAGAAGGAAAGCTGTCTTCCAAGACAGAAATTGCAACTCTGAAGATGCTGCTGGTTCAAAGGGAGGAAGAGTTAATTTTTCCAGCATGAAGTTGAGGTCCCATGCAGGCACTGGTGGTTTCCTTGGAGGGTTGATGTTCTTTATACCTCTTAGAAACTGTCTTAGCAATGGGTGAGAAAATACAGGCGGATCAGTGTTATATTTGGCAGATATTGCTGAAGCATGTATTTTTATGGAAGAATATGAAAGGCCATTGTGGAGCATTTCAGCCAAATATTCTAGGATCTATGGAATGCTCATCACTGATGGGTCTTGACCCTTTTTGCTGTTCCAGATAAGAAATCTCTTCCATTTTGCTGAGTATGTTTTTCTAGTGGAAGGTCTGAGCGCCTCCAGGATGATATCTTTTACCCTTTTGGAAAGTGTATCCTGAGGAATAGTCATGGAATCTTCCAAGCTATCAGCTTCAATGTTTTCAAGCTGGGGTGTAGTGTCCTGTAATTGTGCTGTGTCGGAAGAAGTGGCCATTGAGGAAGGAGCCACGGATTGGTGTGTGTCAAGCTCCGTAGCAGTGGGTACCAGTGTTGTCTTGGCCAGTCTGGAGCTATCAGTATGACTTTCGGTTGCTCTGTCTTGATCTTTAGTAACATCTTGGTCATCAAAGGAAGAGGTGGGAAGGCATACAGTGTTAGAGCGTTCCAACTGAAGGGAGAGCGTCCACCTTCCATGCTTGAGGATGGTATGTCCTTGTGCAAAACTTTTTCAGATGGTGATTGAGGTGGGAGGCAAAAAGACCTATGTCCGGCCTTCCCCATGCTTGAGTTATTTGTAAGAAAATGTCTGGATGCAACATCCACTCGTGTGGATCCATGATGTTTCTGCTTAGGCTGTCCGCCAGAACATTGTCCTTCCCTGGTAAAAACTGGGATTGTAGCTCTATTTTCAATTGTAGGGAAATATCCCAGAGATTCATTGCCAGTCTGCAAAGAGGGTAGGAATGGGTACCTCTCCTTGCTTGTTTATGTACCACATAACTGTGGTATTGTCTGTCTTTATTAGTAGATGGCCCTGATGCATGAACTTTTCGAAGGCCTTGATTGCATGTATCACTGCCAGCAATTCTTTTTGGTTGATGTGCAGGTGCTTTTCTTTTTGTGTCCATTGTCCTTGAATGCATCTGCCCTCCATGTGCACCCTCCATCCATGGTCTGAGGCGTCTGTTGTTATGGTTTGACTTCTAGGAGGCTTGCTGAAAGGCAGACCTTTGTTTATCTGGCTTGCTTGAGCCCACCACAGAAATTCCTTTTGAAGGCATGGAATGAGTGGGATCAATGCTTCCAGGCTGTGGCTGTGTTGAGACCATAGACTTTTTAGATACCATTGTAGTTTCCTCATATGCAGCCTTGCGTGTGGAATCAGAAGAATGCAAGATGCCATGAAACCCAGGGCCTGCAGGATTTTCCTTGCAGTCATCTGGGTGTGTGTTGCCAATTTTCTGAAGTATTCTGGTAATTGTTTTGTTTTTCTTTGTCAGAAACGCCATCTGGGTGTTTGTGTCCAGTGTGGCACCCAGGAAAGGTATTTGTTGGGATGGTACGAGACTTGATTTCTGAATATTGACTGTGTATCCCAAGGCCTGCAGTAGGTGAACAGTCCAAGTTTTTTAACAAGGCTTGCTGGCTGTCCGCTTGTATAAGGCAGTCGTCCAGGTAAGGGTATATTTGTATCCCCTGAAGTCTGCAATGTGCAATTACTGATGCCAGGCATTTCGTGAACACACTGGGCGCAGTAGATAAGCCAAAGGGCAATGCTGAGAATTGATAATGCTCTGAGCCTGCAAGAAATCTGAGGTATCTTCTGCAACTTTGTCTGATTGGGACATGCAGGTATGCCTCCTTGAGGTCCAGAGTTACCAGCCAAGACCCCTTGCCCAGCATGGGAAGGAGTTGCTGTAAAGTCAGCATTTTGAATTTTGGCACAATAAGGTAAGTATTCAGTGCGGACAAGTCCAGAATGGGTCTCCATTGGTTTTCTTTTCTTGGAACAAGGAACAGTCTTGAATAAAATCCTTGGCCTTGTTCTGCAGAAGGAACCTTTTCTATTGCACTTATTTGAAGTAGGTTTGTTATTTGTTTGAGTGCCTCTGCCCTTTGATTTGGTGGCAGGTTTGGCCTGCCATGTCTTGTTGGTAGTGTATGAAAATGGAATCTGTATCCTTTGTCTATTATGTCCAGTATCCATTTGTCCTTTGTAATATTGTGCCAATTTTGTGAGAATAAAGATAATTTTCCGCCCAAAGGTGCTTCTAATTGAGCCCTGGATGGCAGAGTCAAAGTCAAGTCATTGAGATTGTCCCTGCGGAGCAGTGGAAGGTCCTGCCTCACCTCTCTGGTTCGGAGGCTGCCATTGACGTCCTCTGTAGAAGCCTCGAGTTTGCCCTCTACCTCTGCCACGTCTGTTTTTGCCTCTGAAATTTGTCTGTGTCTGGAAAGGACCAATGCTTAGAAGGGCAATTCCTGCTGAATCTTGGAGGCTGTACCTGGAGGAAATCTTTGACTGTTTGCACTGATTTTGCCTTTTCCTCTATTTTCTTTAAAACCTCTTGTGCAGTAGCACCAAATAGCTTATGTTTCTCTAGTGGTGCATCTAAAAGCTTAATTTTCACATGGTCTGGCAATGTTTGTTCCTTTAACCAAGCATGTCTGCGTATGACCGCACCTGTCATTGCTGCTCTACATGAAGCTTCCAATGCATCATATCCACACTGAAGGAAATGGTTGCTAACCTGCTGAGTATTATGAACCAATTCCTGTAACCCCTTTCTATCTAATGGTTCAGGGGAAGCCAATTTCTTTTGAAAGTCATCCAACATGTATTCCTGATACTGAATCATATGAAATTGACAATTTAATGCTCGCATAGAAAGGGTGGAAGATGTATATACTTTCTTGCCCCACCTTTCTAAAGCCCTAGAATGTCTTTCCGAAGGAAGTGGATTCTTAGCAGTAGTGGAGGAAACCCCTTTAGGCCCCTGAGAAATAGTTTCAGGGTCAGCAGTATGGCCCTTGTACAGAAATTGATGTGCGTCTGGGACCCTGTAGTACCCGTCTGGCTTGACAGGAGCAGGGGGGAGGGAGTCAGGGGAAACACTAGATTCTAAATACACATCATCTAAAACATTTAAAACTGGAGGAATACCTAAGGGTCTATGCTGAGGTAGCTTTAAAAATTCCCTTAACCTTTTCCTAGAATCTGAGTATTCTTGGCCTTGCCATTTGAAGTGCTCCCTCATGGAATGAAGCGTTTCCCCAAAGGAAAACTCCTCAGGAGGAGAAGCAGAGGGAATGGATTCCTCCGCATCAGAATCCTCGTAGGCTGGGAGGGCCTCCTCCTGGTAGTCTGAATGTGCAGAATCACCTGAGGCCTCATCGGAGGACTGGGGATCTACCTGCTCAACCCTAGGCCTCTTGACAGAAGGCGGCTGAGAGCCTCTATCTGGATGTGGCTGAGAACCCCTAATTAAAGAAATAAGGTCCTCAGCTAAACTTAAAATTTGAGAACCAGAAGTGGATCCCAGAGAAACAGATCTTGGAGGGAGAGACTTAGCCTGTTTGGCAGCCTTAGCACGTGTGTAGGCCTTAATGGACATAGACACTGGAGGCCTGGCAGCCCCGCGTGCTGGAGTAGTCTTATCCACTGAAATGGTGTTAGAAATATCCTGGGCTACGGTCTCAGAGGGGAGAACAGAAACCGGCACCGAGCTGGCCTCCGGTACCGAAGTAACCGGTGGGGCGGTGTCGTCTGTCTGTAGCGGTTGTGAAGCCGGCTCAGAAGAGACCGAGACACTTGCGGTAGGCCTAAGCGTGGTGTCGGCCCTTATCCTTCCGTTTTTTAGGTAAATGTGCTGTCGGAAGCTCCGACGGCATGATATAACAGAAATCTTCCCCAAAATAATCCTGTGCAAACTCTGTCCAACGCCTAAGAGTGCGTTTATTGAAAGAAGCACAAGCTGTACAGGCCGAGACGTTGTGTTCTGGGCCTAGGCAGGGTAAGCAGTAAGAGTGGAAATCCTTATGAGGTATTTGTTTCCCACAAGTTAAACAATTATTAAACTTTTACAGTTTTATCTGACATCGGCTGAGGCAAGAAAAGGCCCCCAATGGGGTACTTAGCTTTTTTGAAGACTTCAGTAGCTGAAAACACAGGAGCTGGTCGACCGGCACTTGCGAACTGCTTCTGCTTCGGGCAAGGCAAGAAAGACTGAAGAAGATGGCGTCGGCTGACGCTTTTATACCCCAGGCGCTCTGACGTCGGGGAAAGGGCGACATCAGCAGACGCCGGACCCAGACTTTGGAATCCGGCCGACTGAAGGGCTGCCTGAGGCAGGACAACCCATATGTCAGGACTGCAGTTGCATCCTTGAAGGGCATCTGTGGTGTTATCCGTCTATCATTAGTTGTCCTGGATGAAGGTAGTCTTTGAAGGCTGTCAGAGCATTCTGTACAGCTAGCATCTCTTTCTGATTGCTACGTAGGTGCATTTGATTTGGGCTCCATTTGTCCTGAATGCACTTCCCTGCCGGATGAGCCCCTCAAGCATAGTCTGATGCGTCTGTTAGGGCTTGGGAGGCATGGGGTGGAGTGAATGGCAGTCCCTTGTTTTGGTGGCAGGCCTCTGCCCACCATAGGAACTCTAGTTGCAGGCAAGGTATAATGGGGATCGTTTCCAGGCTTTGACAATGTTGACTCCATAAACTTATGTACCACTGAAGTTTCCTCATATGCAGTCTTGCATATGGAATTAGAAGAATGCAGGAGGCCATGAACCCAAAGGCCTGCAGAATTTGTTTTGCAGATAGCTGGGTTTTTGTGGCCAACTGTATGAAGCAAGTCAATTGAATTTGCTTTTCTGGTGTAAGATAAGTCATCTGGACAGTTGTATTCAAGCTTGCACCCAGGAATGTAATTTTTTGAGAGGGTACCAGTTGTGATTTCTTTTTGTTTATGGTGTACCCTAGACAAGTTGGAACCCTTTTTACAAACACCAGATGCTTTAGAAGAATGTCCTTGTTTTTTTCTGTATGAATTAGATAATTGTCCAGTTATGGATATATTTGAATATTTCTTTGCCTGGAAAATGCAATTACTGGTGCCAGGCACTTTGTGACGACCCTGGGTGCAGTAGATAAGCCAAAGGGCAGTGCAGAGAACTGGTAATGCAAGTAGCCTACTTTGAAGCAAAGGTATCTTCTGCAAGATTCCCTGATTGGGATATGCAGGTAAGTCTTCTAAGTCTAGAGTTACCAACCAGGCATCTTTGCCTAGCATAGGTAGTAATTGTTGAAGAGTCAGCATCTTGAATTTTGGAATGTCCAGAAATGTGTTTAGAGTGGATAAGTCCAGAATTGGACGTCATGATTTGTCTTTTCTGGCTACCAGGAAAAGTCTGGAATAGAAACCGTCCCTTTTCCTCTTCTGGTACTGGTTGAATAGCCCCCATGTTCATGAGGGACTGAACTTGTTTCTGGGCCTCTGCCCACTGATTTGGGGGAGATCTGGCCATCCGTTTGGGATTGTCAACATGTGGAAGTGAAATCTGTATCCCTGGGATACTATGTTTAAAACCCATTTGTCCTGGGTAACAAGTTGCCAGTTTCGTGCAAGAAGTGCTAGTTTTCCCCCCAAAGGGGCGTCTAAGAGTTAAGTGCTTGGTGACTGTAGAGGGAAGCCATTGAGACTGTTTACCATAGGGAGGTGCCTTTTTGCTTCCAGATTTGGGGGTGGAGGCACTCCATTGTTTTGTTCTAAAAGTTCCTTGTGACTGAAACCTGGAGCCTTTGGAATGTCTTGATTTGACTTGAGTGGCTCTCGAGGGGACTGGAAAGGACCAGTTCTTAGTAGGCCAGTGCCTACTAAATCTTGGAGGTTGCACTTGTAAGAAATCTTTCACAGTTTGCATAGATTTAGCTTTATCTTCCATCTTTTTTAACACTTCTTCAGCCTTATTACCAAAGAGACGGTCCTGTTGTAAAGGAGCATCCAACAATTTTGCTTTAACATGATCAGGCAGAATTTGTTCTTTGAGCCAAGCATGCCTTCTTAGCACAGATCCAGTTACAGCAGCCCTGCAAGAGGCCCCCAAGGAATCAAAACCACATTGCAAAGTACATTTTCCAACTTGTTCAGCTGAATGCAATAAGTCCTGCAATTCTTCATTCTCCACACAGTCAGAGATTAACATAATTTTCTGTTTAAGTAGTCCCATGATATGCTGTTGATATTTAAGCATATGAAATTGACAGTTTAAAGCCTTGATTGCCAAGGTTGCAGACGTGTAAATCTTACCCCATCTATCCAGCGCCCTGGAGTCTCTATCAGAAGGGGTAGCATTTTTGGCAGTAGAGGCCTTAATGCCCTTGGGACCCTGAGAAATGGTTTCAGGATCAGCAATAGGATTTTTGAAAAGGAATTTGTGGGAGTCAGGAACTCTGTAGCACCTGTCTGGCTTACAAGGAGCCGGAGGCAGATAATTAGGAGTCATACTAGATTTTGAAAATACATCAACAATGTCTAGAACAGGAGGTATAGCCAAAGGCTTATGCGGAGGAAGTAGAAGAAAATCCCCAAGTCTCTTTTTAGCTTCAGAGAAATCCTGACTTTCCCAGTGGAAATGTTCCCGTAAGCCATGTAAAGTTTCCCCAAAAGAAAAATCCTCAGGGGGAGAGGCAGAAGGAAAGGAATCCTCTGCATCAGAGTCCTCATAGGTAGGAATAGACAAATCCTGTTCATTAGAAGAGTCAGAAGAAAAAGAATCCTGTTCAGGAGATTCAATGTCTTGCCTAGGTCTCTTAGAAGGAGGGGGTTTGGCTACCTGATCAGAGTAATTAAATCTTCAGCCATTTTGATAATTTGTTTTTTAGGCATAGGGGCCTGCACATGTGGCCCAGGTGTCGGTTTTTTAAACATAGATTTAGATTTTGGCCTTAGTTTTGAAGATGGCGTCGGTCTAATATACAAATCTGTTTGCCTGAAATCACCCTCAGAAGCCGGTGCCTGCACAGCGGCTCTGGACCCATCTAAGGTAGAGACATCCTCGGGTTCCATAATTGAAGCATCTCACGGCATACCGGACTCCGAATGGGTCTGAGTAGAAGCCTGCGAATCAGAAGTAGCGGGTATCAGGGGCTGCGAAAGCGCCTCACTGAGTACCCGCGAACAGCTTAGGAGAAGGGTCATCGGTTTTGGACCTTGACAGTCTGTCTTGTCTTTCTTTGCATTTTTTAGGCATTCCGGTAGTTGGAATGCTAAGAGATGACATTTCTGGATAGTTAAATCTTGAGCCAAAATATTTAGAAGCAAAAATATACCAACTTTTAATCGTGCATTGATTAAATTTAGCACAAAACCAACAGCAAGGCACGTTGTGGTCAGGGCCTAGGCAAGGAATACAGTACAAATGAAAATCCTTATGAGATGTTTGTTTCCCACAAGTAATGCAATTATTAACTTTTACTGACATCGGTAAGGAGCAAGAAAAAGTTTCCCCAACGGGGTACTTAGCTTTAGTTGAAGACTTCTGAAACTCTAAAATGAAAATTTCAGGAGTCGGCCGACTGGCACTTGCGAACTGCTCCTGCTTCAGGCACCATGCGGCAAGAAAGAATGATGTAATGGCATCAGCTGCATGTTTTATACCCTTGACGTCATGGAAGAAGGGACAGCAACCGACGCAGAACCCAAGACTTTGTTAATCAGGCAGACTGAGGGCAACCTGCCAGCAGATTACCCAAATGTAATGACTGCAACAGTGAAACACGAAGAACATCTGACTAGTAACTGGTCAGATTTCCTAAAGGGCTTAGCCCTATCAAGGTAGAATCTGAGCTGTCTGTGCACGTCCATGGAGTGAAGGATCCCTTCCCCTTTATTTTGAGGACTGGGGAAGAAGGTTAGCAAATGGATAGACTGGTTGAGAGCCACAGTGGACACCACTTTGGGCATAAAGGAAGGGTTAGTCTTGAGGGAGACCGTCAGCATGAAAAATAATGAAGGGTTCCACAGCCATAAGTGCTTGTAGCTCAGACACTCTTCTAGCTGAAGTGATGTCCAGAAGCAAGGCTGTTTTCCAAGAGAGGAATTTTAACTCTGCTGATGCTGCCGTCTGAAAGGGTGGGGGGGGAGCGACAGTTTTTCCAGTACAAAGTTAAGGTCCCAAGCAGGGGTGGGTGCTCTCCTTGGTGGCCTTAAGTTGTTTGCCCCTCTCAGGAACTGCTGGATTAGAGGGTGAAAAAATAGAGATGGCTCAGTGTTGTAATGAGCAGAGAGGGCAGAGGCATGGATCTTCATGGAGGAGAAGGATTGGCCTCTGTGGAGTAGATCTGCTAGATAATCCAGTATTGGAGGTAGAGGGCAGTGCTGTATCCTTTCCTTTAGACTGAATCCAGGAACTATTGTTATTGTGGTGGTGTCTGTTTTTATTAGCAGGGGTCCTGGTGAGAGTAGCACTTATCAACAAAGCATTTCCTTGTAAAAGGTCTTCTGGCTTCAAGAATGATGTCCAGCCCCCTGCTTGCTTAGGCTGGTCATTGGGGAAGTATTCAAGGAATAAGCAAGGCTGCAAGATTCATGGCTTGCAGTTGTGGATGCAAGATCTGCCCCCCCCGCTGAGTGAGGAGGATTGGGATCTGGAGTAGGTGGCACCGGTGACAGGCTGTGCAGTAGTGGGCACCAGTGCTGGCATGGCCAGTCCAGGGCAATCAGGACTGCCTTTGGTCTGTCCTGTATTATCTTGAGAGAAGATCACAAATCTGCTAGACTTCTATATTGTAGATGAAAGCGTTTAACTACTATCACTGAGTTTTACTATTTTAAGTTTGCTAATAAAAGCTTTGCATAATTCGTTTGTGGCAAAATTTTGAATCCAGATACCCCATCCAGCAGATTTGTGATTTTTTTCATTTTATTGGTATTCATCTGCTGAACTGTTTCCATTTTATCCTGAGAGAAGAGACAGGGGGGGGAATGCATAGATTGAGAGGTTTTCCCACTGGAAAGATGGGGCATCCATTCTCCAGGCCCTATTGTGGGGTGTCCTGGTGCAGAATTTGCTGAGCTGGTGATTGCAGGAGGAGGCAAAGAGGTCCACCTCTGGGGTCCCCCATTTCTGCATTAGAAGGCTGAATGTGTTGGTGTCTAATCGCCACTCGTGTAGGTCTAGGAGATTTCTGCTTAAGTCATCTGCCAGAAAGTTTTATTTGGCTGGCAGGAATTGAGCTTGCAGATGATTGTGCATATCCAAGGGTGTGCTCCACAGGGCCATGGCTAGCCTGCAGAGTGGGTAACAGTGGGTTCCCCCCTGCTTGTTGATGTACCACATAACTGTGGTGTTGTCTGTTTTTATTAGCAGGGGTCCTGGTGACAGTAGGGATCTGAAAGCCGTCAGAGCTTGCTGAACAGCTAGCATCTCTTTTTGGTTGATATGCAGATGAATTTGACTCTGGCTCCAGTGGCCCTGAATGCACTTGTCGTCCAGGTGTGCCCCCCAGGCATAGTCTGATGCATCTGTGGTTGGGGCCTGGGCAGTTTGGGTTTGAGTAAAGGGAAGTCCCTTGTTGTTGTTGGATGCTGCTGCCCACCAAATAAACTCTTTCCTTTGACAAGGTATGATGGTTTCCAGGTCCTGAGAATGTTGGCACCAAAGACTTTTTAAGTACCAAGTTTCCTCATACGCAGTCTGGCATTTGAAATTAGAATGCAAGAGGCCATGAACCCTAGGGCCTGCAGCATTTTCCTTGCGGATAGCTGGGTTCTGGTGGCCATTTGAGTGAAGTAGCCTGTCAGATAGGCTCGTTTTTCTGGAGTAAGGAATGCCATCGCGGATGCTGTGTCCAAGCTTGCTCTCAGGAATACAATCCTTTGACTGGGGACTAGTTTTAATTTCTTTTAGTTGATAATGTAACTCAGGGAGGTTAGAAGGTTATTTACAAATGTCAGGTGCTGCAACAGCTTTTCCTGACTGTCTGCCTGAATAAGGCAATCATCCAAGTACGGGTAAATTTGAATCTTTCTCTGCATGCAATAGGCAATGGCTGGAGCCAGGCATTTTGTGAATACTCTGGCAGCAGTGGATAAGCCAAAGGGACGTGCAGAGAACTGATAATGCATAGATCCTGCCCTGAAACGTAGGTATTTCCTACGTGAGTCCCTGATAGGGATGTGCAGATGAGCTTCTTTTAGGTCTTGGGTGGCTAACCAGGCATCTTTGGACAGCATAGGAAGAAGCTGCTAAAGGGTGAGCATTTTTAATTTTGGTTACCACCAAGAAGGTGTTTAGAATGGAAAGATCTAGGATTGGGCACCAAGTGCCCTCTTTTCCGGGTACCAGGAAAAGTCTGGAATAAAACCCTTGACCTATCTGTTCTGCAGGAACAGGTTGAATTGCCCTTACGGAGAGCAGGGACTGAACTTGGTTTTGTGCCTCTGCCAATGGTTTGAAAGAAGGTCTGGGAACCCCCTTGGGGTTGGCAGTAAGTGGAAGTAAAATTTGTACCCCTGGGATACAATGTTGCGGACCCATCGGTCTTTGGTGGAGGTCCAGTTGTTTGCATGACAGACAAGTTTTCCTCCTAGGGATACAAGCAGTTGGGCAGAGGTGAGGAGTGGAGTTAAGTCATTGTGAATTCTTTACGAAAAGGGGTGGCTTAGCACTCCCTGTTTTACAAGTGGAGGCACTCCATTGCTTAGATCTCTGCATACCCTGAGACTGTAATCTGGGGGGGGGGGGTCTGTTTCCCCTGGGTCTAAGTTTGAGATGGCCTTGTGGGGGCTTGAAAGGACCAATGTTTTGAGGGGCAATGCCTACTGAATCTAGGAGGCTGCACTCGCAAAAAATCTTTGAATGTTTGCATAGATTTAGCTTTTTCTTCCATTTTTTTTTAGAACCTCTTCTGCTTTGCTGCAAAACAGGTTGTCCTTGTTCAAAGGAGTGTCTAGTAATTTTGATTTGACATGGTCTGGCAAGGTTTGCTCCTTAAGCCAAGCATGCATCGTCAGCACAGAACTAGTGACTGCTGCCCTGCAAGATACTTCTAGGGTGTCAAAGCCACATTGCAAAGCATGCTTGCTGACTTGGCTTGAGAATGCATAAGCTCTTGTAATCCTTTATTTTCTGCACAGTCTGTACAGGTAGATAATTTTGGCTTAATAAGTTGCATAATATGTTTCTGGTATTTCAACATGTGAAACTGGCAGTTCAATGCTCTAATGGCTAGAGTTGCAGAAGTGTATACTTTTTTACCCCATCTGTCTAAAGCTTGGGAATCCCTGTCCAAAGGGGTGGAATTCTTAGCTGCATTTGCTTTTATACCTTTAGGCCCCTGGGGAATGACCTCTGGGTCAGCAGTAGGATTTTTGAAAAGAAATTTGAGAGAGTCAGGGACTCTGTAGTACCTGTCTGGTTTCCTTGGAGCAGGGGGTAAAGTATCAGGAGTTAGACTGGATACCATAAAGACATCATCCGCAACATTCACAACTGGAGGGATTGCTAAAGGTCTATGTTGTGGCATATCTAAAAATTCTGAGTCTCTTTTTAGACTGAGGATAGTCTTGGCATTCTCAGTGTAAATGCTCTCAAAGTATAAAGGGTTTCACCAAAAGAAAAATCCTCTGGAGGGGAAGCAGAGGGAATTGATTCCTCTGCATCTGAATCCTCAAACAGATAAAGGCATGTCTTCATATTCTGAAACCTCAGAGTCGGACTCTTGGTCTGTTAAAGCTGCTGGGGACAGATCTCTTTCTCTTAGCAGGGGAAGGCTGGCTTCCCCTAATCAACATAATCAGGTCTTCTGCCATTTTAAGCATTTGATGTGGCAAGGAAGCAGGTGCTCGAGTTTGAGTAGTCTGTTTCTTAGGCGTAGCTCACACTCTTGGCCTTAGAAACTCAGTAGTTTTAGACAGAACTGAAGATGTGAAATAAGTCTGTTTGCCTCTAATATCGGTAGTGCGAAGAACTTCCTCAGAAGCCGGTGCCTGCACAGCGGCTCCGGACCCATCCAAGGTAGAGACATCCGCAGGTTCCATAGTCAAAGAAGAGTCTCGTGGCATAGCGGACTCTGAATAGGGTCTAGGTAGCGGCCTGCGAAGCCATCGAAGCGGGCAGCAGGGGCTGTGAATGCACCTCATTGAGTACCAGCGAACTGGTGACTAGCTCAACGGAAGCATCGTCAGCAGTTTTGGACCTGTGCAGTCTGTCTTTATCCTTACATTTTTTCAGAAGATCGGTAGTCAGATGGCTTAACGAAGCCATTTCAGAATATGGAGATCAAGAGCGAAAGTATTTAGCGACAATAAGGGCCCGACGACAAATAGTTCAGGCGTTAAAGCACAAAACCGACAGCGAGGTAAGTCGTGGTCTGGGCCTAAACAGGTGACGCAGTAAGAATGGAAATCTCGGTGTAGTATTTGCTTTCCACAGGACAGACAATTGTTAACTTTTTCTGACATCGGTTAGAGCAAAAAAATAAGGATCCCCAATGGGGTTACTTAGCTTTAGAAGACTTCATGATGATTCAATTCGGAAACGAAAACTCAGGTAGCAGCTGACCGGCACTCATGCGAACTGCTTCGGGCTCCTCGGCAAGAAAAACTGGGATAATGGTGTCAGTTGCCTGTTTTTTTTTTCCCCCCTGACCACCTGACGTCAGTCCTGGAGTGACAGCAACCGATGCAGAAACACTAAGTCTCTGATATTCGGGCTGACTGAGGGCTACCTGCAGGCAGATAACCCAAGTGTGATGACTGCAACAGTGAAACGCAAAGAACATCGGATAATCCCAGAGGGGGCTTCAAGGCCATTAGGGCACTGAACAAACCCTGGGTAAAATCCTGCCACTCTGAGGTTTTTTAGCAATGGGAGGAATGTGTTTGGTTTTCTGCTTCTCTTTTAATGGGACATTACCTTTGACCAACCTAGGGGGCTCAGAGCTATGCATAGATTCAATAAGGGTACCAGGAACAACTTCTCTGACAAGAATCTTGGAAATGATCAGCTGTAGTTCTCTCCCTCAACTTCTGTAGCGGATGTTTACACAACCTCACAAAATGTGTGATTAAACAGTTCCATGCCGGTCTCTGAGTCTCTGCAGAGGAAACTGGTGTCAGCATCACATGGTCTTTGGAGTCTTCATCCACACGTCTGGTGGAAAATGGAGAGCAGTAACTTAAGACAGAGACTTTTTAGTCTTCTTTCAGAGATGGCTGTACCTATGGGCAGGTGGATTTGGCAATGGTACCTTGGGTCAAAAGCTTGAAATGTTGATTCTCAAGGTAGATGGACAAAACACAGATGGCTCTGAAAAATTTTTGGAACAAAGGACCGACAAATGGTACACTGGGTATTTTCGTGCATAACATCTAAACAGAACAAACGCTTCTTGTGACTGTCTTTATGTGGAATCTGCCTCCCACACTTGACATTTTCCCCCTTGCATGACATGATCCCTCAGTACACAAAGAAAAAAAAAGAAAAGCTGGAACCCCAAAGGAACACTTTTCTGAAAAAAATGGCTTGGTAGAAACCAAATCAATGAAAGGCATTCAGATTGATGACAAAGTAGTTTCGAGTATTGTGCAGGTATAACACGTTTATGCCCTACACCAGTGCAGGGAACACAGATGCACAATGCTGGGAGGATTTAAAGGCTTTGGTATATTGGCCAGACAGTTTATCCTTGGCAGGAGACCCTACATGTGATAAATATTGCAAGTGTGATAAGAAAGGACATCTACTGTTTTGGTAAGATCTTGCAAAACTGTACTATGCCCTTCCTTATCAATGTCGCAGTACCCTTTACAAGTGGGACATTACAAAACCTACTGGACAGGACGGGAGGAGGAAGCCCAGGAAAAGCTCTCCAAAACACAAGGATGGTCCTGGCAAAACCCACTCTGGCCCTAGAAATCACACTGAGCTTCTAATGGCTATTAAAAGTACGTACAGAAGAACAAGTTGCAGCTTCCAAAATAGATTCAGTATGCAGATCCTTGTAAAAAGCACCAGAAGAGGCAGAGTGGTAGTAGTACAAATGGAAGAAGAAAGCTGCTTGCCATGAAAGGAATAGCAAAAAGAAATAGCCTTACATACCCACGAGGAGAATGCTCACTTAGTGACAGCCAAACTGAATTTCCTGGAATGAAAAGAAACAGTTGCTCAGATTTCCTGACATCTTTTGTCTTGTCTAGGTAATACCACAGCTATCTGTACAAATCCAAGGTGAAGAAACCTCTTACTTGCATTCTTTGGAGAGGGGGAAAAAGAAAGATGAACAGCCTGATTCAAGACAAGTCATTAACAACCTTGATCATAAAGAAGAGATTTGTATGGAGAGATCCTGTCATTGTGAAAAATCAAAAAAAGGAGGAACTACCATGAGCTCTTGAAGTTCAGAAATCCTGTTGGCAGAAGTAAGATCAACCAGTGGAAAAGTCTTCCAAGTACAGTGTTGTAAGGAAGGCTCAAAGGAAGAAAAAAGGTCCCAAGATGGAGGAACATGGTTTCTTGGCGTCTTAATATGAAGGATGCCTTTCAAAAACTGTTTGACTTAACAAAAAGCAAGGCATGAATTCAAAGGTAGGCAAGGAGAAATGTCTGACAAATGAGATTTAACAAATTAATACACGAGCCCAGAAGTTTGAGCAACTCACACAAACAGAAGGATCATAGTAATACTCCAAGTAAAAGGTATCAGGCCATGCTTGAGACACCAACTAGAACATTTCTTCAGTTATGCCACACAGGATTTTCTAGTAGTGGTTTTTCTCACCTCCTGCACAATCCAAAGCAAGTCCTCAGGAAATAGAGTTTTGATTCCTATCACACACCAATCACCCAAAGAGTCAACTGAAGAGTAGGTAAGGGGTGACAGAGATCCCTTACCTGTGCAAGAAGATCCATCATGTGAAGTAGCTTCTGATGACTGCACTTGGCTAGATGGAATAGAAGGGGGAAACTGTGCTGTGTGGGAAGGAGTCACCAACAAGATTTTTGGGCCTGTCCTTTACAATCTTGTGCAGGACTTTTACTAACACAGGAAGAGAGGGATAGGTATACAGAAACATCCCCTGCCATGAAAGAGGCATGGCATCCACTCTGAGCCAGAGGACATGGAAGTCTGGAAAAGACCTTTGAAAGCTGTCTGTTAAAGGGAGAAGCAATTCAAGGAGTACCCCACCAATGTACCATGTCGAGGAAAGTACAGTTGTGTACACTTACCATAAATGTAGATGTTAAGAGTGTATTCACTGTTGCAGTCATTACAATTGGGGTATCCTGCTGGCAGGCCACCCTCAGTTGTCCTGAATTCCAAAGTCTAGGTCCGGCGTCAGTTGCTGTCGCCTCTTCCCTGACGTCAGTGCGCCAGGGATATAAAAGATGCAGCAGATGCCATTTTCTACAGTTTTTCTTGCCCCAGATGTCAGGTGCCCCCAAAAGGGTAGGCTAAAAATATGTCAATAAAACATGCATGCACCAAAGTATATATTTTGCCTTCATCGACAAGCAAATACACCACATAGGTTGCATAGAATAGAGAAGTACAGTTAAGTTCCAGCAAAGAAATGGGGGATGGTGGGTGGGTAACCTGGACTGCAACAGTGAATACACTCTAGCATCTACATTTATGGTAAGTGTACACAACTGTACTATGTTCTTCGTGTTTCACTGTTGCAGTCAGTACAATTGGGTTGAATCCCAAAGCTAAGGTTGGGAGGCTGGAGCTAAATAGCATTAGGAGTGGCTATTAGGCCCTGCAAAACTGCAGTGGCAAAGCCTGCCCTGGATTTAGAGTAGAGTGGTTAAGTGATGGTGCTTTGTGAAGGTGTGCACTGAACTCCCAGTAGCAGCCTCTAAAATGTCTTTGGTTGGCACTCCCCTGAGGAAAGCTGCTGAAGTGGCTGCTGCTCTGGTTGAATGTGGCCTAATGCCCTTAGGCACAGGCTTGCCATGTTGTGAATAGCAGAAACGAATGCAGTGGCCTATCCACTTTGAAATAGTCTGCTTTGAGACCGCCTTTCCTTGTGATCCTGCAGCATGTGTCACTAGTAGTTGCTCTGTCTTTCTGAAAGCTTTTGTTCTGTTCAAATAAAAACATCGCCATCTGTGTATGTCCAAAGAATGCGGAATTCTCTCTCCCTTATTCTGTGGGTTTGGATAAAAGGTAGGCAGATGAATAGTTTGGTTAAGGGCCACACTGGACACTACCTTAGGCATAAATGTTGGGTTTGTCCTCAGTGAAACCTTGTCTGGATAAAAAATGATAAAAAGGTTCCACAGCCATGAGTGCCTGTAGCTCTGAGACTCGTCTTGCAGAAGTTATTGCTAGGAGCAGAGCTGTTTTCCAAGATAAAAACTTTATATCAGCTGTAGCGGCTGGCTCAAAAGGAGGCAGGGTGAGTTTTTCCAAGACATAATTGAGGTCCCATGCAGGTATTGGTGATCTCCTTGGAGGCCTTAAATTTTTGGCCCCTCTGAGGTACTGCCTTAATAAAGGATGAGAAAAGATTGGTGGCTCTGTATTGTAATGAGCCGAAATGGCAGAAGCATGAATTTTTATAGAAGAAAAGGATAGGCGTTTGTCCAGCATCTCAGTCAAGTATTGCAAAATCTGAGGAATATTTGGTACAGCTGTGTCAATTCCTTGTGCCTGGTTCCAAGCACAGAATTTCTTCCATTTTCCAGCATAGGATTTTCTAGTACTAGGCCTCCTGACCTCCAAAATGACATCCATCACCACTTTAGTGAGAGATGTGTTTTGTATGACTACGTTATCCGCCATTCTGCCAGATATAAGGTCTTGAATTGGCTGTGCAGGCTCTGATTGTTCTGCTGGGACAGTAGATGAGGCACTTGAGGTAAGGTCCAGGCTGGGCATTCAGACAAGTTTCTTAGGACTTGATACCAGTACTGGCGTGGCCAGTCTGGGGCAATCAGTATCATTTTTGGCTTCTCCTGTCTGACCTTTAGGAGTACCTTGGGGAGGAGAGGCAGAGGAGGAAAGGCATATATTGTTAAGTTTTTCCAGCTGAAAGATAGGGCATCCACTTTCCATGCTTGTCTGTGATAAGTCCTTGTGCAGAATCTCTTTAGTTGGCAGTTGTGAGGTGAGGCAAATAGATGTCTGGGCATCCCCATTTCCTTGTTACCATGCTGAAGACTTGCAGATCCAATTTCCACTCGTGGGGATCCATGAGGTTTCTGCTTAGTTCGTCTGCCAGAGTATTTATCTTTCCTGGCAGGAATTGTGCCTGCAGATGTACTTGGTAAGTCAATGCTGTGTCCCACAAAGTCATGGCTAGTCTACAAAGGGGGTAAGAATGAGTGCCTCCCTGCTTGTTTATATACCACATGACCGTGGTATTGTCCGTCTTTAACAGTAGTTGTCCCGGATGAATTAGGTCCTTGAAGGCTGTCAGGGCATTTTGAACAGCTAGCATCTCTTTTTGATTGATATGTAGATGGATTTAGTTTGCGGACCATGGGTCTTGAATACATCTTCCTGCCATGTGGGCTCCCCAGGCATAATCCGATGCATCCGTTGTTAATGTCTGTGTGGCTGGCGGTAGAGTGAATGGCTGTCCCTTGTTCTGGTGATAGGCCTTCGCCCACCATCGAAACCCCTGTTGCAGGCAGGGAATGAGAGTAATTAGAAGTTATGTACTCACCATAACGTTCCATCTGAGTAGGTGACTTCATTCGGATGCAACCTGTGGGTATCGGATCCGATCTCGGATCCGAGCCGGCAATTCAAAAGCTTAGGCTCCGAGCTCCTAGCTCCTCCCTCTTACCCATAACCCCTTGCCAAGCCCTGACTGACCTCAGATTGAGTTTGCCTCAAAATACTGACCACAGTATACTAAAACAGCATAAATACTCGCTCTATAAAGGTCAGGGGGATGGAGGGGGGGATGGTTGCATCGAATGAAGTCACCTACTCAGATGGAGCGTTATGGTGAGTACATAACTTCTAAATCTGAAGTAGGCAGACTTCATTGTCTGCAACCTGTGGGACAGAGTCCCTAGCTACCTGAATCTTGGGCGGCCGTCATGGAAGGATGTTCCGGAGCACCGCTGAGCCAAAGGATGCTCTTCCTCTAGAAACAACATCCACCTTGTAATGAGAAATAAAAGTATGAGGCGAGGCCCAAGTAGCTGCAGCAGATATCATCCAACGAAACACGGGACTTAAAGGCTGACGTAGAAACTGCCCTAGTAGAATGAGCCGTAACCCTCTGAGGAGCAGGTCTGCCTGAAGTGTCATATGCCTGCAGAATGCAATTAGCGATCCATTTAGATAGAGTGACTTTAGACACTGCTTTACCCAGAGCAAATTTAGCAAAGGAGACGAACAGCTGATCTGATTTCCTGTGGCCAGCTGTCCTGTTAATATAAAACGTAATTGTCTATGAACATCCAATGAATGCAATTTGTATTCTCCTTTGTTTGAATACTTGGGAAAAAAGACAGGCAAATTGATTGACTGGTTAATATTGGATTCAGAAGAGACCTTCGGAAGAAAAGATGGATTGGTCCTGAGGCACACCCTATCAGGGAAGAAAGAAAGATAAGGCGGTTTGACACAGAGCCTGAAGCTCAGACACCCTTCTGGCTGAAGTGATAGCTACCAGAAAGGCAGTCTTCCAGGAAAGGTATTTTAAATCAGCAGAAGCTGCAGGCTCGAAGGAGGAGCAGTAAGGGCCTGCAGGACTAAAGACAAGTCCCAAGGCGGTACAACCTCCTTGACTGGAGGCCTTAACAAAAACTCCTTTGAGAAAGGTTTTGCATAATTTCGCTGTCATAAGGAGCTGAGTCCTGGCCAATGTGATAATGCGAGATAGCCAATTGTACCTTAATCGTGGAAGAACTGGCCCCTTGATGAAAGAGGTCTGTTAGAAAATCTAGCACCGCAGAGATAGGTGCTGAAAAGGATCCACAGTTCTCTGTCCTGCCCATATAGAGAACCTCTTCCATTTACTCCGATAAACCTGTCTGGTGGAAGGTTTATGAGCAGCCACCAAAATGGCTTTGACCGGTGAAGAGATACCGGGAGTCCTAATTAAGGTTGGAAATGGAGCAGCCAAGCTGTCAACTTCAGGGTCCATAGATTGGGAACTGGCATTCCCAGAGGGTGAGAGATGAGATCGAAATTGGATCCAGAATCCATGGTGGATTGATTTTGTGAGACCATACGAAGGGAACCAAGGTTGTCGAGGCCAGAATGGGGCAATGAGAATCATTCTGCTCCCCAAACTGTTGGCTTTCTGCAGAAACCTCTGCATCAGAGGAAGTGGAGGGTAGGCATAAAGGAGACCGGGAGGCCAAGCATGCACCAGAGCATCCTCGGGAACTCCTGGTGGGGAAGCAGAGCGAAGAAATTGTCGCATTTGGCGTTTGAGGGAGAAGCAAAAGATCGCAACTGGGTTGCCTCCAAGCGGCAAAAATCTTCTTCGCTACTTGAAGATTGAGGGACCACTCGTGTGGAGAAAGGATGGTGCGACTGAGCTTGTCCGCAAGGATGTTGGACTTTCCCGGAATGTGCGTTGCTATCAGAAAGCGTTTGGTGGAAATTGCCCATTCCCAGACTCTCATGGCCTCTCGACAAAGGGGGTAAGACCTGGTTCCTCCCTGCTTGTTGATATACCAGACTACGGACATGTTGTCTGTCTGAATCGCAATAGTCCCTGTAGGAAGAACGTGGTGAAGTGCTTGCAACGCTAGGAGCACCGCCCTCATTTCCAGGACATTTATATGCAATGACGTCTCTGTGGGATTCCACGTGCCTTGGACAATCTTTCCCGCAGAATGCCCCCCCCCCACCCGAGGCAAGAAGTGTCCGTGGTCACTGTGGCTCGGGGAAATGCAGCGCAAAAAGGTCTTCCTGCTAGGGGCTCCGGAGAAAGAAGCCACCACAGAAGGGAGTCCCTGCACGCTCTGCTGACCGCAATCGGAGCATTTAGAGACTAACAAAGAGGAGACCACTGAACTTGAAGGGTCCATTGAAGAACCCGCATGCGTAAACGGGCATGAATTAGAAGCGGGATAGCTGCCGCCATAGAACCTAGGGCCCTCAGGACCGAAGCTGCAGTTGGAGATGGTTGAAGGATTGCTGTCACATGACACCTCAGGCTGACGATACGGTCTGGGGTGAGGAAGGCTCGCATTGATCTGGTGTCTAGTCTTCCTCCTATGAAATCTATAATTTGAGTTGGATTCAGAAAAGATTTCTCCCAGTTGATCGTGATGCCCAGCCTTGGTGCTAGTTGAAGGAAGTAATCCCTGGCTGAGCACAGAAGATGCCTTGATGATGCCGTCAGGAGCCAGTCGTCCAGGTGCGGAAAGACCTGTAATCCCTGGAGCCTCAGGTGGGCCGCTACCACCGCTAACACCTTGGTAAACACCCTGGGGCTGAGGTGAGACCAAAGAGGAGGACCCCGAACTGATAATGACTGGCTCCCAGCCGAAAGCGAAGAAACCTCCTGGATCGTCTGTCCATCCGAATGTGGTAGTACGCATCCTTGAGGTCTATGGAACACATCCAGTCGTTCTCCCTCAAAAGGGGGAGTATAGATTGCAGGGTGACCATCCGGAACTTTTGCTTGGTTACTGACAGGTTCAACAGGGAAAGGTCTAAAATTGGTCTTAAGTCCCCCGTCTTCTTTGGCACCAAAAAGAACCTGGAGTAAAACCCTAATCCGGCTTGATCTGGGGGGACGCGCTGGATGGCTCTTTTTCTTAGCAGCTGCTCGATTTCGATAGCTGCCGCCTCCCTTTGGTCGGGTGGAACATCTGGGAGGCTGCGAGATTTGGGAATCTTGATTAGGGGTATTGAATATCCTCTGGATATAAGTCGAAGCACCCAACTGTCTGTTGTTATGGACTCCCAAGAAGTCAGGTGCATCGAAACGCCCCGACTGCCTCCAGAGACGGACAGCCGGGCAACCCTTCAGGGCTGCTGCGTGGGTCTCTCAGAGAAGGGTTCTCTGGACCCAAAATTGCCAGGAGCCCCTGCCTCTGGCACGACGACCTCCCGTCCTCCTCTGCCACGGAAGGACTGGTTATCCGGAGCAGGTTGGGACTGCTGCGACTTCGGAACCACATCTTCTTCTGTCCCTTTTGGTTCTTAGAGAAGGACCTCTGGGGAGCTGAGAAGCGGACTCCGACGGCAGACAGCGTCTTCCGTCCTTTCGCTCTGGACTAATGTCTCGAACAGTCTTGCCAAACAAGGCAGAACCATCGAAGGGGCATTCGAAGGTCGCCTTGAAGGGCTCAGCAAAATCACAATGGCGGAGCCAGGCCTGTCGCCTCATGACCAGGCCTGCTCCGCTGGCTCTAGCGGCTCCCTCAGTAGCATGAGACAGCAGCCGCATAGATGTATTGGATACAGATCTGAGAGTGGCCATTCGGGTGGAGTAAACCTGTTTATCCTCACTCGAGATGGACTCGGGGAGATGCAGCGTATTCTTTAATCAGATCTCGCTGCATCCTAATGACATGTGCCATGTAGTTCAGCTCTCAAGGAGAAGGTCGCTGAACTAAACACTCGCTTCCCAATGCGATCCATCGAACGGGACTCCTTGCCCAGAGGATGGACGGAGGGACTCTCCTGGGCCAATTCCTCTTCGTGGCTGCAGCCATCATCATGGCATCTACTGGGGACCCTTACTCCAGTGGGTGCGGTCTGATGGAGGAGAAAGAATGCGTCCGGGCGCTTAGGGATAGGCTCAATGGTGTCCGGATCCTTCCACGCCCTGATAGATATAAGATCTACCAGGGGTCAGCAGGAGGGACACCCAAGAGGTAGAAGGGCCGCCTCGAATGCCTCCAAGAACACAGACTCGTCGAAGAAGCCTTGGGGCAGACCACCCCCTGATCCTTAACATCTCCATGATGTCTCCAAATGAGACGTCCTCAGGGGTGACCTAGGGAGCCTTCCCTTCATCCAAGTCCGTGTCTTCAGTGACGGACTCAGGGGAGTCCATGTGCCTCCTCTTGCACTTGCGCTTCGAGGTACTTCATCGGGGGCTGTCCGAGGAGTACTCTTCAGCAGATGGATGTTCCAAGGGAACCACTTGGGACATCGAGGCGGCTGTCCCTGGGACCGGCTAGTGGGGCCTGGCCCAACTGCAATGGAGTGCGGGATGGAGCCGTGGCAGGGACCGGGGTCCGGATGTCCTCGACAGTGCCCTTTCCATAACGTTGAAAGCCGAGGGGAGCCAGCTTCTCTAAGCCCCGAGAGCCGACCCCCACTCGGATCCGGCGACGGATCGGAGTCGGAGCGAAACCGCCGGATCCGAGAGACCAGTGTGCTCCGACCTGGGCGGAGCGAAGACACACCAGCTCCCTCGGATCCGAGGCTCGGCCCTCGGCTCGAGAGGTCGGGTCCGGTACCAAGCACTCAAGGGATGGGACGGATCCGAGGTGCGCCGACCTATCGGATCCTACCCACCCCGGATCCAAATCTGCACGGCGCCGATAGCTCGAACCCGTGGTATGGGTGGAGAAGGAGCTAAGGGCGAAAAGGGTCAGCCCCTCCCGGTTGGGGGCTAGGAGCACTCCCATTTGCATTTGGGCCTGGATGAATTTCCTCATCATCCGGTCCATATCAGCTTCGCTCATAGAAAGGTCGATCTAGAGGAGGCCAGCGGCGGACCTAGAGAGCCGTCTCGGTGACCTCCTGGAAGGGCTAGCCTCCTCCTCCTCGGGTCCAGGAGAGAACCGAGGGAGTGGAGCCGAGGAGGAGGAAAGCTAGAAGGCACAGGGAAGCCGCTTAGATGGAGGAGCCGAACTGGAAGCTTGGCTCTCCTCTTGTGGTGCTTCTCCTGTGCCTCTCCTTCTGTCTCTCCCTAGAAGAATCCTTCCCCTCCGGCAACTTTAAGGGAGGTTGAGTCCCAGCCGAGGGGAGAACTCACAGCAACAGGTTGCTGACTGGAGGGCAGAGGCCGAAGCAGTATCTGGGGTAAAAGACCCGCCAGCACCAACCGACCTCCGTTCCTTAAAGCCGGGTTGAACCCTGCACAAATGGTACAACCAGAAGACAGGTGTTCAACCCCAAGCATGACTTGACGAGTGTGGCCATCTGCTGGGGACAGCTTATGGCCACACTCGGTACATTTCGAAAAAACAGCCTTAGGGGCTTCAGACATTACACCTAAGGCCTAAACACACACACAAACAAACTACGAAAACCCGAGAAAAATTAACTAAAGAGGGAGGAAAGCCTTAACCACACACAACTCTAACTATATTAATAACAAAAATAGAGAATTTGAAAAATTTTCCTGTCAGAAAAACTACACTCATCTCAAACCACGCCAGGAGCTCTAGAATTCCGTTGCTTCTTGAAAAGCGGCAAACGAAATCTGGGGTCAGTCAGGGCTTGGCAAGGGGTTATGGGTAAGAGGGAGGAGCTAGGAGCTCGGAGCCTAAGCTTTTGAATTGCCGGCTCGGATCCGAGATCGGATCCGATACCCACAGGTTGCAGACGAATGAAGTCTGCCTACTTCAGATCTATTGTTTCCAGGCTGTGGCAATGTTGAGTTCAAACACTTTTAAGGTACCAGTGAAGTTTCCTCATATGGAAATAGTAGAATGCAGGATGCCATGAAGCCCAAAGCCTGCAGAATTTTTCTTGCAGATAACTGGGCCTTTGTTGCCAACAGTTTGAAATAGGTAGTCCGTTGCCTTTGTTAGTCTGTCGTGAGATGAACCATCTGGGCAGTTGTATTTAAGCTTGCACCCAGGATTATTATTTCTTGAGAGGGTACTAGTTTTGATTTCTGTTCATTGACTGTGTACCCTCGGCATAGTAGTAATCTCTTTACAAACGCCATATGCTGTAGTAGAATGTCCTTGCGCTCTGCTTGAATGAGGCAGTCGTCCAAGTAAGGATATATTTGTAGTCCTCTTTGTCTGTAGTATGCAATTACTGGTGACAGGCACTTTGTGTAGACCCTGGGCACAGTAGATAAGCCAAAGGGCAGTGCAGAGAATTGGTAGTGCATTCAGTCAGCTTTGAATCTGAGGTATCTTCTGCATGTTTGTCTGATTGGGACATGCAGGTATGCCTCTTAAATCTAAAGTTACAAGCCAAGCCTTCTTGCCCAACATGGGCAGAAGCTGCTGTAGAGTCGACATTTTGAATTTTGGAATATCCAGATATGTGTTTAGAATAGATAGGTCCAGTATTGGTCTCCAGGCTTTGTCCTTTCTGGGTACCAGGAACAGTCTGGAATAGAATCCTTGTCCCTGCTTTTGCTCTGGTACTTGTTGAATGGCCCTCATGTCCATGAGGGATGAGACTTGTTTGTGTGCCTCTGCCCACTAATGTTTTGGCAGGTCTGGCCAACCGTTTGCCCTTGGCAGTGTATGGAAGTGAAACTTGTAGCCTTGTGACACTATGTTTATGACCCATTTGTCCTGGATTATTATGTGCCAATTTTGAGAAAAAAGTGCTAGTTTTCTCCCTAAAGGTGCTGCCAGAAGATAAGTGCTTGGCACAGGCAGGGGGAAGTCATTGTGACGGTTTCCGGTATGGCTGTGATTTGTCTTCTCCGGTTTTGGAGGTAGACGCACCCCACTGTTTAGACCTGTACGAACCTTGGGGCTGGGATCTGCCTCTAGGGCGTCTGTATCTGCCCCATTTGTGGCCTGTCTGACACTGGAAAGGACCAATTCTTTGTAGGCCAGTGTCTGCTAAATCTTGGTGGCTGTATCTAAGAAATCCTTGACTGTTTGAATAGATTTAGCTTTGTCCTCCATTTTCTTTAACACCTCTTCTGCTTTAACACCAAACAAAACATCATGCTGTAATGGAGCATCTAATAATTTTGCTTTAACATGATCAGGTAGATTGTTCCTTTAACCAAGCATGCCTCCTAATGACAGAACCCGTAACTGCGGCCCTGCAGGAGGCCTCCAGAGAATCAAAACCACATTGCAAAGTATGCTTTCCAACTTGTTCAGCTGCATGCAATAAATCCTGCATTTCTTTGTTTTCTGCACATTTAGAATGTATCAATATTTTCTGTTTAAGCAGTGACATAATATATTGTTGATATTTGAGCATATGAAACTGACAATTTAATGCCCTTATAGCCAAGGTAGCAGAAGTGTAGATCTTTTCCTCCCCATCTGCCCAGTGCCCTAGAATCCCTGTCAGAGGGAGTAGGGTTTTTTGCAGTGGAAGCCTTGACCCCTTTGGGACCCTGAGAGTGAGTCTCTGGGTCAGCACCAGGGTTTTTGAAAAGGAATTTATGAGAGTCAGGAACCTTGTAGTACCTGTCCAGCTTAACAGGAGCTGGAGGTAAGGAGTCAGGGGTCAGACTGGACTCTGAAAATACATCTACAATGTCTAACACAGGTGGAATTGCTAGGGGCCTGTGTTGCGGTAGTAAAAGGAAGTCTCCGAGCCTTTTCTGAGATTCTGAATAATCTTGGCTCTCCCAGTGGAAATGCTCCCTCATGGTATGTAAAGTTTCCCCAAAAGAATAATCCTCAGGAGAGGCTGAAGGGATAGATTCTTCAGCATCAGAATCCTCATAGGGAGGAAGAGAGTATTCCTGATCAGAAGAGGAATCAGATGAAATAGAAACCTGATCTGAAGATTCATAATCTGTCTCTTGCCTAGGCCTCTTATCAGGAGGGGGATGGGAATCCCTGATCAAAGTAATTAGGTCTTCGGCCATTTTGAGCATCTGTTTTTTAGGCATGGAGGCCTGTCCATGAGGCTGTTGTACTTGTCTTTAAAGGTGCTTTAGTCTTTGCCTTTGAAGCTGAAGTCGTTTTAACATATACTTGAGTAGGTCTGAAAACACCCTCAGAAGCCGATGCCTGCAAAGCGGCTCTGGACCCATCTGAGGGAATAGTTTCCGAAGGTCCAATACCTTGAGCTTCCAGCGGCCTGGTCGACTCCACGTGAGTGTCGGTAACGGCCTGCGAGTCTTAAGTAGCGGTCGTCAGGGGCTGTGAAGGCGCCTCACTGAGAACTGGCGACTAGCTTAGAAGAAGCCTCGTCATCGGTTTTGGACCTCTGATGCCTGTCCTTTTCTTTGCGCTTCTTGTGAATTCCAGTAGTCGGATGGCTATCCGACGACACTGTATAGTTAAATCTTCTTCCAAAATGGTGAAATGCAAAATCGTACTGACGCTTAATGCGTTGGTTAAATCTAGCACAAAACCGACAATTAGCAACGTCGTGGTCAGGGCCTAGGCAAGGAATACAGTAAGAATGAAAGTCCTTGTGAGGTATTTGCTTCCCACAAGAAATACAATTATTAACTTTTCTGACATCGGTCTGGAGCAAGAAAAAAGTTTCCCCAAAGGGGTACTTAGCTTTTAGTGAAGACTTCAGATCTGAAATTCGAACACGAAAATCTCAGGAGTCGGCCGACCGGCACTTGCGAACTGTTTTTGCTTCGGGCAACGCGCGGCAAGAAAGAATGGAGAAAATGGCGTCGGCTGCATCTTTTATATGCCTGGCGCACTGACGTCAGGGAAGAGGTGACTGCAACCGACGCCGGACCTAGACTTTGGAATTCAGGCCAACTGAGGGTAACCTGCCAGCAGGATAACCCAATTGTAATGACTGCAACAGTGAAACACGAAGAACATCACCATATTCACAAAGTTAAACCCTGTCCATATTCAAGAACTTAAACCTATAGACAGGAAACAGAAAATTTACCCCAGGAATGACCCCTGTACTACTAATGGACAGAGACAGTTCCTAAATGCTTTATCCCAAACATGGGTCCCCTCAAATTATCTATGGTATGATCCCAGTTATTGTCATTAGGGGTATTATATAATTATAGACCACAGGATGGCTAAGGCCAACCTATAACCAAATGAGGTAGATTATTTAGAGTAAAAAAGGGAAACTGGCTACACTTACAATGGTCCACAAGGGCAGCTAGCCTAGTACTTAGCAATGAACACCTCCCTGTGAAGCATCCATTTATGAGGACCTGCTCAAATTGCCTGCCACAAGATTATGCTCTGAAAGAATGTAAATCCCCTCAAGAAGAAACTGATGATCACAAAATCCCAGGCCTGAATAGCCAGCCTGCAAAGAAAACTACTTCACATCCTCTTGTTTGTTGATGTACTGTCCTTACAGGACCAGGGACCCAAAAGGAGTGGAAGGCATGCAGAGCCAGAATCACAATTCTAATCTCCTTGAGGTTGATATGATCTGCCAGCTGCTGAGGGGAAAAAAGCCCCTAAACCATCAGGTTGTTGGAAGATGCTCCCAAACACCGATCAGAAGCATCTGTGAACAGCTCCTCTGTTGGAAGAGGAAAGCACAGTTGTGTACACTTACCATAAATGTAGATGTTCGAGTGTATTCACTGTTGCAGTCATCACATTTGGGTCATCTGCTTGCAGTAACCCTCAGTCAGCCTGATTAACAAAGTCTTTCGTCCTGCGTCGGTTGCTGTCTCTTCTTCCATGATGTCAGGTAGTCAGGGGTATAAAGCATGCAGCCAATGCCATTACATCAGTCTTTCTGAAACACGAAGAACATCTGCTTGCCCTTGGGAGGCTGCCTTGGCTGTCTGCGGTCAAAAGACTTAGATGAGAAATTTGTTTGAAACCTAGGAACAGGAGAAAGATTTGCTTCAGGTTCTGTAGGGCCTTAATGTTCTGCAGCAACACAGCCAAAAAGATTCTGGTTGCTGAAGGAGAATCCAGTAATTTAGCCTTAACATCTCCAGGGTGAGGCTTAACTGTAACCAAGAGTACCTCCTCATTACAGAACCTGATGCAGCTGCCTGACTGGCTGCATCTGCAGCATCATAACTGCATTTAATAGAATGATGCATCATCTGAGAAGCAAGACTCAAAATAGAAATGGCAGAAGACTGTCAGGGAATTAGGTGCCTCAGTCAGAATGCCCCTAAGCTTAGACAGAAAAGTCAAGACATACTTAGTCGTCTGGTAGTTAATAGCTCTGAAAGCTACACCAGCAGAAGTATACACCCCCCCCCCCCACACACACACACACCTGTCCATAGCACAACTGTTCTTATCATAAGGTAAAAGTTTAGAGGAAGACAACAATTCAAAAGGCTTAAAGGTGGCTAGGGAAATCACAGCATAGTCAAACAAAAAAAAACATTATACAAAAGCTTTGAACCTCAGGGACTTTAAACAACCTGCAAGTCTTCTTAGTTGCAAGGAGCCCGGTAATCAGGAGTTTGGGAACCCAAAGGAAAAAAAAAAAAAAGTGTCCACAACAGCATCCTATGCCGGAGAGACTGTGGGCAGTCAATTTATAAGCAATCATAGTAGCTCTTCCGAATGCCAGAAACAAGGGAACAATCCCATTTAATACGCTGCATCATACATACCACAGTATCTTTAAAGGACAATTCCTTTATGGAAGAATCAGGAGAAAGGAAATCCTTTTCTTCAGACTCCAGGGAAAGAGGGGAATGAATTTAAGAGTAAGCCAGTGACTCCTTACCAGAGTCCAAATCAAACTCTTCCTCAGTGGAAACCGATCCCTATGTTTATAAGGAGTGCAGTATAGGCAACAGAAGCAGGAACAGATAATCCTTGACGGGACCTTAAATCCATCAGGGCATTGGCGATCCAGAGTAATATCCTGCCATCCTTTGTGAAGATCCTTAGCCACAGGGGCCACATGCCTGGTTTTCTGCTTCAAGGGAACAGCAGCCTTAAACCTATGGGGAATCAGACCACTGCCTACATTCTGTGAGTACTAGGGACCTCCTCCTCCCTAACAAGAATGAGGAATCCCTCAAAGTCCCCCCAGCTATCAGCCGGAGTTCACCCTCCTCATCTGGAGCAGACACAGGCACAGCCTCAATGGAACATGGCTAGGCATCCCTATGTCTGCCTCCAAGTGGTTCATGACAGAGGGAGTAGACACCAGCAAACGACAGTCTTTAGGTTCCTCACAAAACCCTACAGACACATCCAGAAGAGGCTGGACGGTAAATTCAATCTACTCCTTTTCAGGTATTGTCTTCAGTGGCGGCTGAATGTTGGGGTGGGTGGCTTCAGAGCCCATGGTACCTTTCAAGTTTTAAGATGCTGATTTTTAATCTAAATAAACAACTATGGAGAATCTTTGATACAAACATCTGACAAATCCCACAATGAATATAGTTGTGTGGCACCCAAATTAAAAAGGCACTGATCGTGTCTATCCTTATGAGGGGAATGCTGCCTACACACCTTTTCCTTTCCGAGATATGTTCATAGGTTCATACTAGGCTATCTGCCCAAGGGCATTTATAAGTCTAGCCCATAGTTATGTGGCTTTCGCCACCCCTTTAGTTTGAATAAAAACTATGCCTATCATTTTGCTGTGCCTCTGTCAAGCAGTGACACTGTAGTAATCCCTGGGGTATATCTGCGATCTCCCATCCATTGGTCAAGATTCCTCTTGAACAAGGCCAGCGAGGTGCTCTGCCTCACATGTACCGGGATTTTGTTCTACAGCACAGGGAGTCTCTGGGTGATGAATCTGTCCCTCCAGCACGTTCTATTTATAACCGTGTCAAGGTTTAAGTCTCCCGCCTTGTGGTTCTGAGGGATCTAGATTTTTTGAGGTGAAGCATATTCATCAAATCTGGGTTTGACATGGCCTTATATGTCAGGCACAGGTCACCTCTGAGCAAGCGGTATGAGACTGAATAGAGCTGGAGTTCTTTCAGTCGGGCAGCATAAGACATATTTTTGAGAACCTTTATCCTTTTGGTGAGGAACTTTTGGGGCCTTTCAAGCTGCAGCAGGTGTCTGGTCAGATACATTCCGAACGGGCATTGTACTCAATCATAGGTCTAATGAGTGATGAGTACAGGGGACGATGACCTCCCTTGATCTAGATGTGAATCCCTTCATGATCAGGTGGGCGATATAGAAGGTTTTCCTAACTACTTTAGCAACATGAGTGTCAAACGAAAGGCTACTGTCAACCTGGGTCCCCAGATCCCGGATGACTTTTTCTGTGCTCAGTGGATTGCCACCTATATGGTAGCTAGGGGTAACCTTGTTTTTCCCGAAGGGTATGACTATGCATTTTTTGGCGTTTAACTTCAGGCCATGGCTCTGGCACCAGTTGTCCGTTTCTGTGAGGCCCTTCTGGAGGATATCTGTGTCAGATTTGTTTTCGACTATGGCGCCCAGTTTGCAGTCATCTGCAAACTGTCAGCCATAACCCTCCTGTGTTTGCTTGTACTTCAGAAAAGTAGATGCCGAACAAGAGTGGACCCAGGACTGAGCCCTGTGGGACACCACTTGTGACAGGCTTTGAGTCTGACATGGCTCCAGCAACTCTGACCCTGTGGGTTCTGTCACTTAGCCAGTTTGCAACCCATCTTGTGATGTATGGGTTTACATTCAAGCTGATGAGTTTTTCGATGATACCTGAGTGGGGTATTGTGTCAAGGCCTTTGCCAGGTCGAGGTAGGCTGTATGGACTGCCTTTCCTCATCAATGGCCTTGGTGACTGTCTCAAAAGTCAACCAAGTTTAAGAGGCAGGATCTGCCTTTGACAAAGCCAAACTGGGTTGGATCCAAAGTCTGCAAGTTCCCTATGTCTTTATTTATGAGTTCCATTATGATCCTCTCCATGGCTTTGCAGATAAGGCTTGTCAAGCTAATGGGGCGGTAATTTCCAGGGTCTGTGGCGGCACCGCCCTTATGAAGTGGGACCACAGTGCCGCGCCACTCCTTGAGTGCGTATCCTGAGGTGAGGCTAAGATTAAACAGCTGTCCTAACTGTGGGTTTAATTCCTCGTTGAGTTCGTGAAGCACACAGCCGGGGACACCATCCGGTCCCATGGATGCTGTGTTTTTTGCCTTAGTGAGGGCAGTTCTCTCCTGGGCGTTGGAGATGTTTGGGGGGCTACAATCCTCTGGAATAGATATCTCTCCTTTTGGGGGGGAGGGGGGGAGAAGTTTGTACTGAACCAGTCAGCCAGTATGTTGGCAATGTGTGTAGGTTCAGTAATTTTCAAATCATTTTGAACTAATTCTGAGCATATCTGGGAGTTTCCTCCTAGGTTTCTAACATAGCTAAAGAAGGCCTTATGATTGTCTTTAGAGTCCTTGGCGATTTTTCTCTCAAAATTTGCCTTGGATGATTTTATGAGAGCTCTTAGTTTTTTACTTATAATGATCAAAGGTGTCTTACCTTTCAAGGATTTTGCTCTATCTTGTAGTAGCTTCCTCCTTTTGTTGTAGAGCTTGTTTATGGCTGGGGTCCACCAGACTGGATGCTTGCCTTTGGTACAGAGAGTCTTAGTTTTGTTTGGGATTGCCTGATCCATGCAGTCCTGTAGGTGCTGGTAGAAGGCATTTGTAAGTGATTCAGCGGTTTGAGTAATGTTTACCACTGGCTCAGGGGCCTTAAAGGAGACCACACTAGTTTTTAGAAGTGTGAAATCGGCTTTTGAGAAGTTTTTCACTGTGGTCTTTTTTGTTTCAGGTGGGGCGGGATGAGGACCTCCAGCGAGATTAGTTTATGATCTGATCTCACCAGTGAGGGGTATACTTCCGGTATTGAACATTTTGATCCCATGTTCGTGATGATGAGATCAAGTATGTTTTCTCCTCTTGTGGGGATGGTGACTAGTTGTTCCATGGCATTTGAGTTTATGAACTCCAGGAATCTTTGGGTTAGAGTGTTCGGGCTTGAGTAGTGTTCCCAGTCTATATTAGGGTAGTTGAAGTCACCTAGTATGATGTTGTTTGGAGATACATTTATCCCCTCCAATGTTTTCAGGAAGGCCATGTGAGGTTCCTGAGTTTGAGAGGGTGGCCTGTAACATGCTACAAATTGCAGAGCAGTCTTGCCTATGGTTAATTGCACCTGGATGGTCTCCGATGCATCGTGCGTTGCCACCAACCTTGAGGTGTGGGTGTCCTTTATGAATATGGACACCCCCCCTTCTTTCTTGGTGTTGTCCAGATTTTGGGGCCGGAACGCATGATATGAGGTGAAACCTGTTAGTACTGGGGTGCTCTCAGGAGCCTTGAACCAGGTTTCTGTCACAGCACAGACATCGCTGTTCTCCATATTGAGAAGGGCCTCGAGTGCGTGCATCTTGAGACTGAGACTTCTGGCAATGAGCAGCATTACCCTTAGTTTTTTTCCTTTTTGGTGTTCTAGGATGGTAGGTTTAGAATTTGAGCCTTGCCTAAAAAAGGCACTATGGGGGTGGCAAGAGCCTTTGCCAATATCCGGAAGCCCAGGGGTGACAGGTGCAAGCCGTCCCTTGCGAAGCAGCGTGGCTTGTCCAGCATGTCATCCCAGGCAGACAGACATTGGATCCCCTTTGAATGACACCAGAATTTAAGCCAATTATTAAAGCTGATCATCTTATCACTGTATTGTGGCATCATTCTAGGTGAAGGTAGGATACTGCTCAAGGTCAGGGTCATACCTGCCTGGGCTACATAATAAGAGAGCTCCTCGATGTCCCTTTTCATGTAGTCCAAGGAGGTACATCTCAGGTCGTTGACACCAGCGTGGACAATGACTGAGTCATACTTGTACCTGCTGTTGAGAGACCTGAGTGCTTGTGTTATGTGGCGGATTCTAGCGCCCGACAGGCAGCTTACTGTGACCTTCTCCTTACTCAGTCTGGTGAGCGGGACATCAGTGTGTCTGACTATGGAATCACCAATGACAAGTGTGTCTGGCATTTTGTTTGGCCTTAAGGGCTGTGACTGTTTGACACTCTGACTGTGTGGTCTATGTGTTGCATGTGTTGGGTCGTGAGGTGGTAGTTGTTTGGGTGTCTGCTTTGGTGGCCTCTGCTGTTTGGGTAAATTTTTGATCAGAGCCTCCGAGTATGTCTTTGTGTGAGTATGTGTATAATTTGAAGTTGTGATGGTACCATGTGCGACTGGGTATGTATTGTGTGTGGTTACCTTCTCCTCCTGTCTGGTCTTGCCAGTCCTATGCTGAGAGAGCTCAGCCTCCAGTTTGGCCGTATAGTTGCATCTCTCGCATGTATTTGTGTTTTGTGGGAGAAGGAGAGGATTGTCTGTGTACATGAGGCAATTGTAACATTGCCTCAATATTCCCAGGTTCACCATTTGAGCTGGAGAGGACACTAGCAACTGATCCCTCGACATACTAGAAGTAGTAGATAAAGAGACTTTCAAAGGACTCCGGGGGAAGTGGGTTTTAGGCTGGTGGGGTACTATCTATAATAAGAGTGCTTTATCAAGGTGCAAGTACTGTAGGAGTAAGTGCTAGGCTTTACAGATAGAGAATAGTCTACTTGGGAATCAAGTAGAGATGAACTTTTCAGTTATAGGATATGCTGGTTAGATCAGCAGTACAGCTCGAGGAAGGTAGTTCTAAGGGAAAATTTGAAGAGTGGAATTTAGATGGCCGAATAGTTTAACCGCCGCTGCTCTTGTGTGCAACAGTGGCAACTCAGCTAAGCGTTAGCGTGTTTTATAGCAGGGGCTGAAGGGAGTTAGGAATTGGCCCAAAATGACCAATGGACTATTAGTTTCTGGCTGAAACTTCACCAAATCGGACAAAAAGGCTGCTCAGTGCTTTCCACTCCCACTGGTAGGCAAAGAAACTTCCCTCTTTCCTAATAAGGCAATGGATCAGTAACAGGAACTAAAAACAAAGCCCAGGGATCAGCAACTCTGAAACTGGACTACTCTAGTTCAGTAAGGCAGGAAAACAAGAGATTTTTTGTTTTTTACAGAGACAAGGAAAAAACAGACAGTAAATGCTATAAATGCTGTAAATCGGCTAGCGCACTTTAGTGTGTAGCCTACAGAAACAATTTGCAACAATTAGTAACTTAAAGTGCAATAAACAGTATAAAATGCAGAAATCACTTAAAGTAGCAATAAAACAGGCGAAATGCAGTCGCTAGCTTAATAACAGTGGGAAAGCCACAAAAAATACTTATATCTGGTAGAAAGTCACTCTTTTAGCTCTCTGCTGCTTGGATCATTCTGCAGGCCACCACGAGGATCTGTGCTGAGTTGGTACAAGCTGGAAAACACGCGTTTAGCGTGTTTTATAGCAGGGGGCTGAAAGGAGCTAGGAATTGGCCCAAAACAACCAATGGACTACTAGTTTCTGGCTGAAACTTCACCAAATCGGACAAAAAGGCTGCTCAGTGCTTCCCACTCCCACTGGTAAGCAAAGAAACTTCCCTCCTTCCTAATAAGGCAATGGATCAGTAACAGGAACTAAAAACAAAGCCCAGGGATCAGCAACTCTGAAACTGGACTACTCTAGTTCAGTAAGGCGGGAAAACAAGAGATTTTTTTGTTGTTTTTTTTTTTTTGTTTTTTTTTTACAGAGACAAGGAAAAAAACAGACAGTAAATGCTATAAATGCTATAAATCAGCTAAGATGTAATCTAAGAAGAACAAACAGGAAGGAAAAGACCCCAGTAGGGTACTTATCTATACATGGCTTACAGCTGAACCAATGTGGCAAGCGTCTTGCAGACCAGGTCAAGGAGCATTCAGAATGGTGGCAAAGAAGTTTTGAAGATTAGACACTTGTACGTCACTTATGTACCTTACACCTTAGATATAGGACAGTCAACATATGACACCTGAAGGATATCCCTTTGTAAAGATTACTTTAACAGTGACAAGGACGACATTAGGATAGCTGTGTTCACTGATGTGCATAACTTGTATCCAAACTTTAAATCTAATTAAGATCTGCTGTAGTGAATTTCTGTATCCACTATATATCATCTTCTACTCCATGTATACAGCACTGTATATTCTGTACTCACCCTTACAATGTACATCTATATGTGTATTTCACCAATGTCAAAAAAATAAAAGCAAAAAAAAATTTACAGATCTCGTACTGAAGCCCCAGGCCTCTGCTGAAAAGGGCCCTCTGTGCCCAGTTGGACTTCCCTGGTCAACAAATGTAAAATAAATGTCCAACCACTTTTATATTACCTGCATACATTACTATTCCTTGCCTGCATAGTTGTTACTCTGTATATTTTTTTTAAGTTTTGATTGAATTCTCAATATACCGAAATTTAACAGGCTATTTTTATCTTCTTGTTTGCAGAGCTGCACTTACTTAACAATACTTATTTTCTCAATTTTTACATTGTATCCTTTTTTCTTTATAACGGATATAAATAACATTACTGCCGGATAAGGCTATATTAACCCCTCTAAGTCTTCCATCAAGACGGCCATTTTTCTAAAATGGTAATATCACTAATTTTTACACCATAGTTTTTGCATCTATTTTTTTCTGTCCTTAACAGTCATCAGGTTCCACCCTAACACCTAGGGACAAAAAAATGGGAAGGCTAGGAGTGCGAGCTACTGGCTGATTCTGTATATGGTCCCAACCTCCGTCATGCTGGTATCAACCCTGTGCATTAGGGAGTGTAATGGGACATTGGGAAGTAAATGTCACCCCACTGGTGACATACCTATCTCTAGTTCCACCCTTAGAAATAGTGCAATGTTACAATACAAGACAACACCATCCCTGCAAGGTGATGCATCTCCTATATAGGGTCACACCTTTCACAACAGCCCAATGGGAGCTTAACCATGCATCAGTTATCACCATGGGCAAGGTAAGCCTCACATGTCTGGCCCTCACCCGTCCCCCTCAAAGCAGCAAACCAGCACGGCCCATTCATCTCCTGTAGTGCCAGGAACACTAACAGAATCCAAGATGTCAGGGTCTGAGAGCTTTATCCTTCTAAGCCATGGAGATGACACTGTGTATCCTATTTAAATGTACCTTTAGGACTCTGACACCAGAGTTTTTTTTATAGTTAAAGATTTATAAAGATTAAGATAACATGCTGTTTTACTACTCCTCAGGGCAAAAGTGCACTCTGTCAGTGTGCTGTTTTACACAACTAATATTTTACTTGTATACATTTCAAAATGTGAAGCTAAACTTCTGTTACTTGTACACCTTAATGTTCCTGCGGACAAATCAAATGACAAAGATCACCAATGGCTCTGGTAAATCTGCCTCATATCAAGAAAACCTGTGCATCACACAAGTGTCTCACAGGATGAACAAGTAAACACAACAGAGACAGGAAGAGAACAGCTGTCCCCAGTGTTAAGGTAGATGGCAGACTTCACTTTGTTGTTAAAAATGAAAAACAAATGTTAAATGTTAGAATATTAACCAGAGTAATTAAACAGACCAAAGCGTCAGATGCTAATTCCTCTTTTATTAAGGTACTGAAGAAACAAACTTAAATAGGCTTAGTCACCGGAACAACTCTGCTTTAATTTCTGATGAGCACTTTTGTCTACCAACTAGACTTCATCAGATCAAAGTTTCAGTAACCGCTTTAACCCATGGAAAAAGTACAGTTGTGTACACTTACCATAAATGTAGATGTTTGAGTGTCTTCACTGTTGCAGTCATCACTGTAGGGTTCTTCCTGCCGGCAGGCAGTCCTCGGTCGGCCAGAATCCCAAAGTCTGGGTCCAGCGTCGGCTGTTCAGTCATGCTCCCTGACGTCAGAGCGCTAGGAGTACAAATCTGCCAGCCGACGCCATGTTCTTCAGTTTTTCTTGCCCCAGATGTCAGGTGCCCAAAAATGAAGGCCAATAGTAAAACAAAAAAGTAACTACAACAAACCCCATACCCTGAAGCAAATACACCTCAGAAGAAGGGTGAAGTAGGAAACCACACTAATGAAAGTATAAGAGGGGACAGGAGGGAGGGTAACCCAGACTGCAACTGTGAAGACACTCGAACATCTACATTTATGGTGTGTACACAACTGTACTATGTTCATCGTGTTTCACTGTTGCAATCATCACTGTAGGGTTGAATCCCAAAGCTGAGATGAAGGGTGGTGGTTAAAGAGTAGAAGGGGCGGCTAGAAGGCCCTGACTGCAGAAGCAAAGCCTGCCCTAGACTTAGAGTAAAGAGGGAGATTATAATGCTTAGAGAAAGTATGCATTGAACTCCAAGTTGCAGCCTCCAAAATATCTTTGGTAGGTACTCCCCTGAGAAAGGCAGCTGAAGTAGCAGCAGCTCTGGTAGAGAGAGTCCTAATATTTCCTGGGATTTGCTTTCCATGATGAGAGTAACAAAATCTTGATTCCATGAGCAATCCATTTAGAAATGGTCTGTTTTGAAATAGCTTTGCCTTGGGAATTTGTTGCATAAGAAACAAACATTTGCTCTGTTTTCCTGATATCCTTGGTTCTGTCCAGGTAAAAACGAAGTTGTCTGTGTACATCCAAGGAATGCAAGATCCTTTTCCCCTTATTTTGTGGATTAGTGAAAAAAGTTGGCAGGTGAATAGTTTGATTTAAAGCCACTTTGGAAACCACTTTAGGCATGAAAGTAGGATTAGTCCTTAAAGACACCCTGTCTTGGTGAAAAATAATATAAGGCTCCACAGCCATGAGTGCTTGTAACTCAGAGACTCTCCTGGCTGAAGTTAAAGCCAGCAGGATAGCTGTCTTCCATGATAAATACTTAATATCAGATGTGGCAGCAGGCTCAAAAGGAGGCACAGTGAGTTTTTCCAGAACATAGTTGAGGTCATAGACAGGTATGGGTGGTGTCCTAGGGGGCCTTAAATTCTTTGCTCCTCTGAGATATTGTTTCAGAAGTGGATGTGAAATGATTGGAGGATCTGTATTGTAATGTGCAGAGATAGCTGAGGCATGTATTTTTATGGAGAAGGATAAACCCTTCTGAAGCACATCTGTCAGGTAAAGTAAAATCAGTGGGATATTAGGAATGAGGGGATCCGAATCCTGAGCATGCATCCAGGTGCAAAATCTCTTCCATTTACCTGCATAAGATTTTCTAGTGCTAGGCCGTCTGGCTTCTAAGATGACATCCATGAATTTGGGAAGGAAAGGATTAATCATAGACCCTGAATTCGCCAGGCTGCGAGTTTTGACATGAGAGTGCAGAACCTGGCCCTGGTGTTGGGACAAAAGAATTGGAATCTGAGGTAAAATCCAAGGTGGCTCCTGGGATAGATTCATCAGTGTTGAATACCAGAATTGACGAGGCCAATTTGAGGCCAGTAAATCATTATCTTGGGCTTGTCCTGCTTGATCTTTAATAACAGCCGTGGAAGAAGAGGTAGTGGCGGAAAGGCATACCCAGAGAGGTTCCTCCAACTGAATGATAGTGCATCCACTTTCCATGCTAGTTTGTGAAATGTCCTTGTGCAAAAAATCTGTAACTGGTGGTTGAGGGGTGATGCAAATAGATCTATGTCCGGGCAGCCCCAGGCCTCTGTAATCATCTTGAATATTTGGGTGTCAAGCATCCACTTGTGTGGGTCTGACAGGTTCCTGCTCAGGCTGTCTGCCAGAATATTTTGTTTCCCTGGCAGGAACTGAGCTTGTAGATTCACTTTGCAAGCTAGAGCTGTGTTCCATAGAGTCATGGCTAGTCTGCAAAGGGGGTAGGAGTGTGAACCCCCTTGCTTATGTACCACAACTGTGGTGTTGTCTGTCCGTATCAGTAGTTGTCCTTGTTGTAGAAGATCCCTGAAAGCCAAGAGAGCATTTTGTACAGCTAACATCTCTTTTAAATTGATGTGTTGGAGCTTCTGATCCTTTGTCCAAAAACCTTGCAGACCTTTTCCCTGCAAGTGGGTTCCCCATGCGTAATCCGAGGCTTCCGTGGTTAACACTTGGGCTGGCTGGAGGCAGACTGAAAGCTTTCCCTTTGTTGTGAAGACATGCCATGGTCCACCAATGGAATTCCTTTTGTAGGCAAGGCACAACAGCAATCTGTGTGTCTAGACTGTAGCAATGCTGGGACCATACACTTTTTAGCTACCATTGTATTTTTCTCATATGTAGTCTTGCATTTGGTATGAGAATGATGCAGGAGGCCATGTAACCCAAAGCATGCAGGAATTTCCTTGCAGTTAGTTGAGTTATTGACGCCAAGGTTTTGAAAGTTGAAGCCAGCTGTAGTTTTTCGGATGTCAGGAATGCCATCTGGCTTGTTGTGTTTAGAAGAGCACTCAGAAAAGTTATCTGTTGTGTGGGTGTCAAATTTAACTTTATGTTCACAGTGAATCCCAGGTACTTGAGAAGATTTTGAACAAATTCCAGATGCTGGAGTAAGACATCCTTGCTGTCTGCTTGAATAAGGCAGTCGTCCCGATAACGGTAAATCTGAATTCCCTTGAGTATGCAATAAGCTACTACTGGTGCCAGGCATTTGGTGAAGACCCTGGGCGCAGTAGACAAGCCAAAGGGCAGCGCAGAGAATTGGTAACATTTCGAGCCGGCCTTGAACCAGAGGTATTTTCTGCACTCCTGTCTGATAGGGATGTGTAGGTAAGTCTCCTTTAAATCCAATGTCACCATCCATGCATTTTTGCTCAACACTGGCAAGAGCTGCTGCAGAGTAAGCATCTTGAACTTTGGTATCTCCGGGAAAGTGTTTAAGACTGACAGATGCAGGATAGGTCTCCATGAATTTTGCTTTCTGGGAACTAGAAAGAGTCTTGAGTAAAAGCCTTGCCCCGTCTCTGATTGTGGAACCAATTCTATGGCCCTCATAGCCATGATGGATCCCACCTGGTTTAATGCCTCTGACCATTGGTGTTTTGGTAGGTCTGGCCATCCATTTGGTCTTGGCAAGGTATGAAAGTGGAATTTGTAACCCCTTGAAACTACATCCAAAACCCACTTGTCTTGGGTTATGCAAGTCCAATTTTGTTGAAAGAGTTTTCCTCCTAGAGGGGCTTCCAGGAGAGAAGTTCCTGGAGCCATGCAGGGGGAGTCATTGAGCCTGTTTTCTATAAGATTGAGGTCTGTCCTCTCCACCCCTGGGGGTGGAAGCACTCCACTGTCTAGGTCTGTGCATGGGCCCTCCCTCTGGAGCACCTATATCTACCCCTCTGAGGCCTGTCCAAGCTGGGAAAGGACCAATTTTAGTTGGCCAATTTCTGCTAAATCTTGGGGGCTGAACTTGCAAGAAATCCTTTACCGTTTGCATGGATTTTGCCTTATCCTCCATTTTCTTTATCACCTCTTCAGCCTTAGGCCTAAACAAAACAGTATGCTGAACAGGAGCATCCAGTAACTTTGCTTTCACTTGATCAGGTAAGTTTTGTTCCTTTAACCAAGCACGTCTTCTAATGACTGTGCCAGAGGCAGCCGCCCTGCAAGAGGCCTCCAAGGCATCAAAACTACAGTGTAACCCACACTTCCCCACTTGTTCAGTGGCATGCATCAAATTGTGTAATTCCTTCTTATCTGCACATGCAGAAATGGTACCTAGCTTTTGTTTCATAACAGAGTAGAAATTGCTGATATTTTAGCATATGAAATTGACAATTTAAAGCTCTAATAGATAAAGTAGCAGAAGTGTACACTTTTTTGCCCCATCTCTCCAAAGCTCTAGAATCCTTATCTGTCGGAATAGGGTTTTTAGCAGAAGCGGCCTTAACCCCCCTTAGGACCCAGAGAAATTGTTTCTGGATCAGCAGTAGGATTTTTGTAAAGAAACTGGTGGGAATCAGGGACCCTGTAATATCTATCGGGCTTAGCAGGTGCTGGAGGAAAGGAGTCAGGAGATAAATTAGCCTCAGAAAAGGCATCATCCACAATATCCAAAATAGGAGGAATGGCCAGGGGTCTATGTTGGGGAAAAAGGAAATCCCTAAGCCTTCTCTTAGATTCCGAGTACTCCTGTCCTTCCCAGTGAAAATGTTCCCTCATGTCATGTAAAGTTTCCCCAAAAGAAAAATCCTCAGGGGGAAAAGCTGAAGGAATGGATTCCTCAGCATCAGAATCCTCATAAGGAGGGAAAGTATATTCCTGTTCAGAGGAAGACACTGAAGAAATAGATGCCTGATCAGAAGATTCATAATCCAATTCTTGCCTTGGTCTTTTGTCTGGAGGGGGATGTGAACCCCTAATCATGGTTAGTAAGTCCTCCACCATTTTAAGTAGCTGTTTCTGAGATTTGGGTCCCGGATCAGAAGAGGCCTGGGCTGGTGTCTTAGATTTGGAAGGAGTCTTTGCCTTTGTCAGAAGCTGTGTAGGCCTGAAAACCCCCTCGAAGCCGGTACCTGCACAGTGGCTCCGGACCCATCCAAGGGAGCATTGTCCGAAGGTCCTGCAGCTGGAGTGCACAAAGGCCTAGCTGGCTCCTCGTGGGAGTCCGTTTCGGCAATCGGTTCTGAAATGCCCGACGACAGGGGCTGCGAAAGTGCCTCACTGACGACGGCCGAACCTGTAGCTGGCTCTGCTAGTAAAATGTAGTCTGATTTGGACCTCGGAGGCCTGTCCGTATCCTTGTGTCGTTTGTGAACTCCAGTAGTCAGAAGCGTGTCCGACATTTTATAATTAAATCGCCTACCAAAGTAGTGAAAAGCAAAATCGTACCTTCGCTTAATCGTATGTTGGTTAAATCTAGCACAAAACAGACAACTAGCTAAGTCATGGTCAGGACCTAAACAAGGAATACAGTAAGAATGGAAATCCTTATGAAGTATTTGCTTCCCACAAGAAATGCAATTACTAACTTTTTCTGACATCGGACTGGAGCAAGAAAAAAGTTTCCCCAATGGGGTACTTAGCTTTGAGAAGTCAGTCTTCGGACTGAAGCACGAAAAAATATCAGGAGTCAGCCGACCGGTACTTGCGAACCGCTTTCACCGCACGGCAAGAAAGACTGGGGAACATGGCGTCGGCTGGCAGCTTTGTACTCCTAGCGCTCTGACGTCAGGGAGCATGACTAACAGCAGACGCCTGACCCAGATTTTGGGATTCTGGCCGACCGAGGACTGCCTGCCGGCAGGAAGAACCCTACAGTGATGACTACAACAGTGAAACACGATGAACATCTAATATATACATAAAGAATCACAAAGCATCATGAGTCTAGCCTACAGCTAAAAGTTAGTTTGATGTAGTACAAGTCATTTCTTTTTACAATCCAAACTAAAACAGAAAGAGTACAAATAAAATAAAGTCCAAGTAAACTGAAGTGCAAAAGTACTAAAGTACAGTTGTGTACACTTACCAAATTGTAGATGATAGAGTGTATTCATTGTTGCAGTCATCAAATTTGGGTTATCCCTGCCAGGGTAGCCCTTGGCTGGCCTGAATACCAGAGAATTAGTATTTCTGTCTCTATTGCTGTCGCTTGAGGACTGACGTCAGGAGCCCCCAAAGTAGGAGGCCAGGCTCTAGTGGAAGAACCCCACCAGTGGAAAATAAATACCAATATGTCCCTTGTAAGGAAAGGAGAACAAGGAAAAAAAAGGAAGAGAAAGGTGGTGGAGGGAGGGAAACCTGGACTGCAACAGTGAATACATTCGAACATCTACATTTATGGTAAGTGTACACAACTGTACTATGTTCTACTGTTGCAGTCATCACATTTGGGTAGATTCCCAAAGCTGAGGAAATGGGTGGAGGCAGTCCAGGAAGCTAGGGGCTGGCTAGCATGCCCTGCAAGACTGCAGAGGCAAACCCTGCCCTGGAATTGGAGAAGAGAGGCAGGTGGTAATGCTTGGTAAAAGTATGAACAGATGTCCAGGTGGCAGCCTCCAGGATGTCCCTGGTGGGGACTACTATGAGGAAAGCTGCAGCGGTGGAGACTGCTCTGGTGGAGTGTGTCCTGTCCCCCTTGGGGGGAGGCTTGCCATGCTATTTGTAGCAGAAATGGATGCAGTGTGCTATCCATTTGGAAATGGTTTGCTTGAAGATGGCGTTGCCTTCTGCCCCTGAAGCAAAGCTAACCAGCAATTGATCAGACTTTCTGAACGGTTTAGTCCTGTCCAGACAGTATCTGAGCTGTCTTTGCACATCTAGAGTGTGCAGAATCCTTTCCCCCTTGTTTTGGGGGTTAGAAAAGAAGGTGGGTAAATGGATGGATTGGTTAAGAGCCACACTGGACACCACCTTGGGCATGAGGGATACCCTGTTTGCATGGAAGACGACGAAGGGTTCCACAGCCATGAGTGCTTGCAGCTCAGAGACTCTTCTGGCTGAAGTGATGGCCAGGAGGAAGACTGTTTTCCAGGAGAGATATTTTAGCTCTGCAGAAAAAAACTGAACCAAACGGAGGAGGGTGAGCTTTTCCAAGACAAAGTTAAAGTCCCAAGCTGGTGCTTGTGCCCTACTGGAGGGCCTCAAAGTGCTAGACCCTCTGAGGAACAGTTTAATCAGAGGGTGTGAAAAAGAGACTGCTCAGTGGGAAAAGCAGAAATAGCAGAGCTATGACTTTTTATAGAGGAGTAAGAGAGACCACTGTGTAGTAGGTCAGCTAGGTAATCCAGGTTGAGAGGGATGGAAGGCGGTCACACGTCACATACTGCCTCCATCCAGGTGCAAAACCTTTTCCATTTATCTGCAGAAGACTTTCTGGTGCTATGGCGTCTGGCCTCTCTGATAACATCCAGAACCTGTTTACTGAGGATGGCAGATTAGTCAGGGGCAAGGGTATAAGCCAAGCTGCCAAAAGTACAGTTTTGTACCTACCATAAATGTAGATGTCCGATAGATATGCAACTGCAGTCCTTAAATATGGGTTGTCCTGCCTCAGGCAGCCCTTCGGTCGGCCGGATTCCAAAGTCTGGATCCGGCGTCGGCTGATGTCGCTTCTTCCCCGACGTCCGAGCGGCTGGGGTATAAAAGCATCAGTCGGCACCATCTTCTTCATTGTTTCTTGCCCCAGATGCCAGGTGCCCTCCAAGGAAGGCTAAATTTAGAGACTGGATAAAAAATTCCAGACATGCACAACAGTAATAAACAGATACACCATAACAGATTTCCCCAGCTAATTTGAAAAAGGGAAGTGGACCCAAAAAGGAGAATTTACAGAGGGGTAGGAGGGAGGGAAAACCTGACTGCAGTTGCATATCTATCGGACATCTACATTTATGGTAGGTACAAAACTGTACTATGTCCTTCAAGAATGCAACTGCAGTCCTTACATATGGGTTGAATACCATAGCCAAGCTGGGGGTGGTAGGATCTAAGATAAAGATGGTGTAGCTAAAATGCCCTGCAGGACTGCCGAAGCAAAGCCTGCTCGGGATCTGGAATATAAAGGCAGGTTGTAGTGTTTGGAAAATGTATGCACGGAGCTCCATGTAGCAGCTTCTAGAATGTCCTTTGTAGCCACCCCTCTTAGAAAGGCTGTGGAAGTGGCTATAGCTCTGGTGGAGTGTGGCCTGATATTGGTTGGCACACCTTTTCCATGGAAAGAGTAACAGAATCTGATGCAGTGTCCAATCCATTTTGAAATTGTTTGTTTGGAAATTGCCTTTCCTTGTACTCCGGCAGCGTAAGCTACAAATAGTTGGTCAGACTTTCTGTTGGCTTTTGTTCTGTCCAAGTAGTAGCGCAATTGTCTGTGTATGCCCAAAGTGTGCAGCAGCTTTTCTCCTTTATTTTGAGGATTGGGAAAGAAGGTAGGCAGGCGAATTGCTTGATTTAGAGACACCCTGGATATCACTTTTGGCATGAATGAAGGATTGGTTCTTAAAGAAACTCTGTCCTGATGAAAAATGAGAAATGGAGGTACTGCCATGAGGGCCTGTATCTCCGAGACTCTTCTTGCTGAGGTAATTGCCAACAGGAAAACTGTTTTCCAAGAGAGAAATTGCAACTCTGAAGATGCTGCTGGCTCAAAAGGAGGAAGAGTTAATTTTTCCAACACAAAGTTGAGGTCCCATGCAGGCACTGGTGGTTTTCTGGGAGGTTTGATATTCTTTATCCCTCTTAGAAACTGTCTTAGCAAAGGATGTGAAAACACAGGTGGATCACTGTTGTATTTTTCTGAAATTGCTGAAGCGTGAATTTTTATGGAAGAATATGAAAGGCCATTATGTAGCATTTCTGCCAAATATTCTAGTATCTGTGGGATGTTCATTACTGATGCATCCTGACCCTTGTTGGCATTCCAGATGTTGAATCTCTTCCATTTGGCTGAGTAAGCTTTTCTGGTGGAAGGTCTGCGTGCTTCCAGTAAGATCTCTTGAACTTTCTTGGAGAGAGAGATATGGGGAGAAGTCATGGAACCCTCCAAGCTGTCAGCTGCAATGTTTGCAGGTCGGGATGAACCGTCCTGTAATTGTGCTGAGTCAGAAGCAGAGGCCATTGAGGCAGGGGCCACGGCTTGGTGCGAGTTATGCTCCTTAGTAATGGATACCAGTGCTGTCTTGGCCAGTCTGGAGCTATCAAAATGCCTTTCGGTTGTTCTGCTTTGATCTTCAGTAACACCTTGGTCATTAGTGGTAGAGGTGGGAATGCATAGATTGTTAGAGAGTTCCAGCTGAAGGAGAGAGCATCCATTCTCCAGGCTTGAGGATGGTGTGTCCTCGAGCAGAACTTCTTCAGATGATGATTGAGATGTGAGGCAAAGAGATCTATGTCCGGCCTCCCCCATGCATGAGTTATTTGTGAAAAAATGTCTGGATGCAACATCCATTCGTGCGGGTCCAAGATGTTTCTGCTTAGACTGCCCGCCAGAACATTGTCCTTGCCTGGAACAAACTGGGATTGCAACTGTATGTTCAGTTTCAGGGACTTTTCCCAAAGAGTCATTGTTAGCCTGCCGAGGGGGTAAGAATGAGTACCTCCCCGTTTGTTTATGTACCACATAACAGTGGTGTTGTCTGTCCTTATTAGCAGTTGACCTTGCTGAAGAAATTTTTCGAAGGCCTCGATAGCATGAATCACTGCTAACATCTCTTTTTGATTGATGTGTAGATGCACTTCCCGGGGTGCCCATTGCCCTTGAATGCATCTGCCCTCCATGTGCGCCCCCCATCCATGATCTGAGGCGTCTGTTGTAATGGTTTGGCTTGTTTGAGGTTTGTTGAAAGACATGCCTTTGTTTAGCTGGCTTGCTTGTGCCCACCACAAAAATTCCTTTTGTAGACATGGAATGAGTGGAATAATTGCTTCTAAGTTGTGGCTGTGTTGAGACCATAAACTTTTTAGGTACCATTGTAGTTTTCTCATGTGTAGTCTTGCCAGTGGAATCAGAAGAATGCAAGATGCCATGAAAGCCAGGGCCTGCAGGATTTTCCTTGCAGTCATCTGGGTGTGCTTTGCTAGGCTTTTGAAGTAATCTGGTAATTGTTCTTGTTTTTCTTCTGTGAGGAAAGCCATTTGTGAATTTGTGTCCAGTTTGGCTCCTAGAAAAATTATTTGTTGGGATGGCAGTAGTCTTGATTTTTGAATGCTGACTGTGCATCCCAAAGTCTTTAGTAAGCAAATGACATAGTTCAAAGTTTCTTATCAAGGATTGCTTGCTGTCCGCTTATATATAAGGCAGTCGTCCAGGTAAGGGTATACTTGTATCCCCTGGAGTCTGCAGTGTGCAATTACTGATGCCAGGCATTTCGTGAATACTCTGGGTGCAGTAGATAAGCCAAAAGGCAAAGCTGAGAATTGATAATGCTCTGACCCTGCAAGAAATCTGAGGTATCTTCTGCAACTGTGTCTGATTGGGACATGCAGGTATGCCTCCTTGAGGTCCAGAGTAACCAGCCAAGACCCCTTGCCCAGCATGGGAAGAAGTTGCTGTAACGTCAGCATTTTGAATTTTGGCACAATGAGAAAAGTGTTTAGAGCGGACAAGTCCAGTATAGGTCTCCATTGCTTTTCTTTTCTTGGAACAAGGAACAGTCTTGAGTAGAATCCCTGGCCTTGTTCCTGAGGAGGAACCTTTTCTATTGCTTTGATTTGTAGTAACTTTGAAACTTGTATGAGTGCCTCTGCCCTTTGATTTTGTGGCAGGTTTGGCATGCCTTGTCTTGTTGGTAAGGTATGGAAGTGGAACCTGTAACCTTTGTCTCTTATGTCCAGAATACATTTGTCCTTTGTTAAAACGTGCCAATTTTTAATAAAGATAATTTTCCGCCTAAAGGTGCTTCTCTTTGAGCCTTGGTCGGCGGTGTCAAAGTCAAGTCATTGTGATTGTCCCTGTGGATCAGTATAAGTCCCTGCGCCACTTCTCTGATTAGTCGGTTGCCATTGGCGGCCCCTGTAGGAACCTCGGTATTGCCCTCTACCTTGAGCGCGCCTGTTTTTTCCCCTTTGGAACTTGTCAGTATCTGGAAAGGACCAATTCTTCGAAGGCCAATTCCTGCTGAACCTTGGTGGCTGAACCTGGAGGAAATCTTTAACTGTTTGTACTGATTTAGCCTTTTCCTCAATTGATTTCAACACATCCTGAGCATTAGCACCAAATAGCTTGTGTTTTTCCAGAGGTGCATCTAGAAGCTTTACTTTAACATGATCTGGCAATGCCTGTTCTTTCAACCAAGCATGTCTACGTGACGCCCCTGTCATAGCTGCCCTACATGAAGCTTCCAATGCATCATAACCACACTGAAGAAAATGATTGCTAACCTGCTGAGTATTATGAACCAAATCCTGTAAAGCCTTTCTATCTAAAGGCTCAGGAGAGGCTAACTATTTCTGCAAATCATCCATCAAGAAATCTTGATACTGAAACATATGAAAAAGACAGTTTAGTGCCCTCATGGCAAGGGTGGTTGAGGTATAAACTTTTTTTCCCCACCTCTCCAGGGACCTAGATTCCCTGTCTGTGGGCAAAGGATTGGCCACTCCTTTAGGCCCCTGGGAAATAGTTTCTAGATCAGCAGAATGGGCCTTAAAGAGATGCTTATGAGTTTCAGGAACCCTGTAATATCTGTCTGGCTTGACAGGAGCAGGAGGGAGAGAATCAGGAGAAGCACTCGAGTCTGAATACACATCATCCAATACATCTAACACTGGAGGAATAGCTAAAGGCCTGTGCTGGGGTAACTTAAGTAAAATACGAAGCCTTTTCCTGGAGTCGGAGAATTCCTGGCCCTGCCACTGAAAGTGCTCTCTCATGGAGTGGAGAATTTCCCCGAAAGAAATATCCTCAGGAGGAGAGGCAGAGGGAATAGATTCATCAGCATCAGAATCCTCGTAGGCCTGGAAGAATTCTTCCTGGGAATCTGAATGGCCTGAGTCACCAGAGGCTTCATCTGAGGAAAAGGTATCTGTCTGCTCAACCCTAGGCCTTTTGTCTGCAGGCGGCTGAGAACCTCTGTCTGGATGAGCCTGAGAGCCTCTGATTAAAGAAATTAGATCTGCAGCTAAAGTCATGATCTGTTTATCAGAAGTGGGACCCTGGGAAAAGGATTTAGGAGGGTGAGACTTAGCCTGGCTGGCAGCCTTAGCACGTGTGTAGGCCTTGATGGACATAGACACCGGAGGCCCAGCTGCCCCACGTGCAGGAGTAACTTTTTCCACCGGTGTGGTGTCAGGCAAGTCTTGGGCTTCGGTTTCAGGAGGAAAATCAACAACCGGCACCGGGGAAGCCTCCGGGACCGAAGTGTGCGGTAAAGCGGTGTCGTCTATCTGGAGCGGTTGAAATACCGCCTCCGAAGAGACCGATGCACTCGCGGTAGGTTTTGGCGTGGTGTCGGTGGAAGTCGCGGGCCGAGAATGTCGGTCCCGGTCCTTCCGTTTTTTGGAAATGTGTTGTCGGTTGTTCCAACGGCATGATATAGGAGTAATTTTCCCCAAAAAAGTCTTCAGCAAATTCTGCCCGGCGCCTGAGTGTGCGCTTATTGAAGCAAGCACAGGCAGCACAGGCCGAGACGTCATGGTCTGGGCCAAGGCAGGGAAGGCAGTAAGAATGGAAGTCCTTATGAGGTATTTGTTTACCACAAGACAAACAGTTATTAACTTTTGCAGTTATATCTGACATCGGCTGAGGCAAGAAAAGGTTCCCCAACGGGGTACTTAGCTTTTTGATGACTTCGGTAACTGAAAACACAGGAGCTGGCCGACCGGTACTTGCGAATTGCTTCTGCTTCGGGCACCGCATGGCAAGAAAGACTGAAGAAGATGGTGCCGACTGATGCTTTTATACCCCAGCCGCTCTGAAGTCGGGGATGAAGCGACATCAGCCGACGCCAGACCCAGACTTTGGAATCCGGCCGACCGAAGGGCTGCCTGAGGCAGGACAGCCCATATGTAAGGACTGCAGTTGCATTCTTGAAGGACATCTGAGTGCCTGCAATTGGGGGTGCATGAATTCCCCTTCCCTCTGGGTTAGGAGGTTTGGAATCTGAGGAAGATTCCATGGAGGCAGCAGGGACAGGCTGCACACAGCAAGCAGTACCAGTGCTGTCTGGGCCAATCTGGAGCTATGAGAATGGTCCTTGTTTTTTTCCTCCTTATTTTGAGCAATACACTGGGAATGAGAGGTAGGGGAGGAAAGGTATAGAATGAGAGGTTTACCGAGGGGAAAGACAGGGCATCCACTTTCCAAGCCATGCAGTGATGCTCCTGATGCAGAATTTGCTGAGCTGATGGTTGGTGTGGGAGGCAAAGAGGTCAACCTCCAGGGTTCCCCATTTCTGAGTTATTAGGAAGGAGGCGTTTCTGTTGAGCTGCCACTTGTGTGGGGTCCAAGAGCTTTCTGCTAAATTGGCCTGCCAGGGAGTTGAGAAAGCCTGACAGGTATTGTGCTAACAGGTGTATTTGCATGGAAGAGGCTGTGAACCAAAGGGTCATGGCCAGCCTGCACAGTGGGTAGGAGCGAGTCCCTTCCCGCTTGTTGATGTACCACATGACAGTGGTGTTGTCTGATTTGATCAGGAGAACCCCTGGAGAGAGAAGGGGTTTGAAAGCTTTCAAGGCCTGCTGCACAGCCATCTCTTTTTGACTGATGTGCAGGGAGAGTTGCTGGGGGTTCACTGCCCTGTACGCACCTGCTATCCAAGTGTGCACCCCAAGCATAGTCTGATGCGTCTGTGGTTCATTTGAATAAGACAATCATCCAAGTAAGGATAAATTTGAATGTTTCTTTGCTTGCAAAAAGCAATGAATGGAGATAGGCATTTTGTAAATACTCTGGGAGCAGTAGATAAGCCAAAGGGCAGTGCAGATAATTGGAAGTGCCTGGTCCCCATCCTAAAGCAAAGGAACTGCCTGCAGCTTTCCCTTATTGGGATGTGCAGATAAGCTTCTTTGAAATCCAAAGTCACCAGCCAGGAATCCTTGGCCAGCATTGGCAGCAACTGCTGAGGAGGGAGCATTTTGAACTTGCGAATCACCAGAAAAGTGTTTAGAATGGACAAATCCAGAATAGGATGCCAGGTGCCCCTTTTTTTGGGAACCAGGAAAAGTCTTGAGTAGAAACCCTGGCCTATCTGTGGTGCAGGAACTGGCTCTATTGCTCCCAGGTTTAACAAAGACGACGCTTGTTTTTCTGCTTATGCCCTTTGAAGTGGGGGGGGGGGATATCTGGGTATCCTTGGAGAACAGGGAAGGTGTGAAAAGAGAACTTGTAAGCCTTTGGATATTATTTTGAGCACCAATTTGTCATCTGTGATGGTGTACCAGACATCTGCAAAAATGGCTAACCTTCCCACCAAAGGAAACTCTGGGCCCGCAGAGGAAGGCAAGGAAAGGCCGGAGTCACTGGGAATGCTTGCTTTGGGAAGTTTGCTTAGAACTCCCCGATTTTAAAGAGGAAGCCTGCCAGTGCTTAGCCTTTTGAGGGGTGGAAGTCTGTCCCCAAGAAGATCTGTAACCCCTAGGCCTAGTGCGACCCTGTTTACTATAGTTAGGAAAAGTCCATTTCTTGGAAGGGTAATGTCTACTAAAACGAGGAGGATGAACTTGCAAAAAGTCCTTAACACTTTGGATAGATTTGGCCTTATTCTCCAACTTTTTCAACACCTATTCTGCTTTGCTACCAAAAAGACTGTCCTTGTGCAAAGGTACATCCAGTAATTTAGATTTGACAGACTTCAGAAAGGGGCTGTTCCCGGAGGCAAGCAAGTCTTCTAACAGAACCAGTGGCAGCTACCCTGCAAGAAGCCTCCAAAATGTTTAGTGACAAGAGTGGCAGAATTCAATAAATCTTGCATGTCCTTACTCTCCATCAGGGAAGGAACACCAGCAATTTTAGCCTTAATGGCCTCCAAAGTATGCTGCTGATACTTAAGCATATGAAAAAGACAATTAACAGACCTAATCGCCAGGGTGGTAGTATAAACCTTTCTACCCCATCTATCCAAGGCCCTAGATTCCCTGTCAGAAGGTACAGGATTTTTAGCAGCCATGGCTTTAACACCTTTAGGGCCCTAAGAATTAATCTCTGGATCAGCAGTAGGATTCTTGAAAAGGAACTGATGAGAATCAGGAACTGTAATACCGGTCAGGCTTTCTGGGAGCAGGAGGAACAGAATTAGGAGTCGAACAATTCTCCATGAAAACAATCAACAACTTCCAAAACCGGAGGGAATAGCCAAAGGCTTATGCTGTGGCAAATCCAAGAATTCCCTAATCCGTTTCTTAGACTAAGGGAAGCCCAGACTTACCCATTTGAAATGCTCCCGAAGAGTATTTAAACCATCTCCAAAAGAAAAATTTTCTAGAGGGGAGGCAAAAGGGATTGAGTCTTCTGCATCAGAATCCTCAAAACCAGAAAAAAGTTGAGAGTTTTCCTCACCAGCAGAATTGCCGGAAACCTGAGTCTGAGGCAGACAAAACTACTGGGGACAATTCCCTAGCCCTCTTAAAAGGAGGTGGCCGAGAGCCCCTGATAAGGATCAAGCAATCACTAGCTATTTCAATCATCTGAGATAGAGGTATTTGAGGGGAGGCCGGCGCCTACTTTGGAGTAGATTTTCAGCTGGAAGGCCTGCTAGAAAGACGGAGGGACCCAGGCCGCCTAGCCACTGCAGTAGTCTGAACCAAGGTAGTCAGTCTGGAGCTGGTCTCTGGGCGGAGAAGAGAGGCCTCAGAAGCCGGTGCCTGCTTAGCGGCTCCGGATCCAGTGGCAGCGACTGGCAGACGGTCAGAAGACTAAGTGGAAGCCTGCGGTATGGACTCAGAAAAGGTCTCCACACATGCCTGCTTCTGAAAATCCACGGACTGCAGGGGCAACGAAAGCACCTCACTGACTACCGCTGGGCCAACAACCAACTTAACAGGGACGTCGTCGGTTAATTTGACCCTAAGCCTGTCATGGTCCTTATCCTTGCACTTCTTAAGTACATCTGAAGTCGAGAGACCAGAAGACGCCATACCGAACTCAGGCCAAACTCCGAAATGCTTGAACAAGATCCTAGCTCTACGGCAAATGGTACGTGGGTTGAAAGAGGCGCAAAGGACGCAATTAGGGACGTTGTGCTCAAGGCCCAAACAAGTGATACAATAGGAGTGAAAATCACAGTGCGGAACCTGTTTTCCACAGGCAAAATAGTTATTAACTTTTGCTGACATTCGTTAAAGCAAGAAAAGAGGGCCCCCAACGGGGTACTTATCTGAGGATGTCTTCAATTAAGCAGTCGGAATACAAAAAGGTACTCTGCTGACCGGCACTCATGCAAAAAGCTTCTGCTTCAGGCTCCGTGGCAAGAAAGACTGAGGAAATGGCGTTGGCTGCCTTCCTTTGTACCAAATGTCAGGTTTAAACTGAAAGCAGCCATCATATACCAAGGACTTTGGTATTCTGGCCGACTGTGGGCTACCAGGAGCCGGACAATCCATTTTGTAAGGACTGCAACAGTGAAATACGAACGTCTGCTTCGGGCTCCATGGCAAAAAAGACTGATTGTAATGGTGACGGATGCCTTCCTTTGTACCTCTGACAACCTGACGTCAGTCCTCAAGCGACAGCAACTGATGCAGAAATACTAAGTCTCTGGTACTCAGGCCAGCCGAGAGCTAGCCTGGCAGGGATAAACCCAAATGTGATGACTGCAACAGTGAAACATGAAGAACATCTAGTTTGTCTCCAGACAGAAACAAGGTGTCAAAAAAATTCCCTTCACTAAAGGCCATTTAGCACCAAGGTGACAACATAATCCTTTCAAAAGGAGTAGTAAACTAAAAACAAAATAATAAAAAGAAACCAAACAAAGCTGAACTGTAGTTAAGTGTGTGTGTGTGTGTGCGTGTGCGTGTGTGTGTGTGTGTGTGTGTGTGTGTATGAAAACAGGCGCACGAATTAAGAAAACAGCACCCAATATAGTTAACCTCGGAAAAGATGCAAAGAAACATCACAGATAAAAACTGTAATCATAAGTATAGTAACAAAAAAGTACAGTTTTGTACCTACCATAAATGTAGAAGTCCGATAGGAATGCATCTGCAGTCCTTACAAATGGGTTGTCCTGTCAGGCAGCCCTTCGGTCGGCCGGATTCCAAAGTCTGGGTCTGGCCTCGGCTGGTGTCGCACTTCACCCAACGTCATAGCTGCAGTTATTCGGGTATAAAGGCATCAGCCGACGCCATTTTCCTCAGTGTTTCTTGCCCCAGATGCCAGGTGCCCTCTAGGAAGGCTAAATTTGGATAAATGCAAATGATTCCAAATAGTAGAGAACAAACAAAAATTAAGCATGTATGTACACAAACAAATACACCATAATAGATTCCCCCAGCTAGCTACAAGATGGGCAAATACCCTAGGAGTACCACAGAGGGGAAGGAGGGTGGGTAATCCTGACTGCAGATGCATTCCTATCGGACATCTACATTTATGGTAGGTACAAAACTGTACTATGTCCTTCAAGGATGCATCTGCAGTCCTTACAAATGGGTAGAATACCATAGCCAAACTGGGGGAGGAGGAGAAATGAAATTATGGTGTAGTTAAGATCCCTTGCAAAACAGCAGTGGCAAAACCTGCTCGGGATCTAGAGTATAAAGGTAAGTTATAATGCTTGGCAAATGTATGCACGGAGCTCCAAGTAGCAGCCTCTAAAATGTCTTTGGTAGCCACTCCTCGTAGAAAAGCTGTGGTAGTGGCTGTAGCCCTTGTAGAGTGAGGCCTGATGTTTTCTGGAGTTTTCTTCCCATGGTAGGAGTAACAAAATCTAATGCAATTTCCTATCCACTTAGAGATTTGTCTGTTTTGAAATTGCTTTTCCTTCCATTCCTGTTGCATATGCTACCAGTAGCTGGTCAGTTTTTCTATTGCCCTTGGTCCTGTCCAGGTAGTAGCGTAATTGTCTATGCACATCCAAGGTATGCAACAGTCTTTCTCCCCTGTTCTGTGGGTTGGGGAAGAATGTAGGTAGGTGGATAGCCTGATTCAAAGATACTTTGGAGACCACCTTAGGCATAAAAGTAGGATTTGTTCTCATGGACACTCTATCTTGATGGAAGATCAGGAAGGGCTGTACTGCCATTAATGCCTGTAGCTCAGATACCCTTCTTGCTGAAGTGATTGCCAGTAGGAAAGCAGTTTTCCATGATAAGTATTGTAATTCTGCTGTTGCTGCTGGTTCAAAAGGAGGGAGTGTCAATTTTTCTAGTACAAAGTTCAAGTCCCATGCTGGTAATTGTGGCTTCCTAGGTGGTTTTACATTTTTAATTCCTCTCAGAAACTGCCTGAGCAGAGGATGTGAGAAAACTGGAGGATCCAAGTCGTATTCTGCTGAAATAGCTGATGCATGAATCTTAATGGAAGAATAGGACAGGCCTTTGTGGAAGAGCTCTGCCAAGTATTCCAGGATGTTGGCTATGTTTACCAGTGACACATTCTCTCCTTTTGCATTACTCCAAATGAAATATCTTCCATTTTGCTGAATATCTTTTCCTTGTTGAGGGTCTGCGAGACTCCAAGATAATGTCTTTAACCCTTTGGGATAAATTTGGGTTATTTGTTCTTATGCAATGTTCCAGGCAGTTAGCTGCAGTGTTTTCAGGTTTGGATGCAGGGTGTTGTAGTTGTTCTGCGTTAACAGCAAGGGAACAAGGGGTAGGGGCCATATTTGTTCCCGAGACATGCTCCTCAGTAATGGGTACCAATGTTGTCTTGGCCAGTCTGGAGCTATCAGAATGATCCTTGAACGGTCCTCTTTGATCTTCAATAGCACCTTGTGCATCAAAGGAAGTGGTGGGAATGCATATGCTGTCAGGTTTTTCCAACTGAAAGATAGGGAGTCCACCTTCCAAGCAAGTGGGTGGTACGTCCTTTTGCAGAATTTCTTTAGTTGGTGATTGCGTGGGGATGCAAATAAGTCTATTTGTGGGAGTCCCCATTTTCTTGTAATGGTTTTGAAGATGTCCGGATGCAGCATCCATTCGTGGGCATCCGTGGTAGTCCTGCTTAGTATGTCTGCTAGAATGTTTTCTTTTCCTGGTACAAAGATTGCTTGTAACTGAATGTTGTAACTCAGGGCCACATTCCAGAGGTCCATTGCCATCCGGCATAGAGGGTACGAATGTGTGCCTCCCTGTTTGTTGATGTACCACATGACTGTGGTATTGTCTGTCCTTATCAACAGTTGACCTTGTCGAAGAAATGGTCTGAATGTCTGAATTGCCAGTTTTACTGCCAGCATTTCCTTTTGATTTATGTGTAGGTGCAGCTGGTCTTGAGTCCATAAACCTTGTATGCACTTGTCCAGCATGTGGGCCCCCCAACCGAGGTCTGAGGCGTCCGTGGTGATGGTTTGGCTTGGTTGAGTGCTGTGGAAGGGCAATCCTTTGTTTGATTGACAGGCCTGAGCCCACCATTGGAATTCTTACTTCAGGCATGGAATTATTGGAATTTGGGTCTCTAGGCTGTGCTTGTGCTGAGACCATAAATTCCTTAGGTACCACTGTAACTTTCTCATATGCAGTCTGGCATGTGGAACCAATATTATGCAGGATGCCATGAAACCCAAAGCTTGCAGGACTTTTCTTGCTGTTAGATGGTTCTGCTTTGTTAATGCCAAGAAGTATAGAGGGAGTTGCTCCTGTTTTTCTACTGTTAGGAATGCCATTTGTTTCGATGTGTCCAGCTCTGCACCCAAGAAGGTTATCCTTTGGGATGGTATCAGCCTTGACTTTGTTATATTGACTGTGTAATCCCAGGGCTTGCAGTAGGTAAATGACCCTTTTCAAGTCTTCTGCTAACTTGTTTTTGTTGTCCGCTTGTATCAGGCAGTCGTCCAGGTAAGGGTAGATTTGGATTCCCTGAAGCCTGCAATGAGCAATTACTGATGCCAGGCATTTCGTGAACACTCTGGGCGCAGTAGATAAGCCAAAGGGCAATGCTGAGAATTGATAATGCTCTGATCCTGCAAGAAATCTGAGGTATCTTCTGCAATTTGGTCGTATGGGGACGTGCAGGTATGCCTCCTTGAGATCTAGAGTTACCAGCCAAGACTCCTTGCCCAGCATGGGAAGAAGCTGCTGTAGGGTCAGCATTTTGAATTTTGGAACAATGAGGTATGTGTTTAGAGCGGACAGGTCTAGAATAGGTCTCCATTTGCTTTCTTTTCTTGGTACCAGGAAGAGTCTGGAGTAAAATCCCTCTCCTTGCTCCATAGATGGTACCTTTTCCACAGCTCTCATTCTTAATAATTGAGTTATTTGTTTTAGAGCTTCTGCCTTTTGATTTGGAGGTAGGTTTGGCATTCCTCTCTTCCCTGGTAGAGTATGGAAGTGAAACCTGTAACCTTGGTCTATTGTCTGCAAAATCCACTTGTCTCTTGTGATGTAATGCCAGTTTACTGAAAATAAAGCTAGCTTCCCGCCCAAGGGTGCTTCTAGTTGTTCCCTGGTAGGCGGTGTTAGAGCCAAGTCACTGTGATTGTCCTGTAGTAGTGGTGGTGGCTGTGTCTGTGGCTGCACCTCGCTGGTTGTTACCCTGCCACTGGCGCACCTCTGGATTGACTTCTGCCTCTTGAACGCCTATTCCTGCCTCTCTGGGCTCTGGAGGAGTCTGGAAAGGACCAATTCTTGGAGGGCCAATTCCTGCTAAACCTTGGAGGTTGGACCTGTAAGAAATCTTTCACTGTTTGGACGGATTTTGCCTTCTCTTCCATCTTCTTCAACACCTGTTGTGCAGGAGAGCCAAACAAATTGATCTTGTCCATGGGAGCATCTAGTAATTTTGATTTAACATGGTCTGGTAAGGCCTGCTCTTTTAACCATGCATGCCTTCTGATAACTGTGCCAGTCATGGCTGATCTAAAGGAAGCCTCCAGTGCATCATAGCCGCATTTTAAGGAATGGTTACTGACTTGCTGAATGTTATGGACCATTTCCTGAACAGATTTTTTGTCTAATGGTTCATCCGCGGACAGCTTTTTGGTTAACTGGTCTAGCATAAATTCTTGATACTGGATCATGTGGAATTGACAGTTCAATGCTCTAGCTGAAAGAGTAGCAGAAGTATAAACTTTTTTACCCCATCTCTCTAAGGACCTGGATTCCCTTTCAGAGGGGAGGGGGTTTTTGGCAGAGGTAGCTGCTACAGCCTTAGGACCCTGGGAGATAGTCTCGGGATCTGCAAAAGGAGCCTTATACAAATGGTGATGTGTGTCCGGGACCCTGTAGTACCTATCGGGCTTAGCAGGGGCCGGAGGTAGAGAATCAGGAGCAGTACAAGCATCATTAAATGCATCATCTACAACAGAGAGAACTGGAGGTATGGCTAAAGGCCTATGTTGTGGTAAATGCAGAAACGTTCTAAGCCTCTTTCTAGAGTCTGAGAAATCCTGGCCCTGCCACTGAAAATGTTCCCTCATAGCATGTAAGGTTTCCCCAAAGGAAAATTCCTCAGGCGGAGAGGCAGAAGGAATGGACTCTTCAGCATCAGAGTCTTCACAAGGGGAGAAAGAAGCCTCTGGAGGGTTTGTATTATCTGAATCATCAGAGGAATCATCTGTAGAAACTGGCTCAGGGGGCTCTGCTCTAGGCCTCTTCTCTGGAGGTGGGTGAGAGGCCCTGTCTGGGTGAGATTGGGATCCCCGGATTAAAGAAATGAGATCCTCTGCTAGACTAAGTATTTGAGAACTAGAGCTAGGTCTGTGAGAGGGGGTCTTAGCAGGCACAGATTTAGTAGTTTTAGCTGCTTTAGCCCTGGCAAAAGCCTTAATGGACGTGGATGCAGGTGGCCTAGCAGCTCCACGTGCAGGGGTAGAGATATCCAAGGGGATAGTGTCAGATAATTCCTGAGAAACTGCAGGAGGGATTTCAGAAGCTGATTCCACGAGGTTGGAAGAGGCCTCAGTAGGAGGTAAGTTTTCGGCTGAAGGAAGAACCGCTTGCTCGGTTTCAGCCGAAACCGAGACACTCGCGGTCCTTTTCCTTGCGGTTTTAGATATTTGCGTAGTCGGAGGATCCGACGGCATAATGTAAGCAAAATCGGAGCCGAAAAACTCCTCAGCAAATTCCGACCGATGTCTAAGCGTCCGTCGGTTAAAAGAAGCACAGGCTATACAAGCTGCTAAGTCGTGGTCTGGGCCTAAACAAGGTAAGCAGTAAGAGTGGAAATCTTTATGAGGTATTTGTTTCCCACAAGTTAAACAGTTATTCACTTTTTCTGACATCGGCTGAGGCAAGAAAGAGTCCCAACGGGTACTTAGCTTTTTAGAAGTCTTCGGTAGTAGTAGAAGTATTCGGTAGTAGTAATCTCTGGTTCTGACCGACCGGCACTTGCGAACAGCTACTGCTTCGGGCGCCACGCGGCAAGAAAGACTGAGGAAAATGGCGTCGGCTGATGCCTATATACCCGAATAACTGCAGCTATGACGTCGGGTGAAGTGCGACACCAGCCGAGGCCAGACCCAGACTTTGGAATCCGGCCGACCGAAGGGCTGCCTGACGACAGGACAACCCATTTGTAAGGACTGCAGATGCATCCTTGAAGGACATCAAGTGTTTTCAACCACAGGGCTTTGTCAGATCACTTAAAACTGAACATGTATAAAATCATACACTAAATAGAGGGGGAAAAAACATGATCAAAATGTGTGGGAAAATATAACTGACTATGCATATGCATATATCGTACCAGAACAGAAAAAATACAGTTTTGCACCTACCATAAATGTAGATGTCCGATAGATATGCAACTGCAGTCATAACATATGGGTTTGTCCTGCCTCAGGCAGCCCTCGGTCGGCAGAATTCCAAAGTCTGGGTCCGGCGTCGGCTGGTGTCGCCTCCTCTCCGACGTCACAACGGCTGGAGTATAAAGGCATCGGCCGACGCCATCTTCCTTCAGTGTTTCTTGCCCCAGATGTCAGGTGCCCACTTAGGAAGGCTAAATTTGGTAAATGGATAAAAAATAATCCCAAGCATGCACAACAGTAATAAACAGATACATCATAGAAGATACCCCCAGCTGAAGGGAAGAGGGGTAGGGACCCAAAAAGAAGGATACAGAGGGGTAGGAGGGTGGGAAAATCCGACTGCAGTTGCATATCTATCGGACATCTACATTTATGGTAGGTACAAAACTGTACTATGTCCTTCAAGAATGCAACTGCAGTCATAACATATGGGTTGAATACCATAGCCAAGCTGGGGGTGGATGGAACTATGATAAGGATGGTGTAGCTATAATCCCCTGCAGGACTGCCGAAGCAAAGCCTGCTCGGGATCTGGAGTATAATGGCAGGTGGTAGTGCTTGGTAAATGTATGCACGGAGCTCCATGTAGCAGCCTCTAAAATGTCCTTTGTTGCCACTCCTCTTAGGAAAGCTGTGGAAGTGGCTATAGCTCTGTTGGAGTGTGGCCTAATATTGGCTGGCACACCTTTTCCATGAAAAGAATAGCAAAATCTGATGCAATGTCCAATCCATTTTGAAATTATTTGTTTGGAGATTGCCTTTCCTTGTACTCGAGCAGCATAGGCTACAAACAGATGGTCAGACTTTCTGGTGGCCTTAGTTCTGTCCAAGTAGTAGCGTAGTTGTCTGTGTATGTCCAAGGTATGCAGTAATTTTTCCCCCCTATTTTGAGGATTGGGGAAGAATGTAGGCAGATGAATAGCTTGATTGAGAGACACCCTGGAAATAACTTTTGGCATGAATGTAGGATTGGTTCTTAGGGAGACTCTGTCTTGATGGAAAATGAGGAAGGGGGGCACTGCCATGAGTGCCTGTATCTCTGAAACTCTTCTTGCAGAAGTGACTGCCAATAAGAAGGCCGTCTTCCATGAAAGAAATTGCATTTCTGAGGATGCTGCTGACTCAAAGGGAGGAAGAGTTAGTTTTTCCAACACATAGTTGAGGTCCCATGCAGGTACTGGCTGTTTTCTGGGAGGTTTGATATTCTTTATCCCTCTTAAAAACTGTCTTAGCAGAGGATGTGAAAACACTGGAGGGTCACAGTTGTATTTTGCTGAGATTGCTGAGGCATGAATCTTTATTGAGGAGTATGAGAGTCCAGTATGGAATAGTTCTGCCAAGTATTCCAATATCTGAGGGATACTCAGTAGTTCTATGTCCTGACCCTTTTTGGCATTCCAGATGCTGAATCTCTTCCACTAGGATGAATAGGTTTTTCTGGTGGAAGGTCTGCGTGCTTCCAGCAAGATCTCTTGAACAGATTTGGAAAGAGTTAGGTGTTGAAATCATGGAAGTCTCCAGGCTGTCAGATGCAATGTTTTCAGGTCTTGATGTACAGTCCTGTAATTGTGTTGCGTTAGGAGCAGGGGCCATAGGGCCAGAGGCCATGGTTTGGTCCGAGTTATGGTCAATAGCAGTGGGTACCAGTGTTGCCTTGGCCAGTCTGGAGCTATCAATATGCCTGTTGGTTGTTCTGCCTTTATTTTCAGTATCACCTTGGTCAGCAGAGGCAGAGGAGGGAATGCATAAATTTTTAGAGAATTCCAACTGAAGGAGAGAGCATCCGTTTTCCAAGTTAGAGGGTGGCGAGTCCTTGTGCAGAACTTTTCTAGGTGATGATTTAAGTGAGAAGCAAAAAGATCTACGTCCGGTATTCCCCATGTCCTTGTCAGTTGGGAGAAATGTGAGGGTGCAACATCCATTCGTATGGATCCATGAAATTTCGGCTCAGATTGTCCGCCAGTACATTGTCCTTGCCTGGTACAAACTGGGATTGTAAGTGTATGTTCAGGCTCAGGGATTTTTCCCAGAGAAGCATTGTTAGTCTGCAGAGGGGATAAGAATGAGTGCCTCCCTGCTTGTTTATGTACCACATGACAGTGGTGTTGTCTGTCCTTATTAGCAGATGTCCTTCTTGTAGTGATTTTTCAAAAGTCTCGATGGCATGTATCACTGCCAACATCTCCTTTTGGTTTATGTGCAGATGTCTTTCCTTTGGCGTCCATAGACCTTGAATGCATCTGCCCTCCATGTGCGCCCCCCATCCATGGTCTGAGGCGTCTGTTGTGATCATTTGGCCTGCTTGAGGTTTGTTGAAAGACATGCCTTTGTTTAGTTGACTGGCTTGAGCCCACCATAGAAATTCCTTCTGCAGGCATGGAATAAGTGGGATTATATCCTCTAGGCTGTTGCTGTGTTGAGACCACAAGTTTTTTTAAATACCATTGCAGCTTTCTCATATGAAGTCTTGCCAAAGGTATCAGAAGAATACAAGATGCCATGAAACCCAGGGCCTGCAGGATTTTCCTTGCAGTCAGCTGGGAAAGCTTTGCCAAGCCTTTGAAGTACTCTGGCAAATGCTGCTGTTTTTCCTCTGTGAGGTAGGTCATTTGTGTTTCCGTGTCCAGTTTGGCTCCTAGGAATGTAATCTGTTGGGACGGTAGTAATTTTGACTTCTGAATGCTGACCGTGTATCCCAAGGCCTGCAGTAGATGCATGACATGGTCCAAATTCCCTTTTAAGGTTTGTTTGTTTGTTTGCTTGTATGAGGCAGTCCAAGTAGGGGTATATTTGAATCCCCTGCTGTCTGCAGTGTGCCACTACTGATGCCAGGCATTTTGTGAACACTCTGGGCGCAGTAGACAAGCCAAACGGCAATGCTGAGAATTGATAATGCTCTGTTCCTGCAAGAAATCTGAGGTATCTTCTGCAGCTTTGTCTGATTGGGACATGCAGGTATGCCTCCTCGAGGTCCAGAGTGACCAGCCAAGACCCCTTTGCCCAGCATGGGAAGAAGTTGCTGCAACGTCAGCATTTTGAACTTTGGCACAATGAGGAAAGTGTTTAGATTTGACAAGTCCAGTATGGGTCTCCATTTGTTTTCTTTTCTTGGAACAAGGAACAGTCTTGAATAAAATTCCTGGCCTTGCTCCTGAGGAGGAACCCTTTCTATTGCTTTTATACTTAATAGCTTGGAAACTTGAGAGAGTGCCTCTGCCCTTTGATGAAGTGGCAGGTTTGGCATGCCTTGTCTTATTGGTAATGTGTGGAAGTGGAATCTGTAGCCTTTGTCTATCAAATCCAGAATCCAATTGTCTTTGGTTAAGATATGCCAGTTGTGAGAAAGTACAGTTTTGTACCTACCATAAATGTAGATGTCCGAACTGGATAGCATCTGCAGTCATAACAACTGGGTTGTCCTGTCGTCAGGCAGCCCTTCAGTCGGCCGGATTCCAAAGTCCGGGTCCGGCTTCGGCTGATGTCGCACTTCACCCGACGTCATCTCTGTTGGTCCTCGGGTATAAAGGCATCAGCCAACGCCATTTTCCTCAGTGTTTCTTGCCCCAGATGCCAGTAGCCCTCCTGGAGGTTAAAATTTGGATAGATGCCAATGTTTCCAAAAAGATAGAGGTAAACACAAAATAAGCATGTATGTACATATATACAAACAAATACACCATAAAGACTCCCCACCAGCTAGCTATTAGGAGGGTAAAATACCCTAGGAGTACCACAGAGGGAAGGAGGGAGGGTAATCCTGACTGCAGATGCTATCCAGTTCGGACATCTACATTTATGGTAGGTACAAAACTGTACTATGTCCTTCATGGATGCATCTGCAGTCATAACAACTGGGTAGAATACCATAGCCAACTAGGGAGGAGGATAAAACTAGATTATGGTGTTTAGGATCCCTTGCAGTACAGCAGTGGCAAACCCTGCTCGGGATCTGGAATATAGAGGTAAGTTATAATGCTTGGCAAATGTATGCACGGAGGTCCAAGTAGCCGCCTCAATAATGTCTTTGGTTGCCACTCCTCGTAAGAAGGCTGTGGTAGTGGCTGTTGCCCTTGTAGAATGAGGTCTTATGCTCTGTGGAATTGGTTTTCCATGGAAGGAGTAACAGAATCGTATGCAATTTCCTATCCATTTGGAGATTGTCTGTTTGGAAATAGCTTTTCCTTCCCTTCCTGTTGCATAGGCTACAAAAAGTTGGTCAGTCTTTCTGCTATTTTTTGTTCTGTCCAAGTAGTAGCGTAGCTGTCTATGTACATCCAAGGTATGCAGTATTCTTTCCCCTCTGTTTTGTGGGTTGGGAAAGAAGGTAGGTAGGTGGATTGCCTGGTTTAAAGACACTCTGGATACCACCTTAGGCATAAATGTAGGATTAGTCCTCATGGACACTCTATCTTGGTGGAAGATTAGGAAGGGTTGCACTGCCATTAAGGCCTGTAGCTCTGAAACCCTCCTTGCTGAAGTAATTGCCAGTAGGAAAGCAGTTTTCCATGACAGGTGTTGTAGGTCTGCTGTTGCTGCTGGTTCAAAGGGTGATAGTGTCAACTCTTCTAGCACAAAGTTTAAGTCCCAAGCTGGCAAAGGTGGTTTCCTTGGAGGTTTTACATTCTTGATTCCTCTGAGGAACTGCCTGAGCAAAGGGTGCGAAAAAACAGGTGGATCAAAGCTGTATTCTGCTGAAATAGCTGATGCATGTATCTTGATGGAGGAGTAGGACAAGCCTGAATGAAGAAGTTCGCCAGATACTCTAGAATGTTAGGCATATCTATGTTTGACACATCTTTTCCTCTTTCAGTACTCCAAATGACAAACCTTTTCCATTTTCCAGCATAGTTCCTTCTTGTTGAAGGTCTGCGTGCTTCAAGAATAATGTCTTTAACTCTTTGAGAAAGTTCTGGGTTAGCTGTTGCTATGTGATGTTCCATGCAGTCAGTTGCAACGCTTTTAGGTTTGGATGTATGATGCTGTAGTTGTTCTGAGTTAGCATCAAAGGCATCAGTGGTATTGGCCACATATTGTTCTGAGACATGCTCCTCAGCAGTGGGTACCAGTGTTGTCTTGGCCAGTTTGGAGCTATCAGGATTATCCTTGGACGTTCTTCCTTGATTTTTAGTAATACTTTGTGTATCAAGGGAAGAGGTGGGAATGTATATGCTGTCAGGCCTTTCCAGCTGAAGGAGAGCGAATCCACTTTCCATGCCAGTGGGTGTAATGTCCTTGTGCAGAATTTTTGAGCTGGTGATTGAGAGGTGATGCAAATAGGTCTATCTGAGGCATTCCCCATTTCTTTGAGATGGTCTTGAAAATGTCCGGTGCAGTTTCCATTCGTGGGCATCCGATGTGGTTCTGCTTAATATGTCTGCTAGAATATTTTCTTTTCCCGGTACAAACATTGCCTGTAACTGGATGTTGTAGCTGAGTGCCAGGTTCCACAGCTCCAAAGTCATTCTGCATAGGGGTATGAATGAGTGCCTCCCTGCTTGTTGATGTACCACATGACTGTGGTGTTGTCTGTCCTTATCATCAACTGGCCCTCTGAGAAATGGTCTGAACCTTTGGATTGCCAGTTTTACTGCCAGCATTTCTTTTAGGTTGATGTGCAGGTGAAGTTGATCCTGTGTCCACAATCCTTGCACGCATTTGTCCAGCATGTGGGCCCCCATCCTAGGTCTGAAGCGCCTGTTGTGATGGTCTGGCTTGCTTGACATCTGCGAAAGGGTAGGCCTGGGTTTGTCTGGCATGCCTGAGCCCACCATAGGAACTCCTGTTTTAAGCATGGAATTAGTGGGATTTCTGTTTCTAGGCTGTGACTGTGTTGGGACCATAAATTCTTTAGGTACCACTGTAGTTTTCTCATATGTAGTCTGGCAAGTGGGACCAGGATTATGCATGATGCCATGAAGCCCAAGGCCTGCAGTACTTTTCTTGCTGTTAACTTGTTCAGCTTTGTTAGTGCCAAGAAGTAAAGAGGAAATTGTTTTAATTTTTGTGCAGTTAGGGATGCCATTTGTTTTAATGTGTCCAATTCCGCCCAAGAATGTCCTTGTTTGGGATGGTATCAGCCTTGACTTTTGTAGATTGACTGTGTATCCCAGTGCTTGTATCAAGTAGATGACCCTTTGTAAATCTGTTGTCAGCTTGCTCTTGTTGTCGCTTGTAGCAGGCAGTCGTCCAGGTATGGGTAAATTTGTATTCCCTGTAGTCTGCAATGGGCAATTACTGATGCCAGGCATTTTGTGAATACTCTGGGCAGTAGATAAGCCAAAGGGCAATGCTGAGAATTGATAGTGCTCTGATCCTGCAAGAAATCTGAGGTATCTTCTGCAGATTGGTCGAATGGGGGCGTGCAGGTATGCCTCCTTGAGATCTAGAGTTACCAGCCAACACTCCTTGCCCAGCATGGGAAGAAGTTGCTGTAGGGTCAGCATTTTGAATTTTGGGACAATGATGTATGTATTTAAGGCGGACAGGTCGAGAATTGGTCTCCAACTTTTTTCTTTTCTTGGAACTAGGAATAGTCTTGAGTAGAACCCCTTTCCTTGCTCTGCAGTTGGCACTTTTTCCACAGCTCTCATGTTTGCTAACTGCATTATCTGTTGTAGAGCCTCTGTTTTTTGATTTGGAGGTAGATTTGGCATTCCTCTTTTGATTGGTAAAGTGTGGAAGTGGAACCGTATCCTTGATCTATGGTTTGTAAAATCCACTTGTCTTTTGTTATATAGTGCCAGTTTTTGAAAATAAGGTTAACTTTCCGCCTAGAGGAGCTGCTATTTGTTCCCTGGTAGGCGGATTTAGGATTAAGTCACTGTGGTTGTGTTGATGTGGTGGCAGTGGTTGTGTCTGTGCCTCTGTTGTTACCTTGCCACTGTCGTCCTCTGTAGGCACCTCCTCTGGATTGGTTTCTGCCTCTGGAATGTCCGTTTCTGCCCCTTTGAGATCTTGTGGAGTCAGGAAAGGACCAATTTTTGGCAGGCCAGTTCCTGCTAAACCTTGGGGGCTGAACCTGCAAGAAATCTTTAACCGTTTGAACGGATTTTGCCTTTTCTTCCATTTTCTTCATAACCTGCTGGGCAGGTGTACCAAACAAACTTGTCTTATCCATAGGAGCATCTAGTAACTTTGCTTTAACATGATCCGTAAAGCTTGCTCCTTTAGCCATGCATGCCTTCTTATCACTGTGCCAGTCATGGCTGATCTAAATGAAGCCTCCAGTGCATCATAGCCACATTTTAAGGAATGGTTACTAACCTGTTGTATGTTATTTACCATTTCTAATACATATTTCTTATCAAGAGATTCATCAGTGGTTAGCTTTTTAGTTAACTGATCAAGCATAAACTCTTGGTATTGTATCATGTGAAACTGACAGTTTAAAGCTCTAGCTGAGGGAGTAGCTGAAGTGTAGACCTTTTTGCCCCATCTGTCTAATGACCTTGCTTCCCTTTCAGAAGGAATAGGGTTTTTAGCTATGGTCGCTACTGCCTTGGGACCCTGGGATATAGTTTTGGGGTCTGCAAGAGGGGCCTTGTAAAGGTGGTGATGAGTGTCTGGCACCCTGTAAAATCTGTCTGGTTTGGCAGGGGCTGGAGGTAGAGAATCTGGAGCGGAGCAGACATAATTGAAAGCATCATCCACCACAGAGAGAACAGGAGGTATAGCTAAGGGCCTGTGTTGTGGAAGGTGCAGAAAAGTCCTAAGTCTTTTCTGGAGTCTGAAAAATCCTGTTGCTGCCATTGGAACTGCTCTCATGGCATGTAAGGTTTCCCCAAAGGAAAATTCTTCTGGTGGGGAAGCAGCTGGAATGGATTCTTCAGCATCAGAGTCTTCAAAATTAGAGAAAGGAGCCTCTGGCTGGTCAGTTATGTCTGATTCATCGGCTGAATCATCAGATGACACTGGCTCAGGGGCTCTGCCCTAGGTCTCTTCTCTGGGGCTGAGAGGCCCTGTCTGGGTGAGATTGAGATCCTCTAATTAATGAAATTAAATCTTCTGCCAGAGTAAGCATTTGAGAACTAGAGGAGGGCCTGGTTGAAGGGGGTTTAACAGGCACTGTTTTAGTAGTCTTGGCTGCTTTAGCCCTGGCGAAGGCCTTAATTGGACATGGCTGCTGGAGGCCTAGCAGCACCACGTGCTGGGGTAGAGACATCCAAGGGAATGGTGTCTGATAAGTCAGTGGCAACCACCGAAGTGGGTATAATTTCTGAGGCCGATTCAAGAATGGTAGCAGGGGCCTCAGTTGTAGAGATAGATTCAGCTGTACTTTGATCAGTTTTCTCGGTTTCGCCGAAACCGAGACACTCATGATTTGCTTAACCATGGTTTCAGCGAAACCGCGGACCGCGAGTGTCGGTCTTTATCTTTGCGTTTTTGGCAGATTGGGTAGTCGGAGGATCCGGCGGCATAATGTACGCAAAATCAGAACCGAAAAACTGTTCAGCAAACTCCGACCGACGCCTAAGCGTTCGTCGGTTCGAAGAAGCGCAGACTGAACAGGCTGCTACGTCGTGGGCTGGGCCTAAACAAGGCAGACAGTAAGAGTGGAAATCTTTATGAGGTATTTGTTTCCCACAGGTTAAACAATTATTAACTTTTTCTGACATTGGCTGAGGCAAGAAAGAGTCCCCAACGGGGTACTTAGCTTTAGAAGTCTTCGAAGTAGTATTCGGTAGAAGTAATCTCTGGAACCGACCGACCGGCACTTGCGAACAGCTTCTGCTTCGGGCGCCACGCGGCAAGAAAGTCTGGGGAAAATGGCGTCGGCTGATGCCTTTATACCCGAGGACCAACAGAGATGACGTCGGGTGAAGTGCGACATCAGCCGAAGCCGGACCCGGACTTTGGAATCCGGCCGACTGAAGGGCTGCCTGACGACAGGACAACCCAGTTGTTATGACTGCAGATGCATCCATGAAGGACATTAAGGCTAATTTTCAGCCTAAAGGTGCTTCTCTTTGAACCCTTGTAGGCGGTACGAAAGTGAAGTAATTGTGATTGTCCCTGTGGTGCAGCTGAACTGTCTGCGCCACTTCTTTGATTTGGAGGTTGCCATTGGCGGCCCCTGTAAAATCCTCGGTATTGCCCTCTACCCCTGGCTCGTCTGCTTTTTCCCCTTTGAAACTTGTCAGAGCCGGGGAAGGACCAATTCTTTGAGGGCCAGTTTCTGCTGAATCTGGGTGGCTGAACCTGAAGGAAATCCTTGACTGTCTGTGCTGACTTTGCTTTTTCCTCTATGGATTTCAATACATCTTGTGCAGCAGCACCAAAAAGCTTTTGTTTCTCCAAAGGTGCATCCAGTAACTTTACTTTAACATGGTCAGGCAAAGATTGATCTTTCAACCAAGCATGTCTACGTATTACAGCCCCAGTCATAGCTGCCCTACATGAAGCTTCCAGTGCATCATAACCACACTGCAGAAAATGGTTATTAACCTGCCGAGTGTTATGTATATGATCCTGCAGCGCCTTTTATCAATAGGCTCAGAAGAGGCTACCTTTTTCTGTAAATCCTCCAGGAGAAAATCTTGGTACTGAAACATGTAAAAAAGGCAGTTAAGAGACCTCATGGCTAGGGTAGTAGAGGTATATACTTTTTTACCCTATCTCTCCAGGGACCTTGCTTCTCTGTCAGCTGGCAGTGGGTTTTTGGCAGAGGAGGAAGCCACTCCCTTGGGGCCCTGTGAAATAGTTTCTAGATCCACAGAGTGGGCCTTAAAGAGGTGCTTGTGAGTGTCAGGGACCCTATAATATCTGTCCGGCTTGACAGGAGCAGGAGGAAGAGTCAGGGTTGGCACTGGAGTCAGAGAAAACATCATCCAAAACATCCATAACTGGAGGGATAGCCAGAGGTCTGTGCTGGGGGAGCTTGAGGAAAGTACGTAGCCTTTTCCTGGAGTCAGAGAATTCCTGACCCTGCCATTGAAAATGTTCCCTCATGGAATGCAGAACTTCCCCAAATGAGAAATCCTCTGGAGGGGAGGCAGAGGGAATAGATTCCTCAGCATCAGAGTCCTCGTAGGCCTGGAAGGGTTCTTCTTGAGTGTCAAGAGTGCTCAGAATCCCCAGAAGCTTCATCCGAGGAGAGGTCATCCGCCTGCTCAGTTCTAGGCCTTTTCTCTGCAGGTGGCTGAGAACCCCTGTCCGGATGAGGCTGAGACCCCCTGATAAGGGAAATAAGATCTGCAGCCAGAGACATGATCTGCTTATCAGAAGAAGGGGCCTGGGCAGGTTTAGGATGGGCCTTGGACTGACTGGCGGCCTTAGCACGTGCAAAAGCCTTGATGGACATGGAAACAGGAGGCCTAGCAGCCCCACGTGCAGGCGTTACCTTGTCCACAGGAATGGTGTCGGGTAGATCCAGAACTTCGGTTTCCGGAGGAAAATCAAAAACCGGCACCGGAGAGATCTCCGACACCTAAGGTCGTGTTAGCGCTGTATCGTCGGCCTGGAGCGGTAGATTTACCACTTCCGAAGGAGCCGGAGCGCTAGCAGAGGGTTTAGGAGAAACATCGGTAGCGGACACGGGCCGAGGATGTCGGTCCTGGTCCTTGCGGTTTTTAGCAGATCCTTCCGTTTTTTGGAAATATGTGTTGTCAGTTGTTCCGACGGCATGATATACGCAAAGGATTCACCGAAGAAGTCCTCGGCGAATTCTGCCCGGCGCCTGAGAGTCCGCTTATTAAAGCGGGCACAGGCAGCACAGGCCGAGACGTCGTGGTCTGGGCCCAGGCAGGGAAGGCAGAGAGAATGGAAGTCCTTATGAGGTATTTGTTTACCACAAGACAAACAATTATTAACTTTCACAATTTGTTCTGACATCGGCTGAGGCAAGAATAAATGTTCCCCAATGGGGTACTTAGCTTTTAGATGACTTCGGTACTGAAAACACAGGAGCTGACCGACCGGCACTTGCGAACTGCTTCTGCTTCGGGCACCACGCGGCAAGAAAGACTGAAGATGGCGTCGGCCGATGCCTTTATACTCCAGCCGTTGTGACGTCCGAGAGGAGGCGACACCAGCCGACGCCGGACCCAGACTTTGGAATTCGGCCGACCGAGGGCAGCCTGAGGCAGGACAACCCATATGTTATGACTGCAGTTGCATTCTTGAAGGACATCGGGCAGAAACCGGCAAAAATACAGCCACAGAAAATGTCAAAGAATTATGGAAGACAGAAGCAAACAAGTCATGTCAAAACAACTAAAACTGGTGCTCTAGTCCCCTAAACGGAAGAATGCATTTAATTGAACAAGCAGAATCAACTCTAGGTGGGCTGTATGTGTTGAGGTGAATTTGCCATTCCAGATCCTTTTCAAGAATGGTAATACAGCTCCGTTCGAGTGGACTCATCCTGATCATATCCAAAATGTGACAAGTGAGATCTATTTCTAATTCCCGAACGGCCACTTAATCGAACAATGGACCATTGGGATGATGTTGCCAAAAAGTTAATTTTACAAAGACCTGGATCACTGTAATGCAAACTCCAGGAAACTAACTGCTTGGCCATCAACACAAACAATTGAAACAAAGTCAAACCCTCCCAAGTGGGGGGCGTCGCCACCCACCTCACATATGGGGGGGGGGCTGCATCCCCCAACTAAATATATCAACTCAAAGATTGCACTGTAGTGGAGAAACGGGCAAAGTTCACCACGTTGATCAAGTGGTTAGTTTCCCAGAGTTATATTATGGTGATCCGGGTGCTCGTAAAATTAACTTTTCAGCAACTTGTCTTGATATTCCATCGTTCGATGAAGTGGCCATTTGGGAATCAAGTCGTAGATCCGAAAAGTGAAAATACTTATGTCACGTGTGTGTTGGGATATCTTCCTTCTAAACTTAGAAATAGTCCTCCAGATTGGGGGGGGGGAATACTTGGATTACTGGGCTCTGAAAAATCTTTTCACTGTTACAGTTCCCAGCAACCTTACTGTTCTATTTCTTACTTGTCCTGGGGCAGATGAAAAATTTCTCTGCAGCTCAGCTTATAAACTCACAAAAAGTAAAGAGACAGTCCCACATTTAAAGGTACCAAGTCTCTCCATACTGTCCTTGTTGAATGTCCCTTCTAAATAAGACAGTACAGTTTTGTAACTACCATAAATGTAGATGTTCGAGTGCGCATACAGCTGCAGTCATCACACTTGGGTTATCCTGCCGTCAGGCGGGTCCTCGGTCGGCCGAATTCCAAAGTCTAGGTCCGGCGTCAGTTGTCGTCGCTTCTTCCCTGACGTCAGTGCGGCAGGGGTATATAAAAGAGGCAGCCGACACCATTTTCTTCAGTTTTTCTTGCCCCAGATGTCAGGTGCCCCCAGAAAGGAAGGCAAAACATGACGTCATGCAAACATACATAAGTAGATAAATCAAAACAGTAGTTGCAAGTAAATACACCATAAAGGAATACCCCAAATAGGTTTATGTAAAAGGTGTTTGTCAGCCCTGTCCTAAGAGGGGATGGAGGGAGGGTAACCTGGACTGCAGCTGTATGCGCACTCGAACATCTACATTTATGGTAGGTACAAAACTGTACTATGTTCATCGTGCATACAGCTGCAGTCATCACACTTGGGTAGAATCCCAAAGCTAGGTAAGGGTGGCTGGTACTAAGCGGAATTAGGAGGAGCTAGAATGCCCTGCAGAACTGCTGTGGCAAAGCCCGCTCTAGATTTTGAGTATAGTGGAAGGTGGTAGTGCTTGGAGAAAGTGTACACTGAACTCTAAGTAGCTGCTTCCAAAATGTCCTTGTTAGGGACCCCCCCTGAGGACAGCTGCTGTGGTAGCTGTAGCCCTGGTGGAATGGGATCTGATGTATACAGGCACTGATTTTCCATGAAATGAAAAACAAAAGCATATGCAGTGGGCTATCCATTTTGAAATGGTCTGTTTGGAAAGAGCCTTTCCTTGAGCACCTGTAGCATAGGACACAAAGAGCTGCTAAGATTTTCTGAATGACTTTGTTCTGTCCAAGTAGTAACGAAATTGCCTGTGAATGTCCAAGGAATGTAGTAGCCTCTCTCCTTTGTTCTGTGGGTTTGGATAAAAGGTAGGTAAATGAATAGACTGATTCAAAGCCACACTGGATACTACCTTTGGCATGAAGTTAGGATTGGTTCGTAAGGAAACCCTGTCCTGATGGAAGATGATGAATGTTTACACAGCCATGAGGGCCTGTAGCTCCGAAACCCTGCGTGCTGAGGTAATAGCCAGAAGGAAGGCGGTTTTCCATAATAAATATTTTAGCTCTGCTGAAGAAGCCGGCTCAAAAGGAGGCAGTGTCAGCTTCTCCAATACGAAGTTGAGGTCCCAAGCTGGAGCTGGTGGTTTCCGTGGGGGTTTTATATTTTTTGCCCCTCTGAGGAACTGCCTTAATAGAGGATGTGAGAATAAAGGAGGATCCGTATTGTATTGTGCTGAAATGGCTGAAGCGTGGATCTTGATGGAAGAGAAGGAGAGGCCACTGTTTAACATCTCAGTTAGGTACTGTAAAATCTGAGGTATATTTATTACCCAAGGATTCTGACCCTTTGCTTGATTCCAGGAACAAAATAGTTTCCTTTTGGCGGAGTAGGTTTTTCTAGTGGAGGGTCTCCTGGCCTCCAAGATGACATCCTGTACTTCCTTGGAGAGGAGAGTTTGTTGGTAAACTAAGGTATTCTCCAAGCAGCTAGATTTAGCGTTCTGAGCTGGCTGTGAAGGGTCTTGTAGTTGTGCTGGGACAACAGAAGAGGAACTTGAGGAAGGATCCATGGTGGTGAGTGTGACAGGCTCTTTAGGAGAGGATACCAGTGCTGTTGTGGCCAGTCTGGAGCAATGAGAATAATTTGCGGCCTCTCTGCTCTGGTTTTTAGTAGAACTTTGGCCAGTAGAGGTAGAGGCGGGAAGACATAGACTGTTAATGCTGTCCAATTGAAAGAGTGCGTCCACTTTCCAGGCCTGAGGATGATAGGTCCTTGAGCAGATTTTTTTTCAACTGGTAATTTCTGTGGGTAGCAAACAGACCTATGTCTGTCTGTCCCCATGCCTGAGTGAGAAGACTTGAGGATGTAACTTCCATTCGTGTGGGTCTGTCATTTTTCTGCTTAAGTTGTCTGCCAGTGTGTTTTCCTTCCCTGGCAGGAATTGTGCCTGTAGTTGAATTTGTAATTCCAGTGCTGTGTTCCACAGGGTCATGGGCTTGCCTGCACAGGGGGGTATGAATGCGTTTCCCCCCCCGTTTGTTTATGTACCACATGACTGTGTTGTTGTCTGCCCTTATTAATAGCTGACCTGGATGCAGTAGGTCTTTGAAGGTCATAAGAGCATTTTGCACGGCTAGCGTCTCCTTTTGGTTGATGTGTAGGTGCATCTCTTTTTGGGGCCATTTTCCCTGAATACAGTGACCTGCCATGTGTGCTCCCCAGGCGTAGTCTGAGGCGTCTGTTGTGATGATTTGAGTTGCTTGTGGTAAATTGAAAGTAAGACCTGTGTTTCTTTGGGATGCTTGAGCCCACCACAAAAAATCCTTTTGAAGGCATGGAATGAGTGGTATAATTGTTTCCAAGCTGTGGCTGTGCTGAGACCATAAGTTTTTTTAGGTACCATTGTAGTTTCCTCATATGCAGCTTTGCAAATGGTATTAGTAGGATGCAAGATGCCATGTACCCCAGAGCCTGCAGGATTTTCCTTGCAGTTAGCCTGGTTAAAGTTGCCATTTTGTTGTAGTATTGAGACAGTTGCCCTTGTTTGTCTGGCGTGAGGTAGGCCATCTGGGTTGTTGTATTTAAGCTGGCACCCAGGAAAATTATCTGTTGAGAAGGTATTAGTTTTGATTTCTTTTTGTTCACTGTGTACCCCAGGTAGTTTAACAGATTTATTACAAATGCCAGATGTTGCAATAGAAGGTCCTTTCTGTCTGCTTGGATCAGGCAGTCGTCCAGATATGGGAAGATTTGGATTCCTCGTCTGCAGAAGGCAATTACTGATGCCAGGCATTTCGTAAACACTCTGGGCGCAGTAGATAAGCCAAAGGGCAATGCAGAGAATTGGTAATGGGTTGAACCTGCAAGAAATCTGAGGTATCTTCTGCAATCTTGTCTGATAGGGACATGCGGGTATGCCTCCTTGAGGTCCAACGTTACCAGCCAAGACTCCTTGCCCAGCATGGGAAGAAGCTGCTGTAATGTAAGCATCTTGAATTTTGGTACCTCTAGATATGGGTTTAGAATAGACAGGTCTAAGATGGGTCTCCAATCTTTGTCCTTCCTTGGTACCAGAAATAGTCTTGAATAAAAACCTTGACCTTGTTCTTTTGCGGGTACCTCTTGAATTGCTTTCATATCCATGAGAGTGGAAATTTGTATCTGTGCCTCTGCCCATTGATTTTGTGGCAGGTTTGGCATGCCTCTCATTTTTGGAAGGGTGTGAAAGTGGAACCTGTAGCCTCTGCCTAATATCCAGAATCCATTTGTCCTGTGTAACAATGTGCCAGTTTTTTGAAAATAAGGCCAATTTTCCACCCAAAGGTGCTGCCATTATATCTTTGTTTGGCAGGCATAGGGGAAAGTAATTGCATCTGTTTTCTAAATGACTGTGGTCTGTCTTCTCCACCTCTGGGGGTTGGTGTTTGCCACTGTAGCTCTGTAAGATCCTTGAGGTTGTCCTCTACCCCTTGGGCGTCTGTATCTGCCCCTTTGGGGCCTGTCCGTGGCTGGAAAGGACCAATTTTTTTGAAGGCCAGTTTCTGCTGAAGAGTGGAGGCTGCACCTGCAAGAAATCTTTAACTATTTGCATAGATTTGGCTTTTTCCTCCATTTTCTTTAGTACCTCCTCAGCTTTAACACCGAACAATACATCTTTTTGTAATGGTGCATCTAATAACTTTGCTTTGACATGATCTGGTAAGGTTTGCTCTTTGAGCCAAGCATGCCTACGTATGACAGACCCTGTGACAGCAGCTCTGCATGAGGCTTCTAAAGCATCAAAACCACACTGCAAAGTATGTTTCCCCACTTGTTCTGCTCCATGCAACAAATCCTGCAACTCTTTCAAGTCTGGTTGTTCTGTTTGTGTAATTTTGCCTTTCAGCTGAGATAAAGAACTGTTGGTATTTTAACATATGAAATTGACAGTTTAATGCCCTCATGGTTAAAGTGGCTGATGTATACACCCTTTTTCCCCCACCTTTCTAATGTTCTAGAATCTCTCTCTGAAGGCAAAGGGTTTTTTTGCAGTAGAGGCTTTAATCCCCTTGGGACCCTGTGAAATTGTTTCTGGGTCAGCAGTATGACTTTTATAAAGGAACTGGTGAGAATCAGGAACCCGGTAATATCGGTCTGGTTTAACAGGGGCTGGAGGTAATGAGTCTGGATTAAGACTGGCTTCTGCGTACACATCATCCAAAATATCTAAGACAGGAGGAATAGCCAAGGGTCTATGCTGGGGAAGTAGTAGAAATTCCCTGAGCCTTTTCTTGGAATCTGAGTAATCTTGGCCCTCCCAGTGGAAGTGCTCTCTCAGTGTATGCAGGGTTTCCCCAAAAGAGAAGTCCTCAGGGGGGGGGGGGGGGAGTCCGAGGGAATAGACTCCTCAGCATCCGAGTCATCAAATGGGGAATAGGTGTAATCCAGGTCGTCAGAATGGTCTGAAGTAATAGAAGCCTGGTCTGAGGAAGGGTAGTCTTCCTCCAACCTGGGTCTTTTGTCTGAGGAGGGTTGAGAACCCCTGATGAGAGTAATCAAATCCTCAGCCATTTTAAGTATCTGTTTTTTAGGCATGGGGCCTTGAGAGGGGGTCGGAGGCCCTTGTTTTTTAATTTTCATAGCAGCTTTAGACTTAGTGAATGATTTGAAAGAGGAGGAGGTAGGCCTGAAAATGCCTTCAGAAATGGCAGGCCTCACTAAAATTTCGGTTTCCCCGCCAAGAGTGGCGGCGGTATCTGCAGTGGGAATGGAGACCGAGGATCCTGCGGCCTCGGGTACTGAAGTCACCGGTAAAATAGTTTCATCGGTAGTCAGGGGCTGCATAGGCACCTTGCTGAGAACCGGAGAACCAGTAGTCGGCCTAAGCGTGATCTCAGTACTCGGTGCAGGCCTCGGATGCCAATCCTTATCCTTGCGTCTTTTGCCTAAAAAGTACAGTTTTGTACCTACCATAAATGTAGATGTTCGAGGATCCACATTCCTGCAGTCCTAACACTTGGGTAGTCCGCTGTCCCAGTCGGCCCGAATACCAAAGTATATGGCTGACGTCGGTCAAGGCGCATTAGTCTGACGTCAGGACGTCAGGGTACTAATGCGCATGACCGACGTCATATCCTCAGTCTTTTCTTGCCCCAGATGTCAGAAGACCCTAAAAAGATAAGGCCAAAACCAAAAACACCAAACACTCCTGCACCAAAAATATGTACAATATATACAAAATTGCAAGAGTATAACCTCACCCACACAACCACCCCTAAACACAGAGGGAAGGAGGGAGGTAAATTGGACTGCAGCAATGTGGATCCTCGAACATCTACATTTATGGTAGGTACAAAACTGTACTATGTTCTTCATTCCACATTGCTGCAGTCCTAACACTTGGGTAGAATCCCAAAGCAGAGGTAAGGGAGGCTGGCAAATCATAAAGAAGCAGGAGCTGTCAACATGCCTTGCAAAATAGCCGTGGCAAAACCAGCCCTAGATTTAGAGTAGAGAGGAAGGTGGTAATGCTTAGAGAAAGTATGCACTGAACTCCAAGTAGCTGCCTCCAAAATATCCTTAGTTGCCACCCCTTAGAAATGCTGTTGAAGTGGCAGTAGCCCTAGTGGAATGAGGCCTAATCCCAGCTGGAATCTCCTTGCCATGATGGGAATAACAAAATGCAATGCAAAACCCAATCCACTTAGAAATAGTTTGTTTTGACACAGGCTTGCCCTGAGAACTCAAAGCAAAAGAAACAAACAACTGCTGAGACTGCCTAAAATCCTTAGTCCTGCTTAAATAATAGCATGACTGCCTGTGTACATCTAAAGTGTGCAAAATCTTTCCCCTTATTTTGGGGATCTGCATAGAAAGTAGGCAAATGAATAGTTTGGTTTAAAGCCACACTAGAAACCACCTTAGCCATAAAAGAAGGATTAGTGCGTAATGATACCCTATCCTTATGGAAAATCAAAAAGGCTCTACCGCCATAAGGGCCTGCAATTCAGAAACCCTTCTTGCAGAAGTAATGGCCAACAAAAAAGCAGTCTTCCATGACAAGTATTTCAATTCAGCAGTAGCCTCAGGCTCAAAAGGTTGTAGAGTAAGTTTCTCCAACACAAAATTGAGATCCCAAGCAGGAGTAGGAGCTCTTGGGGGTCTTATATTCTTTGCCCCTCTAAGAAATTGCTTGAACAAAGGATGCGAAAACAATGGTGGGTCACAATCATAGTGAGCTGAAATTGCTGCAGCATGAATCTTAATGGAAGAGAAAGACAAACCTTTGTCCAATAACTCAGTAAGATATTGAAGAGCCACACTCAAATTAGGCTCAGAAATCTCCAAATTCTTTGCTGCACTCCAAAATAAAATCTCTTCCATTTTTCTCGTACACTTTCCTTGTACTAGGTCTTCTGGCTTCCATAATCACATTTAAAACTTGTTGAGGAAGTTGAGACCTGCTGTGTTTCAAAACAGAATATGCCAGGCTGTTAGATGAAGAGAGTGAAGCTTGACATTGAGCAGATGACCGTCCCTCTGAGACAACAGGTGTGGAATCAAAGGTAAAGGCCATGGAGGCTTCCTTACCAGATTCCTCAGTAATGGGTACCAGTGTTGCGAGGCCAATCTGGAGCTATTAAAATCATCCTTGGCTTGTCTTGTCTGACCTTTAGGAGCACCTTTGGGAGAAGAGGCAGAGGTGGAAAGGCATACACATGAAGATTTTTCCAACTGAAAGAAAGAGCATCCACTTTCCAAGCTGTGTGATGAAACCTCTTTGTGCAAAACTTTGGCAGCTGGTGGTTTAGTGGAGAAGCGAACAGATCTATGTCTGGAGTTCCCCATGACACTGTCAATTTCGAAATACATGAAGATCCAGTTTCCACCGTGGGGATCCATGATTTGTCTGCTTAACACATCTGCTAAGGAGTTCTGTGCTCGGCAGAAACCTTGCCTGAAGAGTTAGTTGCAAGCTGAGCGCAGTCTCCCATAAAATCATTGCTTGCCTGCATAACGGGTAAGAATGTGTTCCCCTTGTTTGTTGATGTACCACATGACAGTTGTGTTGTCTGTTAGAATCAACACCTGCCCTGGAAGAAGTAACTCCTTGAAAGCCATTAATGCAAACTGGACTGCTAACATCTCCTTCATGTTGATATGTAGATGCTGTAGTCTGGCAGGCCACTTGTCTTGTATCCACTTTCCATTTAGATGAGCTCCCCAAGCAATGTCTGAGGCATCTGTCGTTAGAATCTGACTCGCCTCTGGCGGGTCACAGAGAGTCCCTTGTTTAGGTGACATTCCTGAGCCCACCACAAAAATTCCTGTTGAATGCAAGGTATTATTTGAATGACAGTGTCCAAATCCTGGCAGTGCTGTGTCCATACATTTCTGAGATACCATTGCAGCTTCCTCATATGCAGTTTGGCATTGGGAAGCACCAGAATACAAGATGCCATGAACCCTAAGGCTTGAAGGACTGTCCTTGCAGTCAGCCCGGACTGAAGAGATAGTTGATGGAAGTAAATGGAAAGATTCTTTTGTTTGTCCGGGGTTAAAAGGCCATCTGGGCTGCTGTATTCAGTCTCACACCCAGAAAGCACATGTCTTGAGAGGGTACTAGACTGGACTTTATTTCGTTCACAGAATACCCTAGGCATCTTAGCACTGCTATCACATATTCCAAATGCTGTAAAAGGTCTTCCTTTTCTTGAGCCAGAATCAGGCAGTCGTCCAAGTAAGGATAGATTTGTATTCCTTTTAGCCTGAAGTAAGCTATCACTGGAGCCAGAACCTTTGTGAATACTCTGGGCAGTAGATAAGCCAAAGGGCAATGCAGAGAACTGATAATGGGAATTCCCAGCTCGAAACGCAGATACTTCCTGCAACTTAGTCTGATAGGCACATGAAGGTAAGCCTCCTTGAGATCTAAAGTTACCATCCAGTGATCTTTGCCCAGCAGAGGTAAAAGCTGTTGTAACGTCAACATTTTGAACTTGGGAATGTCCAGATAAGTGTTGAGGATAGATAAATCCAAAATTGGTCTCCACGTGTTCCCCTTCTTTGGTACTAGGAACAGGCGAGAATAAAATCCTAGGCCCCTTTCTGGCACAGGAACCGGCTGAATGGCCCCTATTTGGAGTAACAGAGAAATTTGCTTGTGAGCCTCTTTTCTTTGTAGAGGAGGAATGTCTGGCATGCCTTTGAAAGGAGGCAAGGTATGGAAATAAAACCTGTAACCGTGGTGAATGATATCCAAAACCCATCTGTCTTGGGTAATTAAATCCCAATTTTCTTTGAAAAGAGCCAGCCTTCCTCCCAAAGGTGCTGCCAGACGAGAATGTACTGGCAGCTGAAAAGGCAGGTCATTGGGTCTGTTTACGAAAGGACTGACCCCTGCCCTCACCAGAAGTCTGAGCAGGTGAACTCCTGTTCTAGGCCTAAAAGAACCTTGAGCTCTGCCCCTACCACGTCTAGACCTACCCCTAGACTGGGAATCATAAGCAGGATATGTCCATCCCTTAGTAGGCCAATTTCTACTAAACTTGGAGGCTGCACCTGCAAAAATCTTTAACAGTTTGCATAGACTTAGCCTTGTCCTCCATTTTCTTTAAAACTGCTTCCACAGGCGAACCAAACAACACGTCAGACTGTAATGGAGCATCCAAAATCCTTGTCTTAACATGCTCAGCTAAATTCTGATCCCTCAACCAGGCGTGCCTACGAAGAACCGAACCAGTGGCAGCCACCCTCGAGGAGGCCTGCACAGCATCAAAACCACATTGCAAGGAATGCTTACCCACCTGTTCAGACACATGAACTAAATCCTGCAACTCTTTACACTCAATACCTTCCGCCAGAGCATCCACCTTAGACTTCAATTGTGAAAGGAGATAATTTTGATATTTTAACATGTGAAACTGGCAATTCAAGCCCTCATGGCTAAAGTGGAAGAAGTATACACTTTCTTTCCCCATCTATCCAAAGCCCTTGCCTCTTTATCAGGAGGAACAGGATTTTTAACAACAGAAGCCTTAACACCTTTAGGCCCCTGAGAGACAGTTTCGGGTCTGCCCTAGGACTCTTAAAAGATACTTATGAGCTTCAGGCACCCTATAGTACCTATCTGGTTTAACTGGGGCAGGAGGCAAAGAATCAGGGTTCAGGAAGCCTCTGCAAAAACATCTTCCACCACATTCAGAACAGGAGGTATAGCTAAAGGCCTATGCTGGGGTAAAAACAAGAATTCCCTAAGCCTCTTCCTGGAATCAGAGAAATCTTGACCTTCCCATTTAAAATGCTCCCTCATGGAATGAAGAGTCTCTGAAAATGAAAAATCCTCAGGAGGAGAAGCTGAAGGAGTAGAATCATCCACATCAGAATCAGAATAAGGAGGATACTCCTGCAAGTCTTCAGCCGAAGACTCAGAAGCCTCCGAACACTGCTCAAAACTCTCAAACTCAGGTTCCACCCTAGGCCTCTTATCAGGAGGGGGCATAGAACCTCTAATCATAGTAATCAAATCCTCTGCCATTTTAAGCATATGTTTCTTAGGCAAAAATCCCGAAGAGCTAGGAGAAACCCCCACTGAAGTTAAACCTGGCCTGCCTCTCAAAGAAGCCTTGGAAACAGAAGGGGAGGCTCTAACCACCTTAGGAAGAGAGGGAAGAACAGCCACCTGAGAAGCCCCTTCAGTCTGGCCTACCTCCTGAGAAGACACATCCTGTAAGAGTAAAGTCTCTCCCTGAGACTCCAAAGAAACTCCTGGCAGAACCTCCGGCTCCACTGAGCCTTCTAAAGAACCGACGTCCGGGACTGTCGGTTCTTCCAATCTAGACTTTGCTGCTTTGTCCTTGCGCTTTTTGGACGAAGCGGGCGTCGGAGCATCCGACGGCATTTTATAATTACAACGCTTCCCAAAAACTAACCTGGCACAGTCTAACCTTCTCTTAATAGTGCGTTTGTTAAATCTAGCACAAGAGCGGCATCCAACAACGTCGTGCTCAGGCCCTAAACAAGGTATACACAAGGTATGGTAATCCCTATGAGGTATCTGTTTCCCACAAGAAATACAGTTATTCACTTTTTCTGACATCCGGTTAAATACTGAGGCAAGAAAAAAACAAAATATTCCCAACGGGTACTTAGCCAACTTTGATTCGGTCTGAAACTCCGACTTCAGAAAATTTCAGAACGCCAACCTGCACTCGCAAAACTGCTTCTGCATCGGACCATGCGGCAAAAAAGACTGAGGATATGACGTCGGTCATGCGCATTAGTACCCTGACGTCAGACTAATGCGCCTTGACCGACGTCAGCCATATACTTTGGTATTCGGGCCGACTGGGACAGCGGACTACCCAAGTGTTAGGACTGCAGCAATGTGGAATGAAGAACATCTGGCGTCTGAGCATCCGACGACATGATATAATTACATTTTTTGCCAAAATAATGAAGGGCGAACTCCGCCTGGCGCTTAATAGTGCGCTTGTTAAACCTAGCACAAAAATGGCAGGCCGAGACGTCGTGGTCTGGCCCTAAGCAAGGTATACAGTAAGAGTGAAAATCCTTATGCGGTATTTGTTTCCCACAAGAAATGCAATTATTAACTTTGTCTGACATCGGTCTGAGGCAAGAAAAGTTTCCCCAATGGGGTACTTGGCTTTAAAGACGACTTCGGCTGAAATACTTTCGTAAATCTCAGGAGCTGGCCGACCGGCACTTGCGAACTGCTTCTGCTTCGGGCACCGCACGGCAAGAAAGACTGGAGAAAATGGCGTCAGCTGCCTCTTTTATACCCCTGCCGCACTGACGTCAGGGAAGAGGCGAAGACAACCGACGCCGGACCTAGTCTTTGGAATTCGGCCGACCGAGGACCCGCCTGACGGCAGGATAACCCAAGTGTGATGACTGCAGCTGTATGCACGATGAACATCCAACATTCCCACCTTCTTTGAAATCAAAAGGGCCAGGATCCAGAATCTTGCACACCAATCTATTAGAGAAAATGGACTAATTGTTTTTTTAATAAAAGTATAATTTTTGGCAAAGTGGCAAATAGAAAAGGGTCATCACCACTCTAAGGTTCTGGATTCCTCGGATCTAGCAGCAATGGAGAAAGGTACTGAAGTCACTATGATTTATGTTGAACAGCTAGAGAAATCAAGTCCTAGAATGCTCAGTCAGGATGCCACTCCAGCAGAATCTGCAGGAAGCACAAAACCTTATGGAACAAGAGGACTGCAATCTAAATGCTTAAGAATAGCAAAAATGGCATCCTTAAGAAAAGTGAACGAGTCTGCACGCATGATGGGCAATAACTCAAGCTACCATATTCTTCTTCCCAAATACCAATACCACTGGAGAGTCTCTTGAGAATTAGGTAGAGATGCTACAGGCCCAATCCATGGAGAAGCTTGTGAGCTTAAGTTCCTCTCTGGAAACAGGATCATTTGGGCAGAGCTAAATTCTCATTATACTGGTCTTCTTCGGTGTTAAGTACATCAGTACCTTCAAAGTTGTCATGCAGGGGGTTTATGGACAGAGAAGAAAACACACACATACACACCTCTAAATTCAGCAGGGGGAAGCCTGTGCTCACCTGAGAACAGCAAACGGCTGACAGGTGCTGGACTTTGATAGAGACACCCTGACACATGAGGTGCATAACACTCTTGCACAGGGCATTTTGCTGACAATAGACTTTCTCATGCTGCGGTAGCGTTGTCGCCTCACAGTAAGACGTTGTCCTGTTCGATTCTCAGCTACAGCGTCTTGTGTGTGGAGACATGCGTGAATGGGCATACCTTCATTGAAGGTTGTGCATCAGAGCCGGCAACCCGGTACGTAAAAATCTACTGCCAATCATTAGCAGACCGGAGTTCCGCTGTGGCGACCTCTAACCGGGAAAAGCCGAAAGACAAGACTTTCTCATGGGACTGCCTTCCCTATCTACAAGAACACATTCCACAACTGCCTGTGGCTCCACTAGGCATGTGAGGCATTCTTAGAAGCTCCTTCAAAAGTCCATCTAACGAGCCTGCCTTGAATCTGGAGGGGAGAGTTAAGAGAAACCAATTCGCAGAGCCTGAATTATCTCAACAAGCCTTCACTGGGAGGCTTCAAGCCTCGGCAGTCTTGAGCAGTTTAGATGTTGTGGTGTTTACATCAGTTGGATGGTGCTGGAACTTTAAGACTCATCTCTGAAAGTTTAATGCCCAGATGATACTTCTAATGCCCCCTTCAGATTTATCCACTGATGGTGGCTGCAAGTTCAATCTCTTGATATCCAAGAGATAGACTACAGAGAATAACGGTGCAAAAGCACTCCAAAAGAATGTCTTAGGTGAGTTGGTTGATATCTGGCCTCTTAATCTTCAATACACCCCCCCCCCCACCCCCAGATTGCTTGCTTACTTCTTTGCTTCACTCTGCATCACCAAAGGGAAATACTTATTGGTTTCAGTACTGTTCATATCCCATGGGCGCCACTGTGTAATTTCTCAAACCTTGTATGTGTATGTGCACAGCAAGACTAAAGTAGTTTCACTTTAGGCACTCCTCCATGCAGCTTTTTCTATTAAGACCAAAAAAGGCAGTGCTGATGCAGGACTTGCATATGAACTGGCCACCAAAGGAACACTATCAATGACACACTAGGAATGCGGAAAACATGATTTATACCAGGGTTAAGATTTAAGATCCAAACTGTGAACTGCCTGGCATGTGAAGACATGATGAACCCTGACAAGTGCATACATTTACTGAATAAGGGACCTTAAGATTATGAATCTGTGCTGCTCGAGGGACAGAAAAAGAAATCTCAACAGCTGTTCACCGAACAGGACATGCAAAGACTGACCTTTACATAGTGCTACCACTCATACACGTACATTAGAAAATAAGAAGTTATGTACCTACCATAACGTTCCATGTTAGTTGTCTTCTCTCGCCTTCTTTCTTGCTTGATGGGTTCGGAGCCGATCCCTCGGCTCCGACTCGGCACTTGCTAAGCTCGAGAGTCACTTTTACCAGCTCGAGGCAGCCCCATATCCCATGATGCAAGGCGGTAAGTACCCAGATCTCGTTTGATGACAAAGGGCAATAGCACCAAGCATAAAATACTTCCCAAAGGAAGAAAGAAAACTACAGATGGAAGAAGGACCAGGTCTGAATGGTCTTCAGCATAACAGTTTCTTATAACAAGGTCTGTCCAGGCCAGGGGAAGGAGGGAGGGTCGAAGAAAGAAGGCAGAGAAGACAACTAACATGGAGCGTTATGGTAGGTACATAACTTCTTAATGTTAAGTTGTCAATCTCGCCTTCATTCTTGCTTGATGGGACCGTCCTAGCACCTCTATCCTGGGTGGCTCAATGGAACAAACTCTTGAGGACTGTAGAGCCAAAACTGGCTCTGTCCCTGGAGGCCAAGTCCAATTTGTAATGGGAAACAAAAGTGTGAGGAGTGGCCCAAGTGGCCGCTGCACAAATAGTGTCTAAAGGAAGTCTAGCTTGAAAAGCTGTAGAAGTAGCTAAGCTCCTAGTTGAATGTGCTTTAGGTTTTGAGCACAGCTGTTTTCCCCTGAGCAGATAAATTTCAGAGATGACCGAAGAAAGCCATCTAGACAAAGTCACTTTAGAAACAGGAAGGCCTTTTTATTATCCGCATAGGAAACAAAAAGTTGATCAGATTTTCTAAATTTTTGTTCTGTCCAAATAATATCTAAGTTGACGGTGGACATCAAGATAATGTAGCTTTTGTTCAGCTCTATCTGAATAGTTAGGGAAAAATACAGGGAGATCAATAGATTGATTCAAATTGTTCTTTGAAGCGACCTTAGGCAAAAAGGTTGGGTTAGTTCTCAAAGATACTCTGTCTTTGTGAAAAACCAAACAGGGGGGTCGAACCGAAAGAGCATGAAGTTCAGACACCCTCCTGGCCGATGTAATAGCCACTAGGAATAAAGTTTTCCAAGAAAGGTATTTCAGGGAACAAGAAGCAGCTGGCTCGAAGGGGGGAAGAATCAAAGATGTCAGCACTAAATTTAGATCCCACTGAGGAGGAGGATTCCTGATTGGAGGCTTTAGTAGGAAAATTCCTTTCAAGAAGGCCCTGCAGAGCCTATGGGACATAATATTATGATCTGCTATCCAGACATGAAAATTGGAAATAGCAGCCAATTGAACTCTGACTGTGGAAGAAGAGGAGCCTGCATGAAAAATCTCTGCTAAGAAATCCAGGACTGCCTGAACAGGGGCAGTAAAGGGATCAATATTCTTGGCCTTAGCCCAATAAGAGAAACGTTTCCATTTGCTTGTATAAATCCTCCTGGTAGAGGATTTTAGCGAAGCTACTATGATGTCTCTAACTGGGTTAGAGATCAAAGGAAGCCTGGCTAAGGAAGGAAGTGGAGCAACCATGCTGTGAGGTTGAGAGAAGGGATTGACCGGTGCAGCTGACCCGATTGGTGAATCAGAAGATCTGGCACTGGGTCCAGATGCCACGGCTGCACCAAAAGGTGATGATGGAGGAACGGAACCAAACTTGTCGAGGCCAGTAAGGGGCAATGAGAATCAATTTGGCTCTCAAAGCGGTAGCTTTCTGGATAACCTGAGGGATCAGAGGAAATGGAGGAAGGCATAAAGAAGTCCCTGGGGCCAATCCTGGGTCAGAGCGTCTCTGGGGATGGCCTGATAGAGGGAAGAGGCAGAAGAAGTCTGGACATTTGCTGTTTTGGGGAGTAGCAAAAGATCGCAACATGGACGACCCCATTCCAGAAAAATCTCTTCCGCTATAGATTGCTTGAGAGACCACTCGTGAGGCATGAGAATAGCTCTGCTCAATCTGTCCGCTACAATGTTGGTTTTCCCAGGGATATGCGTTGCTACCAGAAACCGATAAGAGGAGATCGCCCATTGCCATAGTCTGAGCTTCTCGACACAAGGGGTAGGACTTGGTTCCGCCCTGTTTGTTGATATAACAAACTACAGACATGTTGTCTGTGTGGACTGCAATTGTCCCTACGGGAAGAAAGTCGTTGAGGGCTTGCAACGTTAAAAGCACTGCTCTCATCTCCAGGACATTTATGTGCAGATGGTACTCGAACGGCTGCCACGTCCCATGAACCATCCTGCCCTGATAATGACCCCCCCACCCGATCAGGGAGGCATCCGTGGTGACAGTGGCTATCGGGGATGGGGGTACAAAGTACCTGCCTTGGTGAACCTGAGGAGATGTGATCCACCAAGCAAGATGCTCTTTGCATGTCTGCATCACCAGAATCTGGTGACGCATTGGAAGTTGTTGGTATGACCATTGTGTGAACAGCATCCACTGAAGAAGGCGCATGTAGAATCGAGCCAGGGGAAGAAGAGTAATGGCCGCAGCCATGAGACCTAATACCTTTAGAACCATTCTGGCCTGTACTTTCTTGTTGGCCAGAATGATCCTGACATGACTCTGAATGTCTGAAACTCTTTGATCTGTAAGGGTAGCTGACATCCGAACAGTGTTTAAGTTTGCGCCTATGAAGGTAATAGACTGGCAGGCGATAAGGATGACTTTTGAAGTTGATCGAGATACCCAAATGAGAACAAAGGTTTATTGTGTAATCCCTGGCTTGTATAAGCTGATGCCTGGTGGTGGCTGACAGGAGCCAGTCGTCGAGATACGGAAACACCTGGAATCCTTGGCGTCTCAGGTGAGCCGTGACCACTGCCATGCATTTGGTGAACACTCTGGGGGCTGTAGTGAGACCAAAGGGCAGGGCTCTGAACTGGAAATGACTGGACCCCAGCCTAAAAGCGGAGAAATCTCCTGAGCGTCTGTGAATTTTGATGTGATAGTACGCATCCTGAAGATCTATTGAGCACATCCAGTTGTCCTTCTGTAAGAAGGGCAGAATTGACTGAAGAGTGACCATTCGAATCTTGTCTTCCTGACAGACTTGTTGAGTCTGCTGAGATACAATATTGGTCTCCAGTCTCCGTCTTTTGGGGACCAAAAGAACCTTGAGTAGATTCCGGCTCTGAATGGTCTATAGTAATTGGCTGAATGGCTCTTTTGCAGTAGTTTTGAGACTTCTAACTCTGCAATTTCCCTTAGACCGGTGGTACATCTGGAAGGGAATTTGAGGGGTAAAAAGGACTTTCCTCGAAAGGAATTATGTAACCCTTGGATATGATCGACTGTACCCATCTGTCTTGAGTGAGGGAATGCCAGGCTTCTGGGTACAGTGATAATCTTCCCGACTGCCTCCAAGGAGGGACAGCCGGGCAACATCTCAGGGATGCTGAAAGGGCTTGTCAGAGAGAGGCTCTCTGTTTCCCTGGTTTTGGACCCCTCTGCCTCTAGAGCGGCGTCTGTTGTTGTTACCCCCTCTGCCTCTAGGGGTAAACTGACCACGTGAATCTGGCGTGACTCCTTGGGATTTACGGAACCACATTTTGCCACCTTTCTGTCCTTTGGGATAAGGTCTAGAAGGGGTGGAAAAACTGACTCCTACAGCAGAAAGAGTCTTGCCGTCCTGTTCGCACCTGGTCAAAGTTTCCTTCACCTGAGGGCCAAACAAAGCTGACCCATCAAAGGGAGAGTTTGTGAAGGACGCCTTAAAGGGATCAGCAAAATCACATAGCCGCATCCAGGCTTGGCGTCTAAGAGCCACACCTGTACCTGCGGCTCTACTCGCTCCATCAGCAGCATAAGATATTAGCCGCATGGAGGAGTTTGCAATGGAATTAAGGGTTCCTAGCTGCGAAGCAATCTTTTCTTGAGCTCCTGCAGCTGTAGGATCCTGTACTACTTCACCCAGCTCCTTAAGGATATCCCTCTGGAGTCTGGTGAAGTGACATAGGTAATTCAGCGAGCATAGCAAAGGTCGCTGAGGAAAACATCCGCTTACGTACCTAACCATGGTCCTAGAGTCCTTATTAGGAGGATGGACGGCACGGAAGGATCTGCAAGTTCCTTCTTGGTGGCCGCAGCCACCACCATGGCATGAGCGGGGACACCCTTAGTGAGGAATTGCTCGTCACTGGGGCAGTGATAAATTTTGAAGGCCTCCTAGGGACTGGCTCTACAGAGTCAGGAGCTGCCCACGCCTTCGGGCAATAACCTGCATAAGGGGTCGAAGGCGGAGACACCCAGGAGGTGGAGGGCCGAGATCCAAACGCCTCTAGGTATACTGACTCATCCTCAGAGGGATTGTTGGTGGGCCAGTTTCCCCTCTGTTTAAGGAGTTCTAGGATGTCTGAGAAGGAGACATCCTCAGAGGGGGATCTAGGGGATCCCTCTGACTCATCAAAGTCAGTATCCAGTGACAGACTTGGGGAGTCTACATGTTTCCTCTTACAAGTCCTCTTCCTAGGAGGATCTCCCGAAACATCAGGAGAATCCTCGGAAGAGGGGGAAATTCCCAATGGGGAAACCTGAGGCGGAGGATCTCTGGGTCCTATAGCAAGAGAAGTGGCAGAGATGTCAACAGGCACTATAGAGGGAGGAGCTACGGGAACAGACTGCTGACTGATACCAGTGGCCAGCACACTCTTCATCACCTCGAATGCTCCCCTCCCAGGCAGGTCCGAGAGAACCCGTTCCGAAGAACTAGGAACTCCAGGGACCACCGAAAGGGAAGTCTCAGGCAGATGTCGGAGCCGAGCTCACCAAGGCCGAGGCTCCAAGGGGAAGAGCGGGTTCGGACAAGGGTCCGATGCCACTCACCCTCGGAGGAGACCATGGAAGCCCGACCACGAATCCCTCTAAGGAAGGTCTCGAAGAGGAGATAAGAGTAGAGGCTGAAGGAACAGAAGGGGTATCTGTCCTCCAGCCGTAGCAGTAACCATTCGAAGACTCCAACTCCAAGCTCTGGGGTAGAGTTGAAGGAGGAACTGTAACGGGGTGTGGACCAACAGTCGTCTGTTGAGACGGACTATGTAACATTTGGGCCAGTACCTGTGACTTAAGTAATCTGCTGACCACTCTCTCTAGGTCATGGTCTGAAAGTCTGGATGACCTTGAAGATCGGCTCCGATGGCTCCGTTCGAAAGAGAGGTGAAGCCGGAGCCGAAAGTATCGGCTCCAAGGAAGGAGACCTCGACCTCTTCCTGGAATGAGCCATCGGAACCGATACTATAGATCCTGTTGGAGCCGAAGACTTATCGGAGCCGACAGGAAGCCTCGATGCATCGGCTCCAGCCGGAGCCGATACAGCCAAAAAACGGTGTCGGAGCAGATCGGAGCCGACACCGATGCCTGTGCCACATGGTGGTCGGAACCGATCGGAGCCGACACCGACGTGGTCGATGCAGAATCGGCACCGATAGCCATCGGTGCCGAAGGCTTTGTTAAGCCAGAATCGGCTCCAGCCGGAGCCGATCTCGACTGAACGAGCCGAGGCCGCAGGCTTAGACACAGAAGCCTGGGCCTTGGAAGATTTGGCTGATTTTGATGGAGCCGACTTAGCAGGAGAGCCCTCCGGCTTAAGAAGGCCCCTAAGTATCAGCTTGTTACGTCTTTCCTGCAGGACTCTCTGGCTGAAGGAATGACAAATAGCACAGGAGTCCTGCAGGTGAAGAGGCCCCAGGCAATACAGGCAAGAAGTGTGACCGTCTGTCAGAGACATCTTCTGACAGCACGAGTCACACTTCTTAAAACCTGAGACCCTCTCCTTTGACATGGTGCTTCACAAAACACACCAGTCAAAAATTAAAATAAAATAAAATACCAAAAAGGTATTACTATAAAAACAAACACACACACCCTAACAGGGAGGGGATGGGATGGGTAAAGTTTGACTAAAAAAAATTAGAAGAGACAGGGATTTTCTGTCAGAAAATCTATATAATTAACTTATAACTAAAAATTAAAGGTTTTTTTACAAAAAGGGGCTTAAATATCAAAATAGTGAATCACTTACCAGGAGCTGGTAAAAGGAGGACCTCATAAGCGAAGCGGCAAACGAGATCTGGGTACTTACCGCCTTGCATCATGGGATATGGGGCTGCCTCGAGCTGGTAAAAGTGACTCTCGAGCTTAGCAAGTGCCGAGTCGGAGCCGAGGGATCGGCTCCGAACCCATCAAGCAAGAATGAAGGCGAGATTGACAACTTAACATCA